>NW_023270442.1:7374483-7402143 GCF_011800145.1 Mirounga leonina
TTTTGGATGAAGTGTTCCATGATTCATTGTTTGTGCACAACACCCAGTGCTCCATGCAGAACGTGCCCTCCTCAATACCCATCACCAGGCTAACCCATCCCCCCCCCCCCCCCCCCCTCTAGAACCCTCAGTTTGTTTTTCAGAGTCCATCGTCTCTCATAGTTCGTCTCCCCCTCCGATTTCCCCCGCTTCATTCTTCCCCTCCCGCTACCTTCTTCTTCTTCTTCAAACAGGAAAATTTTTAAAGTTAATGTCTTTCAACGTCATACATGTTTTCCCCCTAGCCAGGTGGTGTCCTTGTCTGTGAGGCTCCAGCCCCCTTTCCCTAGGCTAAGTCTATAAGGGGCCCTTCAGAAACCTGGCTTACACACACACACACACACACACACACGTGCACGCGCGTGCATACCTTGCTTACACACACGCGCGCATACACTGTGCATACATATCCATCAAATCTTTCTATATATCATATTATTCATACCATTTGTCATATCTTATATATACCTTTTTAATTTTGACGAAAATTGGATCACGCGCCATGTACTATTTTGCAATTTATCTTTTGCATTACACTGTGGGCATCTTTCCCTTTCAGTATGATGAATCTACCACATTCATCCTAATGGCTGCAAAATATTCCCTTGAGATGTAGCCTAATTTATTTCAACAATTCCCAAGTGACTGACATTTGTTTCCGATTTTCAGCTATTAGCAATATACTACAATAAGCATCTTTCTTTGTACATATCATCTGTGTGCATTTTGAGGAGAGCATATATGTAGGATAAATACCTAGAAATGGAATTCCTGGACCAAAGATCTATGCGTGTGAATTTTGAGAAATATTGCCAAATGGAGAAGGGCTGCGTATGTTTATTCTCTCACTAGCACTGTGGGAAAGGATTTTATTATCCATGTCTTTACCAGTTGGTAAGCTAAGCCAAACCACAGAGGGATGGTCTGGCTTTGAAGATTGGCAACGGGACTCCAATCAATTTTGCTTTTATTTCAGTTTGCCACTGAGACAGCAAACAAACAGGGCAAGTCCCTGGACCAGAGGTTCTCAAAGTGTGGTCCCTGGCCTCAGAACAGCATCACTACCTAGGAACTTGGTAACAGATACAAGTTCTCAGGTCCTACCCTCAACCTCCTGAATCATAAATTCTCAAGGCAGGGCCCAGCAATCTCTGTGGTTTAACAAGCCCTCCAGGTGATTTTGATATTCACCAAAGTTTGAGAACCACCACAGTAGGGCTTGATCAAAGCGAGGATACAGTTTCCCGGTGCCTCCTTTATTCCTCTTAGAGTTGAACCTGGAATTCTCTGGTACAAGTTGAAGGTGCCCTGGGCTACATACTCTCTGTATCTTATACCATTTGGGTGGGACAGGAGCCAAACTTGCACTCAGTGAGTAATCATTCTCATAAAAGGCAACCTCTCCTGCCCCAAAGTTACAAAGATCTGTGTCCTATTTCTTATCTCATTAGGAAGCTACAGTGGACATGGCCAAATAGTAATAAAATTTTGGCTTCTTGTCTGTCTGAAAAATGGCACCTCATTCCTATTTTATATTAATTTCTTTAATTATAAGTGAAGTTGAGCATCTTTTCATTTTATAGGCCATTTGCACTTCTTTTTACCCTTATTCCTTCTTTATGTTCTTTGCCATATTTTCTATTGGCTGGCTGTCTCTTTATTAACTTACAAGCAATTTTAATTTTAAGGAAATAAGCACTTTGTCATTTGTGTTGCCAATTTGTTTTTATCCAGTTTGTAATTTATCATTTGAATTTAGTTACAGTAAATTTTTGCATTGCAGATAGTTAAAAGTTTTATGTAGTCAAATTTATTAGTTTTTATCTTTCTGAATTTTGAATTTTATGTAAGCTTAGATAGATCTTCCCAACTGTAGGATAGTAAAAAAAAAAAAAAAAAAACCCTCATATTTTCTTCTAAACTTTATGATTTTATTTTTTAGCATATAAATCTTTGATGTAAATAGAATTTATTGTACTTAGGGAATGAGGTATGCATGTAAACATATTTTCCAAAAGCTTAAAAGTTATCCCAATATCATTTATTTAAATACTTTGTCTAAATGATTTGAAGTAACCTATTAATCATATTCAAAGTGAGAATGTATATTTGGGACTATATCTAGAGTATATTCTATTGATTGAGATTGTCATTAATTTATAGTTCAATTTAGGAGGAAAAAAACTTTCAGTACAAAATTTTCCTAACCAAGAACAGAATATACCTTTATAGTTACCTATTTTCTTTTTCTTTTCTTTTCCTTTTTTCCTCAGGAGTGACATGAACTTTCTCCATAGGTGTTGCATATATATTTTGTAAACTTGTGAATTAAAAAGAATTTTTATTGAAAATAGTTCATACACAATGTTACGCTCGTTTCAGGTGTAGAGTGTAGTGATTCGACAAGTCTCTACATTATGCTGTGCTCCCCACAAGTGCATCTACCATCTGTCAGCCTACAGCGTTTTTACAATACCATTGACTATATTCCCTATGCTGTGCCTTTTATTCCCATGACTTACTCATTCCATCCCTGGAAGCCTGTATCTCCCACTGCCCTTCCCCCATTATGCCCATTGTCTGATCCCCTCCCCTCTGGCAACCATCAATTTGTATATTTCTGAGTTTTAAAGGTGATGTTTTCCTCTGTTATGATTTTTTACACTATTTGCATGTATAGTAAAGCTCAATATCTTTATGTATTACTTTCATAGCCAGTCATCTTACTGAATTCTCATATTATTTCTGCTAGTTTTTGGAGAATTCCTATGGGTTTTTCAAGTTTACAATAATCATCTACAAAGAATATAAAGCATCCTAGCTATGAGATTAGACTTTTATTATGGAATTCTTGTTGTGGAATATGACCTTCTTTCTAGTTTTCTGCTTTAAAAAATACCACTTTTAATGAAGTAAATATATATACCACAAATTTGACAATTTTAAGCAGGCAATCTGAGTTTTGACATATGTATACAATTTTATTTTGTGTAATTACATGAAAATACGGTTTTATAAGCTGTATTTTTAAAAAAGATTTTATTTATTTATTTGACACAGAGAGAGAGAGCACAGACAGGGGGAGCAGCAGAGGGAGAGGGAGAGGGAGAAGCAGACTCCCAGTTGAGTCGAGAGCCTGACATGGGGCTCCATCCCAGGACTCTGGGATCACGTCCTGTGCTGAAGGCTGACTCTTACCCAATTGAGCCACCCAGGTGCCCCTATAAGTTGTATTTTTGTATGATTACACAAAAACACAGTTTATATTACTATTGTGTCATTACCGCCACAATCATGATGTAGAACATATCTATCACTCCAAAAAGTTCCCTTCTGCCTCCTTTCTTGCTTCTTCCTATGCCTGGCCCCTGGCCCTAAACCCAACCCCTAAATGGCCTTTTGTCATTGTAATTTTGCCCTTTCCAGAATTTTGGATAGATGGAGCCATACAATATGCAGTCTTTTCGTGTCTGAACCTTTCCATTTGGTATTCCATTATATGGATATACAACAAATTTGTTTATATTCACCAGTTGGTGGACATTTGGGTCATTTGCAAATTTTTGGTGGGTTTTTTTTGTTGTTGTTGTTTATTTTATTTTATTTTATTTTGTTTTGTTTTGTTGTTAGTCACCATACAGTACATCATTAGTTTTTGATGTAGTGTTCCATGATTCATTGTTTTCGTATAACACCCGGTGCTCCATGCAGTACGTGCCTTCCTTAATACCATCACCAGGCTAACCCATCCCCCCACCCCCTCCCCTCTAAAACCCTCAGTTTGTTTCTCAGAGTCCATAGTCCCTCATGGTTCATCTCCCCCCTCCAATTCCCACCCTTCATTTTTCCCTTCCTTCTCCTAATGTCCTTCATGCTATTCCTTATGTTCCACAAATAAGTGAAACCATATGATAATTGTCTTTCTCTGCTTGACTTATTTCACTTAGCATAATCTCTTCCAGTCCCATCCATGTTGATGTAAAAGTTGGGTATTCATCCTTTCTGATGGCTGAGTAATATTCCATTGTATAGATGGACCACATCTTCTTTATCCCTTCATCTGTTGAAGGCATCTCGGCTCTTTCCACAGTTTGGCTATTGCGGATATTGCTGCTCTGAACATTGGGACGCATATGGCCCTTCTTTTCACTACATCTGTGTCTTTGGGGTAAATATCCACTAGTACAATTGCTGGGTCAGGGCGCCTGGGTGGCTCAGTTGGTCAAGTGACTGCCTTCGGCTCAGGTCATGATCCTGGAGTCCCTGGATCGAGTCCCACGTCGGGCTCCCTGCTCAGCAGGGAGTCTGCCTCTCTCTCTGACCCTCCCCCCTCTCATGCTCTCTGTCTCATTCTCTCTCTCAAATAAATAAATAAAATCTTTAAAAAAAAACCAAAAACAAAACAATTGCTGGGTCATAGGGTAGCTCTATTTTTAATTTTTTGAGGAACCTCCACACTGTTTTCCAAAGTGGCTGTACCAACTTGCATTCCCACCAACAGTGTAAGAGGGTTCCCCTTTCTCCACAACCTCTCCAACATTTGTTGTTTCTTGCCTCGTCAATTTTTGCCATTCTAACTGGTGTAAGGTGGTATCTCAGTGTGGTTTTGATTTGAATTTCCCTGATGGCTAATGATGATGACCATTTTTTCATGTGTCTGTTGGCCATTTGTGTGTCTTCTTTGGAGAAGTGTCTGTTCATGTCTTCTGCCCATTTTTTTACTTGATTATTTTTTGGGGGGGTGTTGAGTTTGAGAAGTTCTTTATAGATCTTGGATATGAGCCCTTTATCTGTAGTGTCATTTACAGATATCTTCTCCCATTCTGTGGGTTGCCTCTTTGTTTTGTTGACTGTTTCCTTTGCTGTGCAGAAGCTTTTTATCTTGAGGAAGTCCCAAAAGTTCATTTTTGCTTTTGTTTCACTAGGTTTTGGAGATGTATCCTGAAAGAAGTTGCTGTGGCTGATATGGAAGAGGTTAGGAATCCTAGAGGAGAACATAGGCAGTAACCTCTTTGACATCGGCCACAGCAAATTTTTGGTTGTTAATGAAAAAAGTGATTGTGAACATTCAAAGGCATGTCTTTGGGCATATGTTACCATTTCTCTTGGGTAAATACTTAGGAGTGAGATTGCTGAGTTGTATGGTAAGAGTGCATTTCTACTCAATAAGAAGCTGCTAAACTGTTTCTCATGTGGTTGTACCATTTTGTATTTCTACCCACAGCATATGAGTGAACTAGTTGTTCCACATTCTCACCAGCATTTGGTATTGTAAATTTGTTTTTTTTTTTTTAATTCTTATGCCTGTTTGTGGTTTTAGTATGCATTTCCCTAGTGACTAATGATATTGAACATCTTTGTATATGCTCCCTTATCTATTTTGTTTGATGAAGTGTCTTTTCAAAAAATTTTTCCAATTTTTTAATTGGATTATTGGTCTTACTGAGTCTTAAGTGTCCTTTATATATTCTCCCAAGAAATACGTTATCAGCTATATGTTTTGCAGATATTTTTCCCAGTCTATGACTCGCCTTTTTATTTTTTTAACAGTATCTTTTGAAGAACAAGCTTTTTAATTTTTGAAGTCCAATTTACCACTTTTTTTTTTGCTTTTATGGTTTATGTTCTTATAGAAATCTAGTGTAACTAGAGGTAAAAAATTTTTTTCTCCTGTGTTTTCTTCTACAAGTTAAAAAAAAAATTAACCCTTACATTTAGTCTATCCTTTTTGAGCTATGTTTTGGATATGGTGTGAAGAGGAGGTTAACATTCCCTCTTTTGTTTTTGTGTGGGAATATCCAACTTTTTGGCACTATTTGTTGAAAAGAATATCCTTTTCACCCTGAAGCACATTGGTACCTTTCTTGGTAATCAATGAGCTATATATGTGTAGGTCCATTTCTGGACTCACTATTTTGTTCCATAGATTTTTATGTCAATACCAGACTCACTTGATTACTGTAGGTTCATACTGAGTCTAAGTGTACACACAGTACTAAGCAGAAGTTTAATTTAAGGATGCCTGGTGGTGCAGTTGTTTAAGCATCCAACTCTTGGTTTTGGCTCGGGTCCTGAGACCGAGCCTGATGTCGGAGTCTGTGCTCAGCGTGGAGTCTGCTTGAGATTCTCTCTCCTTCTCCCTCTGCCTCTCACGCTTGTACTCTCTCTCTCTTTCTCTAAAATAAGTACAGTTAAATCTTAAAAAAAAAAAAGACTTCCAATTTTGTTTTTCTTTTTTGAAAGACTTCCAACTTTTTCTTTTCTTTGGCTTTTCTAGGTGTTTTGCATTTCTATATAAATTTTAGAATCTGCTTGTAATTTATAAAAAAAACATATTTTGGAATCATGTCACATCTATAAATCAATTTGAGGAGAACTGGTATCTTATTTTAACACTGTTGCATTTTTTGATTGATGAACACAGTATATTTCTCCATTGCTCTAGTCTTTAAAAATTCCTAATTAGTAGTTTTCTGTCTCTAGGGTTTATATGGATGGCCTTTTATTAGATTGAGGAGGTTCTGTTTTATTTCCAGTTTGCCGTATTTCTATCACAATTGGGTGTTGAAGTTTATTAAATACTTTTCCCCTGCATCTGTTGAGATGATCATGTCATTGTTCATTTTTGGTCTATTAGTATATGATGGCTCACATTTTTTTTTCTACTGTTAAACAAACCTTAAATTACTGTGAAAGAATTGCTAAAGGAACCTCTTCAGACAGAAGGGAAATATCAGAAGGAAACTTGGAATATCAGGAATATCTTTTAACTCCTGATATGAAAGATTAGGAAATTAACATATTTGTACTTTTCTCCAGATCCCCTTTCCCTGTCCTTGTCCATTTTGCCTTAGATCTATGCTTGCTTATACATTTCAATGTTTATGTATTTGCATAATTTTCAGCCTTCTATATTCTAATCAGTTCAGTGCAAATTACAAATACTTTTATGCCATTAATTCTTTCTTTCTCAGTTCTTTTGATTATAGCACTTGTTTGATGAGAATTTATCATCAAGTAGTTTTCTCCAAGAAGGGCTATTTATAAACTTCTTGGCTCAAATTTTTTTTTTTTTTTTTGGTCCTGGTGTGGCTGTGAAGAAATCTGAGGCCATTGTGATTTTTCTCCTTGGTAGGTGAATTGCTTTTTCTGACTGAATGCTCCTAAAATTCTATTTTTATTCTTAAAGGTAAGCAGCCTTACAAGGATGTATCATGTTGATGACTGCAACAAATTATTTTTCCCTGGAATATGGTATGCCCCTTTGAGCCCCAGATTCCAGTCTCCCTTTATTTCAGAAATGTGTTTTATTTAATATTTGAACATTATTTTCAGATCCATTTGTCTGACTTCCTTCATTGTTCAAGCTTGAGTTTTGGCTCTGTTTCATCACTCTTCCATATCTATCTTTCTAATTTTTCTCTGTCCTTTGCCATTTAAATTTCTGGATTTTTATAAGTCTTTCTTTCATGTTCTCAATACTTTTCAAAAAATAATTATTTATTACATTGTTTTATGTTTCTATGTATTTTTTTATTTCTATGGTGTTTGTATTGTTCACTTTGATTTCTTTTGTGGACTCTGCCAGCTCATATTCACCACCTTTCTTATTTCCTCTTTAATTTCATATCCCTCCTCACAAAATCTTTGCATATAGTTTCTGCCCCCTCTTTAATCTCTCTGAGAGGGTAGAGGATTATTTAAGTTTTTCTTCTGTTTCTTGTGGTAATTTTTCCGATGTATATATATTTAAATGTTTCCCCCCTTTGTTCAAAAGAATTATACAAGGAGTAAACTTTATTTATTTATTTATTTATTTATTTATTTATTTATTTACTTATTGAGAGAGAGAGCTCACATGCACAAGTGGGGAGGGGCAGAGGGGGAGAAAGAGAGAGAGAGAATCTTTAGCAGGCTCCAGGCTCAGCATTGAGCAGGTTGGGGGTCTTGATCTCAGGACCTGAGATTATGACCTCAGAAGAAATCAAGAGTCAGATGCTTAACGGATTGAGCCACCCAGGCGCCCCGCCAAGTGGTCAACTTTACATGCTGGAGTATACTGTTGCCAGTTCTCTTACTTGGAAAGTCTTTATGTGATATTGAGAGCAATCCCTGGATGGGAGAGCTAGAAATCTGACATGGATAAGAGGAAGATTGGATCTAGATGGTGGGAGAGACACAGGGCTGTGCATCATTGTGGAAGGTGGGGGATGGTGCTAGCATGTGACTCCTCCCCGGACTGGCAGGAGAAAGTACCTAAGTGTGAAGAGAGAGACAAGACCCCTAGTAGCTTACCCGAATGAGGTCCATCCATGCAAGCGAAGCTCTAGGGAAATATGTTCACAGTACCATCAAGTACACCTTTGCTTTAAGTGGCCACATTATTTTACCTCAGTTAAGTAAACACTTGTCACCACGGTAAGAACTTATCTGAGTGTATCATTTCTGCTGGTCTCGACATATACTCATTTCAAAAAAAAAATCAAACAATAAAAATATAGGTAGTAAAATTGAAAGTTCCTTTTTACTTTCTCCCAGTGCTTTACCCCCTTCCTGTCTAAGAAGTAATCACTATTTAATGCATTGATATATTCACTTGACCTTTTCCTGTATATGCTTACACTTAAGAATTTTCTTTTTTTACTAATATATCTTGGTAATCTTTTTATGCCAGTACCTATTTTTCTACTACAAAAATGACTTTCATGGCATTATACACTATGGCTGTACTATTGTTTATCTAACCATTTACTATTCTTGTTCATACATCTACCCTAAAATGCTACAATGAACAGTCTTCTATGTGGATACTGAGTGTGTCTATTGCACATAATCCTAAAAGTGGATTTTGTAGGTATAAGAAAATGCACAAGTAGAGGTTTGATAAGTACTGAAAAATTATACTTCAAAAGTCTGTTCCAATTTTTCTCACTAATGAGAGTCTGTTTCCCTACATACACTCTTGTCAGAATACAATGTTATCCTGCTTTTTCATTTTTGCCCATTAGATAAGTTTTTTAACTCATTATTTTAAAAATTTGCATATTCCAAATTATAGTGGAAGTTCAGCATATTTAAAAAATATTCATTAGACACGTATTTCTTCTCTGAATTTCTTTGTTTTTGTTAGGCTTTTTTTCAGTCTTTATTGATTTCTAGGGACACTTTTTTCTTTTTCTTTCATTTTTTTTATATATATAGAGAGAGACAGCATGTGCGGGCAGTGGGGAGGAGGGGGGGGAGGGGGAAGCGAGGGACAGAGGGAGAGGGAGAATCTCAAGCAGGCTCCATGCTCAGTGTGGAGCCTAACTCGGAACTCGATCTCACAACCCTGAGCTCATGAGCTGAGCTGAAATCAAGAGCCGGATGCTTAACCAACTGAGCCACCCAGGCGCCCCATCTAGGGGCACTTTATACTGGTTATTAATATCTATCTGTCATAGATGTCAGAAATATTTTCTCCTGGTCAGTGTCTCATCTTTGAATTTTATTTATAATCTTTATAGTATTTAAAATATTTGAATTTTTAAAATCTTTTCATTTTATGGCTTTTGTGTCTTACAAAAGTATTCCCTACTTAAAGATTAAGACATAACGTTCTCCTGTATTTTTCCTAATATTTATATAATTTTTAATACCTTTAATGTTTTATTGAGCTTAGCTTTTAATCTGTCTGTAAATAGCTAGCCTGTTATTACAACATCATTTATTGAATTGTTGGTCTTTTCTCTCCTGATTTGAAATATCACATGCTTTATTTTTTCATATTGGATTATTTATAGGTTCTTGGAACAATGTCACACTATTCTTCAAATTTAGAGTGGTTCAGAAAATCCTTCCTCATTATTCTTTTTAAAATTGTACTATTTCATTTCATTTTATTGTATTTTATTTCATTTCATTTAAACATCCTTTTATGATTTTGATTGAAAATTGTATCAAATTTATATATAAATTTACAGAGATCTGATATCTTTCAATATTGGATCTTCCCATCTAGAAACATAGTTTGCCCTTCTATTACTTTAGAACTTCTTTTACTTTCTTCAGTAAAATTTTACAGCATTCTTCATAAATGTGCATCTCTTATTAAACTTAATTATGAATATGTTATTTGCTATTATGGGATATTTGAGTATATGCTATTTAGTTATTTCAGGTCTAGAAAAATAACTATTAATTCTTATATGTTGATCTTGTATCCATCTAACTAAATTCTGTTTGTTCAAAAAGTTTATTAGTAGATTGTCTTGTTTGTCCTAGATGGGCATTCCCATTGTTAGATAGTAATAGTTTTGTCTTTTTCTTTCCAATATTGGTACTATTTTTTCTTCTAATATTTTAAAGTTTTTTCAGTTAAAATTTTTCACCCTGGGCGCCTGGGTGGCTCAGTCGTTGGGAGTCTGCCTTCGGCTCGGGTCATGATCCTGGAGTCCCAGGATCGAGTCCCGCATCGGGCTCCCTGCTCAGCGGGGAGTCTGCTTCTCCCTCTGACCCTCTTCCCTCTCGTGCTCTCTATCTCTCATTCTCTCTCTCTCAAATAAACAAAAAAAATTAAAAAAAATTTTTCCCCCTGTTAATAGGTATTTATTGAGTTCAGAATGTCTCTTTTATAGTGTTTAATTCCTTAAATACTTAAGTGTTTCTTGTTTGCTCTTACATGTGGTTGAGATTCTAGATTGAACAGTTTGTTGCTACTAAGTGTATTTTCTCAAGCTAAATGAGGATCCCTGTTTGTCTGGCAGTTGATGCAAACTAATCACCTTTGGTGAGTCCACAGGAGAAGAGGACCAACACGTGGCTAAGAAGGTGTAAAGGAGGCTTGACTTTTGGGAATGAGGCTCCCAGTATCTCTTGGCAGACAGAGACTCTTTCTTTCTTTTGCTCAGTAGCCACTCTGGTAGTCTCCCATGCCAGAGTTGTTAGAAAGGGGTACTCATAACTCTCATTGGGGGACAAATGTGAAGGAATGAGGAATGGGCAGAGGAATGGGGGCTGGGATTGGCTGTCTTATCTGTGCCACTCTTCAGTTAATTATCGAAAACACTGTCACATGCTTCTTCCTGCCTCCACTGCCTCTGACTATGGTATTATTCCGGAGTTCCCTTGGGAAAAACCACCTTTTGGGATGTTTTGTCTATTGAGAGGGGTTCCTCAGCTCTTTTGGGATCTGTACCCCATCTATTTGCCATTGCTCTATCACTTCTAGAAGTCTACACTTTTCTGGTCAGCTGGTAAACCTTGTTTCCAGTGTTGTTATAAATTTACTAATTTACTTTCTTTTTGAAGAGGGTGTTGGACTCTATTTTTGCACACACTTCATGTTAGATCATTTTTGATGAATTCTTATTCATAATTAGGTATAGTGTCATCCAGGCCTGCTAATTTGCTCAAGAACTGAGTGGAGGGGGGCAGAGAGTGATGGCGAGCAGCACTTTACTCACTATTTTAAAAAAGGGGTTTTTTTCTTGCTTTAATGAGGCTCATTATATAACATGTTGAAAATACAGAAAAATGGAAGAAAAGAATCATTCATAATTCTATTATGACAATTACTGTTAATATTTAGCTACATTAACTTTTAGTCTTCTACTTAAACATATTTTACCATTCTTGTGATTACATTCTCTCTAGCGTTTTGTATTTATTTTTCAATTAACATCTTACTACATGTTTCGTATACTATTAGAAGCAATCATGATTAAATCCATACTTTAATAATGTCATAAGATATAATCAAATGGATCCTCCAAGGGTAGTATTTCCCTGTGTAGGGTCTTTTGGGTCAATTGGTATTTGGCTCTTTTATTTTTAAAAAAGAAGGAAAGGAAATTTTATTTATATACATTTATTATTTACTTTTTGAGATAAAAGTTATAGCAAAATGTACAGATCCTAAGTGAATAATTTGATCAGTTTAGGTAAATACATACATCCAAGTAACCGTGATCCCAACCAGATATAGAATACTTACTTGACTCATTTTAATAATGCAATGATAAATACCTATAAGAAGCTTCCTATTTGGATTATTTAGGATTATTTACTTAGGCCATGTTCCTAGAAGTGAAATGATGTTACCTCATTTTACGAGGTGGACTTTTTACCAAAATGTTTTTCAAGGGGTTAGATCAATTATCTGTTCCCACCAGGCAGTGGAGTGTGCCAGCAATATTCAGTTGTTTCTCTGTGATCTCCTTGATACTCTGATCAGCCCCACCAAAGGAAAGCTCCACTATTTCTTCTTGAAAGCAAATTGTGACTTTGTCATGTCAATACCTACCTCCACGCAACAGTGATTCTGTGTGTAAGTGTATGTGTATTTATGTGTAAGAAATTGCCATTTCTGCTTTTAGTGGCTCCAACAAATTTTAATTTCTTGAGGAACCTCCAGCCTGTTTTCCAGGGTAGCTGTACCAATTTACATTCCCACCAACAGTGCAAGAGGCTTTTCTTTGCTGTACATCCTCACCAACACTTGTTAACTCTTGTCTTTTTGATAATAGAAATTCTAGTAGGTGTGGGGTGATATCTTATTGTGGTCTTGATGTGCATTTCCCTGGTGATGCAGGTTGATTAGAAGCTGGACCCTCAGGCAGTGGCTGGAACAGTGTGCAGTCAGTCTCCTTCCTGGGAGAAACTGGGAATTGGGCACTTGTCTGCTGTCTCTGTGCTGGGCCCGGCGGTAGGGCTACAGGGAGATGGGGGTGCTCCTACATGGTTTAAAAACTCCTTCTTTGTTTTTTATGGTCCTGTGGGATTCAATGCAAGTCCTGTTGGCTCTCCAAGCCAGGTTAGGTGACTGCTGTAAAAGTCAGAGCACTAGATGTGTGGACTAGCTCCTTCCAGGGAGAAACTGGAGACTTAGTTTTATTGTCGGGAGTGCTCCAGGGTGGGGAGAAGGGGAAGTGCTCACCAGCTTACTCAGGCTCTGGGGAGGATCTGGTCATCGTCACCTTGATGTGCGCTGGTTAGGAGCTAGACTCTTCTTCAGGAGCTTTTGAATTATGCAGTCAAACTCTTGAAAGGAAAGACTGGGAGATGAGCATTTTTGCCTGCTCTCCGCACTGAGCCCTGAGCAGGTAGCCATGCTATTTTGTTGGCCAAGGTCCATTGGGACCCCTGAGTGAAAGCCCCGCTGACTCTCAGAGCCAAGTGATTTGGTGCCTTCTGTCTGGTGGAAGTCTTCAAAGTTGGGGAGCTAAATATGGGGTCCAAGCTCCTTTCTCCTCAGGGAGAAGCTGGGAGTTGGGGGTTCCTTCCCTCCCAACTGTATGTCATTATGCTGGGTGTGGGATTTATGGTAAGGTTTCTTAGCCTTTTCTACCTGTTTTGATATGGGTATTTTTTCAGTAGTCCCATATGTAGGAGTCACTCAGTTTCTGAATTTCTCTCAGAGGGAATTGTTCCATGTATAGCTGTACATTTGGTGCATGTGTAGGAGGGAAATTCAGGAGCCTCCTATGTCACCATCTTGTTGTGGAATAGTAAATAAATGTTTTTTGACTAAGTGAGCTATACTGGTAACAGGAATTGAGATCTGGACTGGAAGATATATCTTACTTCAATTTATTGGGAAAACACAGCAATCTAGCATTTGTCTTTTTAAGAAAGGAGTTAGCATTGGAGACAAATAGCAAGCTGCTGAGGAAGTTCAAAAACTGATACATTTCTGTAGGATATTCTTGTCCAACTTCCAAATCACCCTGGATCAGGACAGTAGAGATGGTTTAAAGTAGAAACACATAGGTCAGTGGAGCGGTATATTATTGCTGCAAATGTGTGGGAAGATGGGATTAGCATCTCCCTGTAGTACTTCAGCCATGCCTAAGGCAAACTTCCTGTTGCTTTAACCTCTTGATTTTGTGTAGCCATATTAAGTAAATATTTATTAAAATATCCCAGACCTGTATCTCTTCATCTGCTAAAATGGTAGATTTTGAGGACAGGGTTCATCCCCCTCCCCCGCTTTTAAAATTTTTTTATATAGAGAGAGAGACAGTGCATGCGTGCAAGTGTGGAGGGAGGGACAGAGGGAGAGGGAATCTCTAGCAGGTTCCATGCCCAGCATGGATCCCACTCAGGGCTCAATCTCAGGACCCAGAGATCATGACCCTGAGCCGAAATCAAGAGTCATCGCTCAGCAGACTGAGCCTCCCAGGTGCCCCACAGGGTCCCTTTTTTTGTGTGGCAGTCTAATATCTGCTAACCTTAGTTGTGTGTGTGTGTGTGTGTGTGCACTTCACATCTTATATAATCATCTCGGCAACACATGTAGTTTTTGTTTATTTATTTTCCAGCTTCCTTTTTATTCCCTTCCACTATCACAATTTAGATACACAAAACTCTCACTATGCGATATTTGGTAATTATGTTTGCTAGCTCTTCTATGATGTTTATAAAATATGTCAACACCCTATAGTGCATTGGCATTGTTTTGTTACCCTACTTGCTATCAAAGAAATAAAACAAACGCCCCCAAGCAAATTATCTAACTCATTACCTTTCAGTAGCATTTCGGAGATTGAAAATTTATAAATGGTAAGAGCGGAGCATAAGGGGAGGAAATGCTATCTTGCCCCATAGCCTGGGACTCATGTTGGGGGACAGTGGAGGTGGCACCGGCCCCCCATCTTCTGCACACCCCTTCACTCTCCACCTGCACCGTTCACCTGAATACATTAGTCTCATGGAGAGGGAGATGAAAGCAGAGTGTGCACCTGCAGTGTAGTGTGACTGCCGCAGCTTGATGAGAGGTTGCCAGGGAAGCAATTTAAAAAAAAAAAAAAACAAAAAACGGGAGGAGAATTGTCAAGGTTTGGCTCCTTGTGAAATTTGCCTGTCAGAACAGATGATGCATTTGGGCATAACACTCTCCCAGTTTCTTCTTCTGGCAGTTTTCTCCCTCATTTTCAAGGCTTTTGGAGTTTTACTGCAACTTATCCATTTAAGGGGCTTTCCCCTTCACATATTTCTCCGTTGAACGTTAGTCCTGAGAGGTGAGAGATGGTGTTTAAAAATCCACTCAGGACTGCTCTGCTTAGAATCAGGCCAGCCAGAGGGCAAGTCTCTCCAGCATCTGCCCTCGCTCCCCTCCCGCAATTTGAGGGCAGTTTGTCTAAAACTGGAAGAGGGTTTGATATTATTCAACACACTTGGGTCAGACTAGCTCAGAGGGCAGTTGGCTTTTTCTGGGAACGGCCTGTGGAATGACGTGAATTTTGAGGGTGCAGAGCGGGCAGGAAAACGTAATATGGAAATGATTCTGATATACTGTCCTTGGAACTACCTGGTCTCCTAGAATCTTGGGGACTTTTCTGTTTGGAATAGGGGGTGAGTATTTAAGACTAGCAAATGAAATATTCACCCAGGAGAGTTCATTTGCAAAGGTCATCATACTGACTTACATTGTATAGTTCTTCTGCCATTTTAATCCTTACCCCTTTTTTTTGAGGAAGTAAATACTATTATCCTTATTTTATAGATGAGGCCACTGAAGCTCAGAAAAGTCACATGTGTGATAAGTGACGGCATCTGAATGAAATCTGGAGCTCTCACTCTGTTCTATAGATTTTTCTAGTATCTAATCTCCCAAGCAGGAAAAAAAAATTCCATCTCTAAAGTACATGGCCTTGCTGTCTATGAAATAGTGGATAGCAAGGAGGCGGGGTGGGGGTGGGTGGCAGCATTATTTATATATACAGAGGGAGAGATTGCCTCTTTAAATTTGGAGGCTCTGGTGTAAATAGAGCTGCTTCTTTGATTTTATTTCATAGTTAAATGCTGCCAGTGAGTGAAATAAAGGCCCCATTCCAGGAGCTCATCTCTAATTCCCTGCCATAAGCTTTAAAACAAAGGGGACTTATCATTTGCCTTTAATAGACTGTGCTATGTATGTACCCAGAGACAGCAAAATTCCAATTAAAAGAGTATCGATTGCTCATAAATTAATGCCAACGTTTCAAAATCAATAGTCATTGAACTTCACTCAATGATTTTTACTCTGAGCCTTCTTGGCTCTAGAATTTTACTTATTAAATGTTCCTCTGTAATCGTATGCCCAATTAACATGGATGATTCTTTTGCTATTAACATACAGTTTTCAATTTTAGTCTAGTTAGCACAACTAATCATTGCAGATGAAAGTCAGTGGAATCTTACAAACTCCAATGCCTTCTTCCCTCACCTGCTCCCAGAGATAATTTATATGCCTCCATTCCTTGGAGCCCAAAGCAGGTAAACATCTTCAGTTAAGCTGAACAGAAAAATAAAAATTCTGTGGAATAGAGAAAAAAAAAAAACCCAGAAAAATAAAGCAGAGAACATGAATTATGTCATAGGGAAGTTATGACTGGATCAACAGGGGATATAATTTCATTGCCCATGAGGCAAAATCGTGATCAAAATGTGCTCGGGACATGGGCCACTGTGCCTCTGTGAGGGACTCCCCTAGAGTGCCATGCTAATTAAATCTGAAAGGGAGACATATTGGGAAACTACCAGGGGTCAGGCTGGAGTCTGGCGGTAGAGTGAGAGGAGTTGGGTATGTTCAAGGAACACATTTCGGAAGACAGATGTGATCACTGTGTGAGGCTGAGGTGAAATTGATCTTACAGTACCATGGCTGGCCTGGGACTGTGAAGTAACCTGTGGCCAATCAAGATGTCTTTGTGACTCATGTTAACTCTTCTGATTCCAAGGCTTTCACATCATTTAGTCCCATTGGTGTCATAGTCAAGGTCCATTAAAGATAAACAAGTGTGTAGATTCTGCCTTCTTTGGCACTTCTGTTCTGAAGAGAATTGCTCATTTATTTAACTAATGTCAGCTTTCTGCATTAAGGGCTCTTCGAGGGCCTGGCGGGTGTGGGAGAGAGGGCAGAATTCTAGCTGCAAAGTATATCAACTGGAAACGTGCCTTAGGGACCAGGAGGCTCAGGTTCTAATCCCGGCTCTGTCACAAATTGGTTGCAAGTCCTTTAATTTCTCTGTGTTTGTTTGCTTCTCTATAAAGAAAGTTGTACCAAGTAATGGTATCCCTTCCAGATCTAAAATGTGTTCTACTCTAGGATCTAGAATAGTATCCTCCAACTGTTTTGTTCATGTACTCCCTAAAAGAATTTTAAAAAGGTATGTGCCCCCACATTTTTAAGTCCACATGTCATAAGTTTAATTAGTTACAAAGGATGTAATTTTCACCATATTGTATATTGCATAAGAGTTTTTAATATATTTTTATCAAAACTGAAGCTGTGGATTTAGCTCATTCAGTGTATGGTACATGTTGCAATAACATCTCATTAACAAAGCCAGTTCTTATTGTCAAGTCACTCAGTCGGATTACTTGTTTTCCATCAGAAGAGAGTCTGGCTTCATTTTTTCATTCATATAAATTTGTTATCATGCATCCTGGTGACAACCTCATTTTGGAATACTAATTCTGGGATGATTAACTAATTAGATACTCAGAAAACGAGTTGGCTAGGTAGCTTCAGTAGGGGAGCTTTGCCATGAGTATTTCTTAATTTGTACTTAAAGGACTGGCCCTCAAGAACAGTGTGTTCTCCAGTGCGTTCTTTTGTTTGGTGCCAGGGAGGCTAGTCAGCTATGGGGCAAGGCACCACAGTAGGTCTCATCATGAGTGAGAAGAATGCCTTTTTTTTGTAAAGTGGGAAAACAGTGATTAAGAGGTGAGTGGTGGTAAAGAACGAGAAGCCTGCAGGCATGTCATCAGGCAAAGTTATTTTTGAAAGGATGCATATGGAAGTTGAGGGTCTGGAAGTGGATTCACTTAAAACCACCATGTTGCATATCTGCTGGGAAGTCTTCATGTACCCCTATTAAGGAGTATACAACCCAGATGCACAGAGGAGGGGCAGAGGGTATGACACTTTCCATTGTTACTTTATGCCACCATATCAATAGGTCCAATATCGCAAGGACTATCTTTTGTAAAGGTCAGTAACCCCCAAACATGGCACATACTCTCCTTTGAGGTGAATTTCCCATTACATTTCTATGATCAAATTCCTAGGCTCTCTCATTAGCGTATTGTTACCTTATCATCTACCATGTACTGAACCTCTAATTTATACATTCTTCTCGGAATAGAAAATATAATTTATGCAATCTATGCACATTCCACTTTTCCAGAAATCAGAAAGCCTAGAGGCAGTATAAAATATTGATTAAAAGGAATAATTTTGGAATTATTTGCCACGGGTTTGAATTCTGCCTCTGCAATTTTACTTGTATAAGCAGGCTCAGCTTCAGTTTTTTCATCTGTTAAATTAGGAAAAGATACTTCTAAGTGTGTATTCTGTTTTCTCCATTTGTCCTCTTGCCCCCCTTCCATATCCATTGTTTCATCTCTGCTCTGATTGCTTCTTTGGAGGCAGGTCCCTACAGGTTACATCACCAGGGCTCCCTTTCCAGTTAGGTGGCTTCCAGTTATTGCCAAAGAGAGACACTGGTGGAGATCAGAGGGTGAAGGAAGAAGAGAGTTCTTCTAGGCTGTCTTTTGCTCTGGGCCATGTTTCATGCAATGATTGGGTCCCTCAACTATAGCTTAATATTTCCAAATCGAATTCTCTAATGCCATCCTCCCCTTTTGTGCCTTTAAGCCTATGGGTGGTAAAGTCTTCACACTATTTCTGGTCTCTGACCAGAGAGATGAGAAAGAATTTTTAGCCAATTGAATTAGATTCTGATTCCTGGCAGGACCTGGGATGATAAAGCGTTGTTGTTCTTTCATTCTTCAACAAATATTTATTGAGGCTACTAAAGTTCAGTAAGTTCTATTGTGTTTACTGCTATATTCCTAGTACCCGCACAGGACTTGGTATGTATTATGGGAGCAATCAATATTCATTGATGGAATACCTACCAGATAAACACTGTACTCGGCCCTGGTGATTAAATGGTGAATAAGACAGACCAACTTTCTGGCCTCATGAAGCTCTTAGTCTAGCCATGAGGATTGAGTGAGATCATACAGAACAACATAAATCCTGGCACTACCTACTGAGTTGACCCATCTAAGAAACAAGCTTGGTCTTTTTCCTCCCCTGTCAACTGGTCCTCAAGACCCCTCCATGTGGCCAAAGGTGTGAGTTGAGAGAGAGGTGGATTACATGAGAGTCCAGGGGACCTGATTAAGCAGTTTACTTGTGTTTTCTCACTAATTTTGTATCCAACCCAGGATTTACCATTTCCATTTTATAGGTGGACAGCAGTATGCTGGATCTGCCTAACCTGGTAACATAGTAGACCTGACAGCTCTTCATGGCCTAGCTACATGATCACTGGGGGTCCCACAGTCAGAATGCTGCAAGGGCCCAATAGCATGCTGGAAGCTGCTTTTTGAATGGTTTATAGTTGGTTACTATAGACTGCATGGACTTGCTTAGATTGTGATAGGGGCCCACGTTGTGATTCCTCTGTTGGGGCTTGGCATAAACTCCACATGGTATCTCTTCCCACCACATATACCACTAGGACCATAGGGTCTGCCAAGTATGGCCTAAGAGACAAGACTATGTGAACCACAGACTGGACCTGCTCTTGGTTTCTCTCAAAGCCACCAACCTACCTTGGCATCTGCCAAATGAGTCAAAGTAGTATTCCCAAGTGGGGAAATGTACTGCCTCTAGAACCCAAAAGTCTTGTTAAAGCAACATGCTTCTGTCTGAGGACATTCACTATGCAATATTTTGCCCTTAATTTTAGGGATGTTCTGGCAGAGCCCAGGCTATTGGACTACTGGACTTCAAACATCATTGAGGTGGTGGCCTCCTGAGACTCCATAGCATCTATGTCCCATGTTCTGGTACACACATGTCTTACTAAGGGCTCGATTGTATGTACCACTTTCTGTTCATCTGGTTTGATTAATATAATGTCATTAATATAGTGGATCAATGTGATATTGTAAAAAGGTGGTCCAGGTCACTTCAAGCCATATTATGACAAGAGTGAGAGAGTTAGCATAGCCCTGGAGTAAAAGTGTAGATGTATACTATTTTCTGTTCTAGGTAAATGCAAAATGCTTCTGATTCTCTTGCAGAATTGCCAGATTAATGTTATCATATCATATCATCTTATGCTAGAAGCTGTGTAAACCTGTTATAGCAAAACTACCATATCTAGCACAGCAACTGTAATTGGGCTAATGCTAATGCTTCATTAACTTGGTGGCAGTTCATTGTCCTCCACTATGTTCTGTTTTGTTTTTGAAGGAACTGACTGGTGATCAGATTGAGAAGTCATGGAGACTGCTATCCCTGCTTTCCTTTCTGAAGGTGGCACTGCCTTCCCCTCCCTCCGAGCATGTATTTTTGTTTTGGTTTGCTATTTTGGTCAAGGAGGAACTTGGCTTTCTTCATTAGGTAGCTCTTATACTACCATATTAAGGAACCAATGTTAGCACTTTTTTTCAACTACCAAGTATGTCTATTCCAATGATGTATTTGGAGTCTGGAAGAAATGACCATTGGGTGGGTTCGTGAGTCCAATGGATGAACTGTGACATGGACATAATTTATTCCTGTGACATAGGACTCCATTTATTACTGGTTTCTATATGCCCCAACATGGGGGACCATGGTGATGCTTTGGGTGCCTAGGTATCAGTGCCAATTTAGACTCTTTCAATTCTTGAAAGGTCTGGGCATTCCCTTGTCCTCAGCACATGGTTACTTGAGTAAATGGCATTAGGCCCCTTTGAGGAAGGACTTGGGAACTTACTACTGAACATATCTACTGTGGTGTTTCAGAATCTTTCTTCAAAGGATCTGATCTCTTCTTTAGTTAGTGGGTTCTGGGTCTGAGGATAGGCTTATATAGAAATTGGGCAAGGGATACTCAATTTTTAATGAGGTGGCTGCTGTCAGCTTCCTGATCATCTTGATTATTTAAATTAAGGACTACTCTAATATACTGCCCATCTATTTTGTCTCTCAAAACACTGTCTTCTATTGACCATTTCCAAAGCTCTGTGAGAGTCAGGCCTCCCTGGCTGCTATTCCAGACCTTGCTTCTTATTGTGATACTTGTGCTCACTTGCTTCTGGGGGAAAGTGCTGCCTCTTGGTCCACTTTTTCAAGATCCCCTCATCTTCATCATCATGAGGGAGCCCAGTTCTTTAACAAGTTTTACCATTAACCCTACTCATGACTGGCTTCATGGACATGCATCCTGTGCATTTGCACAGAGCCCTGCACTTAGAAGGGCCCCATATTTTGTTGAGTGCTCTGCTGTTGCAGTCCTGAAATTCTTTTTAACAAGGGACTCCACGTTTTCATTTTTCACTGGGCCTTGAAAATTATGCTGCCAATCCTGGTCCTGCTCTTCAGAGGACAGCCACTGCTGAGCTTCTCAGTGGGACTGGAACTCTCCTCACCAGTGCATTCTTATTGCATCAGCAAAGGGAGTGTTTGTGTACTTTTTTGCAGAAAACAGACTTTATGAAGTATATCCACTTAACCATGCCTACAGTTCAGAGCTTTTTGATTCCTCATCCTATCCTCTATTATATTGGTTCTGGCATTTCTACTTCACTTGGTTTGGGCTACTGTTTTCTATAAGCTTCCAAGAGCCATCCTAGCAGTGTATAAGCATCATTCTCCAAGGTCCTTGCCTGAGTGTTAGATTTGTATTCTGAGAATGTGCTCATGTTAATAAACTCTCCCTCTTCCAACTTCACATTCCTCTCTTTTCCCCCTGGATCTCACATTCTTTTAGAATCCATACTCATAGGCAGCCTTTCCAGGTTCCCGGCAATATATGTCAGCCAGACCCTGCAGCAACATAGGTTCTTTCACTTTTGCCTTGAATGGGTCAGTCTTTTTTCATGAATCACTGACCCTTAGCAACCACTAAATTCCATTCTTATGCTTGTCTTTTGCCTCCTAGCTCTTAAACACAAGGTACATTGCATTAGCTAGTGTCCCTTTCCGCTGCTATGACATTCATTGTACCACTAGTCAAAGTTTGAACAGGTGCGCTGCTCTAGAAGGCTGGATACTCTCCATACCCCACCTTCCATTAGTGGCGGCTTCCTCATTGCCAGGTAACTGGTAAGTGATCCAGTTCCTAAATCCCAATTCAGTGTTTTCTTCCTGGAACCACTCCCAGCATCAGTTCGCTTAGATTAGGTTCCTTGCAAAGAGATTCTGAGATAAAGAGTTGCAAGCAGAAGAAGGTTTTGGGGGGAGAGGATTTGGGAGATTCATTGGTTAGGAAGTCAGGGTGGTAAGATTGAGAACACTGAGAAGCTGACCTCCAATACAGTTACAAGTAAGGCTTCAGCTGATCCTGAGGGAGGTTCTAGAGTTGGGATGGTCATCCAGGTTCTCTCAAATTGAAGGAAGGGGGGTGGCCTTTATATCTCCATAGCAGCCAGTCACTAGTTGTGAGACCACCTTCCCCAGAAGTGTAACCTGGGGGAAGACAGTTCTCTGTGGCAGAGGCAATCCCCAGTGTGAGGTGCAGCTGTGAGCCTTCAGCAGCTGGGATGGGGGCATTCACCCTCAAAAAAGGATCTGAACAGAGCACCACAGCACTATAGCCAAATTGCAGTGTAAATAATAATGTCTTATTGAGAAGGTATATGATTAACTAGAATAGACACATCCGAACACTGGAATTTGAACATATTTTCTTCTCCTGAATGTCAGTTTTCAGTTCACAGACTAGGTATTTCCAATGTGACAACAAAGGCATTCCAACAGTGGTCACAGCAATGGTAAAATTGGGCATTTAAGTAAATATTGAAAGTTTTGACAGTTTTAGCTACATTTAGTTTCACATTTTGTTTATGTTTATTATTTGGCATAGCTCTTGTTGTTCCTGATCGTATTTCAGAATATGCTTATTTAATTTTCTTTCTGTGCCATTTTTGCTTCATTTGTTCTACCACATTTACTTTTCTACAGTTAGCTGACAATATAAATAGAAGCAGAAGAGCTCAGAAATCTACCCCAAATGCTACCCCACGCATGGGTTTGTGATTTCAAATACCATGACTTCTGCATTACATTTTCTCTCTTATATTCCTAATGAGGCTTACCTGCTTGGGTTCTCAGGAAAGAGGCTAGGTGGAAAATTGCAGCAATTCTTGCCCTAGAGTCTTGAACAGAAGCTAATATCTAACATCAAGCACATAGAAAGTCTAATAAATAAGACAGAGAAGCTGTTAAGCTTTGCCCCAAATGAAAGCTTTAATTGAGCTGGCTTGGAATCCGCTCTGCAGGTTGGTAATGCAGTTCATTATTTTATTATTTTTTCCTTCCTTCAAAATTAAGCTAAGGTCATGGTCTCTTATGAACTTTTACTTTTAATTTTTTAAAAAATGAATCCAAGAACACTATTGCTTGAAATACTTTTCTCATTGGATTGAGATTTTAAATGGCTGATGGAAATAATTGCCTAAAATGGAAGAACATTCTTTTGCCACTCAAAGCTGATAAGCCTGATACTGTTTATGATACAGGCAATTGTTAAATACTATTATTGGCTGGTGTCCTATGAGTTCCTATTTGTCTCCCTTGTCTCCTTTGGGAAGGTACAGGGTGCTCTTTTTGCTTGGGGCTTTGCTCTGCTCAGCTGCACATACTCTGCATCCCGAATGCTTCACTGACAGGTCCCCTATTATACAGGGCAGGTAGGTGAGAGTCGTTGACATCTATGTGAATGATGAGTTCTGTTTTATCATAAATCACCTGAATATTCATGTCCTAGACTATTGGAGATTCTAGAAACTTCCTGTTTACAGAGGCAATAAGAATAACACATATACCTATTTTGTTGTAGTGGAATATAACCTCAAATCTCACTCTTGGTATTCTAGTTACCAAAAAAAAAAAAAAAAGATTTCCAATGTTGGATCATTCCACCATAGGTAAAGAGTTCTCTGAACTTCTAAACAGCATAAAATAATTTTCAAACATTCCACATAGCAAATAAAGCAAGGAGTGTGGGTGATTCAATCAGTCTGGAAAGATGCCCTTAAATTCGTCGACAGAGCATTGGGTAATATCGAGAAGGAGGACAAATTCTCCTCATTCTCCTTTTTAAATCCTAGAGGAGAATATTTGCACACATGAGCTTTAAAATCACAGACAGTGGCCAGCACATGTTTCCTGGGAGTGCGTATGCTCTCTCTACAGGAAACCCTGCTTTGTAAAGAGAGCTATGTGGGCGCTGGGCCACAGCTTCATCACTCCCATTAAGCTAGAACTCTCACAGCCAGATAATATAAACAGCCCTGAAATGCAAGAGGGAGTGAGGATGAGCAATATATCGGAAGCTGTTCTCAAAACACGTCATTATCTGGCTTTTCTGTTTCAATAATTTGTAAGCAGGCTGCCTCCTCTATAAACAGACCAGCAGGAAAGCAGAAATCCATATGAGTTATTGCTTCTCTACTGCCTGGGACTCAGGAGACAACATCAATTTTAATGTATTGAAATGTGGAACTGTCTTTGAGGGACTCTCATTTGGAATATGACCGTTGGAAAAGCCTGGGCTCCTTTAAGGAATGTGGAGAGATACTCATTTCATGACAATTACTTGCCTGGTATCTCCGTAAGTGGACATCATAGTTACAAATGTTAGCTAGTAGTTCTTAGCTAATGTTTTCTAGCTAGATCTGGGAATAGAAATATGAACAGAAGCTCATTAGAATTACTTATTGCTCTGTCCTGCTATGAGCATTACTTATATCATACACAGTTATAGTAAAGGTGCCAGGCTGAGTCTAGGCCTTGCTCATCTTTGAATTCCTATATATTTGGATATGTCCTGAGTCCTGAAAAAGCCCTTTGAGAAGGTAGTGGGGGTCCTGAATGTAGCATGTGTCTATCACTTGCACTTTGGATGGGCCATTAAGTATTATTCCAGACCCTATGAAGAGGGATTACAATAAAAGATAGAATAGGTATAAAAGAGTTGTTTGTCTAAGACCTCTGGAAGATAATGATTGCATGAAAGCATAGCGTTGTGGCTTTTATTGCAGAGGATAGCCATAGAGGAGGGAGAAGAGTCCTTGCCTGTGGAGGGTCAGTAGGCACATGCACTCTGTATGGGACAAAACGAGATGATGGATCCTCAGGCCAGACCCACCTGGAACTGGCTCTGAAGGGAAATTGGAGAGGCCATCAGCCACACTGTGTGGACACTGACGCCCTTGATATCAACACAGACAGCACTGAGGCTTGATGGCCGCCTGGAAGCTTTTCTTTTCCTTTTCCCCTTCCCCCTTCCCTTCCCTTCCCTTCTCTTCTCTTTTTCTTTTCCCCTCCCTCCCTCCCTCCCTCCCTTCCTTCAGTTTTTAAGAGTGTAACTGACACACGATGTTACATTAGTCCCAGGGGTACAACACAGTGATTCAACTCTCTATTTGTTATGCTCCGCTCGCTACCAGTAGAGCTACCTTCTGGCTTCATCCAACACTATTATTACAATACCGTCGACGGTATTCCTCGTGCTGTGCCATTTATTCCCATGACTTATTCATTCCATGACTGAAGCCTGCATCTCCCACTTCTCTTCATGCATTTTGTCCACCCCCCTCACCCTCCTTCCGTCTGGTAACCGTCAGTTTGTTTTCTGTATTTATAGGTTTGATTCTCCTTTTTAGGTTGTTTATTTATTTGTTTTGTTTCATTTTTGATTCCACGTATGAGTGAAATAATATGATACTTGACCTTCTCAGTTTGACTTATTTTACCCTCTAGATCCACCCATGTTGTTGCAGATTACAAGATCTCCTCCTTTTTGTGTCTGTGTAATATTCCATTATATATTATTCCATTTATATATGTATACCACATCTTCCTTATCCATTTCTCTATTGATGGACACTTATGTTGTTTCCATAACTTGGCTATTATAAATAATGCTGCAATAAACATAGGGGTGCATATATCTTTTTGAATTAGTATTTTCATTTCTTTTGGGTAAATACCCAGTAGTGGAATCATTGGATCATAGGGTATTTTTATTTTTAATTTTTTGAGGAACCTCCACACTGTTTTCCACAGTGGCTATACCAATTTACATTCCCACCAGCAGGGCATGAGGGTTCCTTTTCCTTCACATTCTCACCAATTTTCGCTATTTCTTTATTTTTTATTTTAGCCATTCTGACAGATATAAGGTGATATCTCACTGTGGTTTTGATCTGCAATTTCCTGATGATGAGTGATATTGAGCATCTTTTCATGTGTCTGTTGGACATCTGTATGTCTTCTCTGGAAAAATGTCTATTCAGGTCCTCTGCCCACTTTTTAATCAGATTGTTCATTTTTAGTGTTGAGTTGTATAAGTTCTTTATATATTTTAGTTGTTAACCCCTTTTTGGATATATCGCATGCAAATATTTTCTCCCACACAGTAGGTTGCATTTTTATTTTATTGATGGTTCTCTTTGCTGTGCAAAAGCTTTTTATTTGCTGTAGTCCAAATAGTTTATTTTTGCTTTTGTTTCCTCTGCCTTTGGAGACATCTAGAAGTATGTTGCTAGGCTGCCAGCTTTTCTGATGGCTGCCTGGCAGCCGGTCTGTGTTTTCTCTATGGCCCATAGTTCTCAACTACTGGCAATTTTTCCAGCCAGAGGGTATCTGGCTCTGTCCAGAGACATTTTTAGTGATTACAATTCAGTGGGCTATGTGTGGTAGGGAGGGATAGGGAGATGTTATTACTGCCATATGATGAGAGGAAGCCAGAGATGTTGCTATATCCCAATGTGCTCAGAACAGCCCCCCCCTCCAAAACAAGGTATTATCTGGTCCAAAATGTCAATAGTGCTAACATCTATGACTAACTCACATCTATGACTGTGTCACTATTGTGGTTTTGATAAAGAAAGCAGGACATAGAGGTGTCTCTGGGAAAGTGAGATGATCCATTCCACCAGCACATGTGACACATCCTGATGAGGGTTCCAGAGCTTTCTGAGAGAGCTTCAAAGGGAAGATACTCCTGCCAACAAAGAAGGGTGTGGTGCCAGATAACTGTAATTTTGGGGTGCAAATCAGTATCTCCCGGGTGCCCAGCTTTTGCAGATGTAAGCTTGATGAGCATTTAATTCTTAGTACAATAGCCATGGTCTTTCTATAGGCTTTCAAATCATCTGAAAGAGTTTTACCTCATCCTTAAGATCAGATACCCGAAAGGAGGTATTGTAGTTGCTTGGTAGTTTTATTCCTTCTTGAATTCACTTGACTTTTGTTGGCTGCCCATTATATGGCAGGCATTCTAGCTGTAAGAGTGACAAGAATAAGGCAGACTCAGTTGATGTCCTCCTGGAATTAAGTTCTTGTGGGAGAAGATGTCTGTGGATGAATACGTATTCAAGTAGTTAATTAATCACTATTGTTTTAAGGGTCTGTAAGAAAACTACACAGTATTAGGAATGTGTATAAGGGAGAACCTAATGGAATTTTGGCCCTCAAAGAAAGTTTTCTCTCATGAAGGGATGCCTTTGCTCACGGTGCTTGGGCTTCCTTACAGCATGGAAAGTAGGTGTCAAGAACCCAAACCCCAAGAGATCAAGGCTGAAGTGCATGGCATTTGTGATCTATCCTTGAAAGTCACATTACCTCCCTTCTGCCACACTCTT
>NW_023270442.1:7402153-7566990 GCF_011800145.1 Mirounga leonina
GAAAAACAAATAGGATGAGCGCTATGCTGCAGCCATATTTGGAAAATGTAGTCAGCTGTAAGTGAAACAAGAGTAAATCCCTACAAATTTCTGTTTGAATCACTTTTCTTTTTGAACTCTCTAGGTGATTGACATGATCTCCAGCTTCAGAAGTGCACTCTAATTGGTGGAGCCTGTAGTGCAAGCCCGCCTTCCTGGTCATAGTAATTGCTTCAGGAGTTTCACCTGACATGAGTTCTTTCCAGTCAGAGTGGTGGCCATAGCAGTTACTCAGAGCTTGGGAGGGGAAACATCATCTCTCCTTCTAGACGGTGTGGTGTCTTGATGTGAGATCTAGAACTGCTGCAAATACTTTGTTATCAGGAGGAAAGCCAGTCTGAGGACCAAACTGATGTATCAGGGTGGGCAGAGGTCAGTGAATTACAGAGAAACAGACTGGAGTCCTTATCAAGCCATATCAGAAACTTTAATGTCCTCTAGACTGCATGAGCCAGTGCATTACTTTTTAAGTGAGTTTGTGTTGGATCCTCTATTACTTGCAAATGAAATCATCCAAAGAGATCCCACGACCCAACAGCACCAAGGCTAAGGACTCTTACTGGTCTTCAGTCTACTGTCCCCTGCCCTGCCCTTCCCTGCCCCCAACATTCATATGAGACTCCTTTTCTCTTCTAAAGCTGTTTCTAAGTTTTGGTTTGATATATAAAGAGGATTAAGTGTAAGGGAACGTCTCCATACTTTCCTATTTTAGCTCTAGAAAGCCTTCAAATACTTGGATGCACCAAAGTTTAAGTCTTTATTCTGAAATGATTACACTTATCAGAAGTTGCAAAAGTAGACCTAGAATCCCTTGAACCCATCATCCAGATTCCCATAGTGAATGGTATCTTATATAACTGTAGTACAATATCAAAACAAGAAAATTGACATAATTTAGTAGGACAGTAAGCGTTGTTTAATTAGCCCTTGATTTTGTCATCTGTAAAGTGACAATATAATAATATGTTCCTTTCAAATTGAAACAAGAAAATGAATACAAAACAGCCCAATGCCTAGTACTTAATACCTGGAATTCTTATCAGGAACACTTATATATACATTAATGTGTATGTATGTACATGTATATGCATACATACATATTGCATGTATATATATGTATATGTATGCAAATACACACATGCAGATACAAATATATCCATTTTGTAGGGCTCAGGGTATTATTGTTAATAGTTGAAGCTTTGTTTTTTGACGTTTTGCTAAGCACATCTGTAACTTATGGTTACATCCTTGGAGGAAATACAATTTGTGATTATATTTTTCTTGTGAAAAAAACTTGATCCATTTTTTGTGAAAGTTGTGGGAGAGGCCTATATCAGAGTAACACTCTTAATATATTGCATACAAAAATCAAATCTCTAGCAATCAGCCATTGCATTACTCAAATACTGGTCATGATGTCTATATCCTCATAGGCCAATCTATGAATACGTTCTAGATTACAATAACTGAAGTTCTTCAGACAGATCTTATGTTCTACCAATTTCCAGGCTGATTGAGTCATTTTTTGGAGAGACTCTCAACTAACTAAAGGAGTTCTCATTTTTAAAATTTTATGTACCTCCAGTGCAGTGCTTTTCAAAGAGCGGTCAGTGGAACACCCACATTGATATCATGTGGTAAATTTTCAAGGACCTAATTTAGATCTCCTAAATGACTTCTGATGGGGAACAGTAAGAAATCTTTTTTTGACACACATCAGATTCCCATGGGCATAAAAGTTGAAGAATGTAGCCCAGGTGCCATACATCTGCTTTCCTCAAAATATAAGGATAGAGTTCTAAAGTAATTCAAGAATGAATGATGCTACAAGTACTAATAGCAGGAAAAAGCAAAGAGGCAAAAGAGATGGTTTATGATAAAATTGGAAAAGAAATGTATAGGAAGATAAAAGGTATAAAAATAATTATTCAAAGAAGCATCTCAAAATAAAATCATCTTAAAATGGGTTCACCCAAACATACTGCTTTTTCTAAGAATTAACTTTAAAAAATTGAAAATTTTAAATTCACACACAGTAAAATCGACTATTTTTGGTGTACAGTTCTATACATTTTAACACATGAATGAATTTCTATGACCAGGATAAAGAACTCCTTCTTTGTTTCCCTTTGTACAAAGTCATACCCTTCCCTCCTCCCAATCCTTAGCAAATACTGATCTGCTTTCTGGCACTATAGTTTTGTCTCTTAAAGAATGTCATATAAATAGAACCATACAGTATGTAAACTTGAGACTGACTGCTTTCACTACGCATAATGCCTTTGAGATTCATCCAAGTTGTTTGATGTATAAATAGTTCATTCCTTTTTATTGCTGAGTAGTACCGCATTCTATGGATATATCACAGTGTGTTCTTCATTTACCTTTTGAAGAACATTTGGATTGTTTCCAGTTTTCGGTGATTACCAACAGAACTGCTATAAATATTCATGTACAGATTTTTGTGTGAACATACGTTTTTATTTCTCTAGGAGTAAATTCTCAGGACTGGGGTTGTTTGGTCATATGAGGATATAGTAAGTACATGTAACTTTATTAGAAACTATCAAGCTATTTTTCAGAGTGGCTTTACCATTTTGCATTCTTACCAACAATATACAAGAATTATAGATATTCTGTGTCCTTGGTAGCACTTGGTATTGTCAGTATTGTTTATTTTAACCATTCTAATAAGTATATGATGATATCTTCTAGTGGTTTAAATTTACATTTCCCTAATGGCTAATCAGTATTGTTGAACATCTTTTGATGTGCTTACTAGCCATCTGTATATCCTCTTTGATGAAATGTCCATTCACATCTTTTGACTATTTTTTTGAAGATTTATTTATTTATTTATTTGAAAGAGAGCGAGAATGAGAGAGGAAGGGGCAGAGGGAGAAAATATCTAAGCAGACTCCCACTGAGCGTGGAGCCCACTATGGGCTCAACTTTCGTGAACCATGAGATCAGGACCTGAGCCGAAACTGAGAGCCGATGCTTAACCTACTGAACCACCCAGGTGCCCCTCTTTTGACTGTTTCTAAATTGGAATGTTTATTTTCTTATTGGTGAGTTTAGAGGGTTCTTTATATATTCTAAATACAAATTCTTGTCAGATATGTGATTTGCAAATAACTTCTTCTGGTCTATAGCTTGTGTTTTTATTCTCTTAACAGTGTCTTTCACAGAAGGAACATTTTTATTTTTAATTTTTTTATTATTTTTTTTTAGAGAGAGAGCAGGGGCAGGGCAGAAGGAGAGAGAGAATCTTAAGCAGGCTCCAAGCATTGTACCAAGCCCAATGTGGGACTTGATCTCACAACCATGTGATCATGACCTGAGCCAAAATCAAGAGTCAGGCACTTGACTGACTGAGCTACCCAGGCACCCCCCAAATTTTTAATTTTGATAAAGTCTAGTTTGCAATTTATTTTGTAGGGATCAGGCTTTTGACATAATATCTAAGAATTCTTTGCCTAATTGAAGTAATGAAGATTTTCTTCTATTTTTTTTGAAAAGTTATGTAGTTTTACATTTATATACAGATCTGTGATTAATTTTGAGTTAATTTTTGTAAGAGGTTATATATATAATTTTTTGGTGTTTATTTTTTTGTTTTTTTTTTTGTTTTTTGTATGTCCTATTTGCTTTGTCCTAACCATTTGTGGAAAATACTGTATTTTATCTATTTAATTATCTTTGCAGTTTTGTAAAAACCAACTGGCTCAAGGGAATGAGAAAGCAAGCCGTAGTCTGGGAGAAAATGTTTGCAAAAGCTATATCTGATAAAGGACTATTATGCAAAATATACATAGAACTCTTAAAACTAGCAATTAAATAATGAACAATCCAATTTAAAAAAGTGGTTAAAAGACATGTACAGACACTTACCAAAGAAGATATATAAATGCCCAATAAGCATATGAAAAGATGTTTAACATCATATGTCATTAGGGAATTGCAAATTGACAACAGTGTGATACAGAACACACCAAAATCCAAAACACTGTAAACAACCTTGGTAAGGATGTTGAGCAACAAGAACTATCATTCATGGCTGGTGAGGATGGAAAATAATACAGACACTTTGGAAGACAGTTTGGCAGTTTCTTACAAAACCAAACATATTCTTACCATACAATCTAGCAGCTATGTTCCTTGGTATTTACCTAAGTGAGTTGAAAACTTATGTCCATATAAATACATGTATACAGATTTTTTTTTAATTTTTATTTTTTAAAGATTTTATTTATTTGAGAGAGGAAAAGAGAGCACAAGTAGAGGGAGGGGGAAAAACAGACTCCCTGCTGATCAGGGAGCCCTACATGGGGCTGGATCCCAGGAACCTGGGATCATGACCTAAGCCAAAAGGCAGACACTTAACCAACTGAGCCACCCAGGTGCCCTATACAGATGTTTATAGCAGCTTTATTCATAATTGCTGAAACATGGAAACAACTAGGATGTCCTTCAGTAGGTGAATGAATACATAAACTGTTGTATATCTGAAAAATGGAAAATTACTCAGTGCTAAAAAGAAATGAGCTATGAAAAGCCATGAAAAGATATGGATGAACTTTAAATGCATATTACTAAATGAAAGTAGCCAATCTGAAAAGGGTATCTACTGTAGGAATCCAATTATATGACATTCTTAAAAAAAAGCAAAACTGTAGAGACAATAAAAGTATCAGTGGTTGCTAGGGGTTATGAGGAAGAAGGGATGAATAGGTAGAACACAAGATTTTTTGAGAAAAAAAGATAATCAATTGGCCATACGTATGGAGGTCTATTTCTAAACTCCATTCTGTTTCATTGATCTGTATGTATATTTATCTGTCTACCAACACCTCACTATAATTTTATAGTTGGCCTAAAAATTGTGATTTTCCATTTGTTATTCTTTTTCAAAATGCTTTGGCTTTGCTTGTCTATTGAATTTTGGAATCTAGTCTATATCTACAAAAAAAAAAAAGTCCTGCTGGGGATTTGATTGTGACTGAGTTATCTGTAGATTCATTGGGGCAGAGCTGGCAGCTTTACTATGTTGGGTCTTACAATCCATGAATATAGATTTTAATTTTTTTTCAGTGATTGTAAATGTATATGTTTAAAAATTGTTTTTTATTGCTTATCATTTATTGTTAGTAGATGGGAATATATGATTGGGTTTTGTATGTTAACTTTTTTTTTGTCGATTCCTTGAGATTGTCTGCATAGAAAATCACATTGCCTGTGAGTAGAGACAGTTTTATTTTTTTCCTTATAATCTATCTGACCCCCACCATCCCTTATTGTTCTGATTAGGACTTACAGTATATTAAATAGGAATGTTTCAGAGTGGACAGCCTTGCCTTGTTCCTGTTCTTAGGATGAAAGCATTCAGTCTTGCACCATTGAGTACAATACAGGTGTAGGTTTTTCATCAATGCCGTTTATTATATTGTAAAAATTTCATTCTCTTCCTAGTTTCCGGAGGTTTTTCTTTTTTATCATGAATTAATATTGAATTTTGTCAAATTTTTTTTTGCATCAATTGATATGATCATGTGCTTTTTTTACTTTAGGCTGTTAATAATAGACTGCACTGATTGATTTTTGAATATTGAACTAGCCTTGCTTTCCTGGGAGAAATTCCATTTGTTTGTTTTATATATGACTGGATTTGATTTGCTAACATTTTGGGGGGGATATTTTTGTGTCTACTTCATGAGGGATATTCGTCTGTAGTTTTCTTTTCCTACTGTCTTTGGTTTTGGTATCAGGGTAATATTGGCCTCCCAAAGTGAGTCAGCAGTTGTCCCCTCCTTTCCTTTTTTCTGGAAGAGATTGTATTAAATTGGTGTTATTTCTTCTTGAAATGTTTGATAGAAATTAGTAGTGAAGTTATCTCTGCTTGTATATTTCATTTTCAAAAGTGTTTTATCTAGAAATTAAATTTAAGGGGCCCCAGGGTGGCTCAGTCAGTTAAGTGTCCAACTCTTGATTTCGGCTCAAGTCATGATCTCAGGGTCGTAGGATCAAGCCCTGCACAGGGCTCTGTACTTAGTGGGGAGTCTGCTTGAGATTCTGTCTCTCCCTCTTATTCTGCCCTTCCCCCATCCCTATCTATCATCTATCTATCTATCTATCTATCTATCTATCTATCTATCTATCATCTATTTATCATCTATCTATCATCTATCATCTATCTATCATCTATCTCTAAAACAAATAAATCTTTAAAAAAAGAAATTTAAGAGGTATAGGACTATTAAGGTGTCTTTCATCGTGCATAAATTTTTGAGGAATTGCTTTATTTTTTTTTTTTAAGATTTTATTTATTTATTTGACAGAGAGAGAGAGAGAGGAAGAGAGAGAGAGAGAACAAGCAGGGTGAGTGGCAGAGGGAGAGGGAGAAGCAGGCTCCCCACTGAGCAGAGAGCCTGATGTGGGGCTCAATCCCAGGGCCCTGGGATCATGACCTGAGCGAAGACAGTGCTTAACTGACTGAGTCACTCAGGTAAACTAGGAATTGCTTTATTTTATTTAAGTTGTCTTATTTATGTGCACAGAGTTGTTTTCAGTATAATCTTAGGATTCTTTTAATGTCTACAGTGTCTATAGTAATATATTGTCCTTCATTCCTTATACTCGTAATTTTTATCTCATTTCTTTTTTACTTTGTCAGACTTAATAGAGGTTTATCAATTTTATTGATTTTTTTTAAAAGAAATCAGCTTTGGCTTCATTGTTTTTTCTATTTCTTTTTTTTTGTTTCATTAATTTCTGCCCTCATTTTTATTATTTATTTCCTGTGCTTGCTTTGGTTTTGTTTTGCTTTGCTTTTTTTTCTAATTTAAGGTAAGAGCTTGTATTATTGAATTATGACTTTCCTTTTATCCTTTCTTTGCCTGGTAGTTCTGGACTATAAAAACTGACCATGTGAGGTCAAACTATTCAAAATAATCTTAATAATCAATGGGAAAAATTTTTATTTTTCCATGACTGTTTATATTTTTTATAAATACATCGAACACTTTCTTACTGTGGATTATAAGTGGTTGACAAATGAAAAAAAGGTGAAATTAATACTTATTTAATAGATTGTAATTTAAGACATTATGAATTTTGAGAACTGAAGTGTTTTGCTTATAAAAATGCAAAAAAAGTACTTTGAACTTCTCATTATATAAATTACAGTGAGAGCAAGCATCTTGTCCATGCCTTGGTAGTTTGTCTTACTGCTTTCTAAGTTTGTTTCTAACAATTTATCCTTTGTACCTCAAATATTGTGAAATATTTCCAAATGTTCCTTTAATGTGAAATTTTATCATTGTCACTTTTGGGACATCTACAGCCTTTTATCACTACCACTTTTCCTCATTTCTGTTAATACATTCACCTTTACTGAGTTCCTCTGGCTGCATATTTAGGGCCTTTTGAATGGCAGCACTGTCAGCCTCTCAATGGTCAGCTATTTTTTCTGTAACTCCATTTATGTTGGATTCAAATTTTACTTTATTTTTTTGCTGCACCTTCATCTTTGTTGGTCAGTTTTCTCTTTTGATTGTACATTTTTAAAAAATGTCAGATGGGTTTATCATTGGGAGACAAAGAGACAACACAATTATGCTCTCTGCTATATGTGCATGAACTGAATAATAGATGTACAGTGACCAATCACTGACAGTCTTTGAAAGAAGTAGTTGATTGGTCACTGGTCGTGATGCACATCTGTTATTTATGTAGTGATTTGTGGACTGAAGAACTAGAAGTGAAGTTTTTATTTCATGCAGTTACTCATAGTAAATATATTGTAGTAATTAAAATTTGAACAGTGTTAGTGGGGGACTGATATTATTTAATTAAGTTATGGTAATTGAAATCATGTATATTGTGACTGTTTAAAGCTAAGCCTATCTGCATAAGCATTTATTTCTATAACTTTCCTTCTGAGCACAACTTTAGATGCACTCCATAGATGTTGATGTATGAATTTTCATTTTTGTTCACCTTAAATTATTTTATAATTTTCCTTTAGATTTCTTCTTTGACCAATGGTTTATTTGGAGGTTTGTTGTTTAATTTCTAAATATGTGGAGTTTCTCCTATTGTATTTCTGATATTTATTTCTAGTTTAATTCTTTTACTTCCAGAGAACATACTTTGGGTGATTTAAATTCTTTAAATTCATTAAGGTTTATTTTCTACGTCAGAATATAGTCTATTTTTATCTGTTCATATTGCACTTGAAAGACTGTCTATTCTGCTGTTGTTCAGTGGAATGTTTTATAAATGTCACTTAATTATAGTTGTTTGATGTCATCAGGCAATTCTTTTATGACCTTGCTGACTTTCTGTCAACTATTTCTTTTGCTTGCTAAGAAGAGGTTTTTTTCCCCCAGCTTTATTAAGAAATAATTGATATATAACATTGTGTGAATTTATTTATTTTTAAGATTTTTATTTATTTATTTGACAGAGAGAGAGACAGTGAGAGAGGGAACACAAGCAGGGGGGTAGCGGGAGAGGGAGAACCAGGATTCCTGCTGAGCAGGGAGCCCGATGTGGGGCTTGATCCCACGACCCTGGGATCATGACCTGAGCCGAAGACAGAAATTTAATGACTGAGCCACCCATGGGCCCCTGTTGTGTGAATTTAAAGTATACAGTGTGATGATTTGAAACACTTATATATTGGGAAATGATTGCCACAAATAGGGTTAGTTAATACCACCATCATTTTACATAATTAACATTTTTTTGTGTGTTGTGAGAACATTTAAGATTTACTGTCTTAGCAACCTTAAGTATATAATACAGTGTTGTTAACTATAGCCAGTGAGTATACTGTTTATTAAAGCCCCAGAACTTAATCATCTTATAAGTTTGTATCTTTTGACCAACACCTCCCCAATCCCTCCCACCCCCCATTACCAGCCTCTGGAAACCAACATTCTATTTAAGAGGGAAGTTTTAAAGTCTCCATTATAGCTGTGGATTTGTCTTTTTTTTTTTCTTTCAGGTTTGTCATTTTTTTGCTTTATGTATTTACAAGCTCTGTTCTTAGGTGCATACACATTTGTAATTATTTAGTCTTCTTGCTAAATTGGCCCTTTTATCATTATGCAACCTGCCTCTTTATCTCTGATTATTATTATTTTGCTCTATTGTCTACTTTGTCTGGTATGAAGTTCACCATTCCAGCTTCATTTTGATTAGTGTTTACATGTTATAGCTTTATCCTTTTTACTTAAAAGCTGCATAGTTTATTACATATGAATGAGTTTCCTATAGATAGCATATAGTTGAGTAATTAAAAAAAGCCATTCTGATAATTTCTGTCTTTTAATTGGTGCATTCAGACCATTTATATTGAATGTAATTACTAATATATTTGGGTTTAGCTCTCCTATTTATTATTTTTAAAAATTTTGTTTCTTCTCTTTTTTACTCCTTTGTTTCCCTTTCCTGCCTTCTTTTGTTTTATTTGAATATTTTTAATATTTCATTTTAGTTTGTCTGTTCTATTTTTTTACTATATTTCTTTTTAAATTGAGATGTAATTTATATATAACATTGTGTGAGTTGAAGGTGTGCAATATGTTGATTTGATACATTTATATATTGCAGTGTGATTGCCATCATAGTTTTAACTAACTCTCTAGCACACCAGATATTTATAATTTCTTTTTTTGTGGCAAGAGTATTTAAAATCTAGTCTCTTAGCAATTTTGAAGTATATGATACAGTATTGTTGACTATAGTCACCATGTTGTGCATTAGATCTTCCAAACTTGTTTATCTTCTACTTTCAAGTTTGCACAACATCGCCCCAATTCCCCCATCCTCCTGCCCCTGATAACCACTATTCTACTCTCTGTTTCTATGAGTTTGGCTTTTTAGATCCCACAAATAAGTGATATCATATAATATTTTACTTTGTCTGGTTTATCTCACCAAGCATATTGCCTCAGATTCCATCTCTGTTGTCACAAATGACAGGATTTCCTTCTTCCTCATGGCTGAATAATATTCCACTATATATATACCACTTCTCCATTATTGTTGACAGGCACTTAGGTTTTTCCATATTTTGGCTATTGTGAATTATGCTGGGAATACAGATATCTTTTTGATATCCTGTTTTCATTTCCTTTGGATATATACACAGATGTGGGGTTGCTGGATCATATGGTAGTTGTATTTTAACTTTTTGAGGAACTTCCATATTGTTTTCCAAAGTGGTTGTACTAATTTACATTCCCACCAACAGTGCACAAATATTCTCTTTTCTCTGTATCTTCATTAACACTTGTTATCTCTTATCTTCTTGATGGTAGCCATTCTAATAGATGTGAGGTGATGTCTTACTGTGGTATTGATTTGTATTTCCCTAATCACTCGTGATGTTGAACATTTTTTCATGTACTTGTTGGCCATTTGGATGTCTTCCTTGGAAAAATGTCTATTCAGTTTCTCTGCCAATTTATAAATCAGCTTTTTTTTGTTATTAAGTTGTACCAGTTCTTTATATATTTTGGATATTAAACTCTTATTCAGTTTATGTTTTGCAAATATTTTCTCCCATTCCACAGGTTGCCTTTTTATTTTGTCGATTGTTTCTTTTGCTGGCAGAAACTTTAGTTTGATGTACTTCCACTTGTTGATTTTTTCTTTGTTGTTTATACTTTTAGTGCCATATCCAAAATATCATTGCTGAGTCCAATGTTGAAGAGATTTTTTTCCTTATGTTTTCTTCTAAGAGTGTTATGGTATCATGCCTTATGTTTAAGCTTTTAATCCATTTTGATCTAATTTTTCTAAAAAGCGTAAGATAGAGGTCCAGTTTAATTTTGCTGCATGCAGTTATGCAGTTTTCCCAACACCCTTTGTTGAAGAGACTATCCTTTTCCCATTGAATGTTCTTGGCTCTCTTGTCAAATATTAGTTGACTGTATATGTTGGGATTCATTTCTGGGTTTTCTATTCTGTTCCATTGGTCTATGTGTCTATTTTTATGTTAGTATCCTACAGTTTTAATTGCTATAGTCTTATAATATTGTTTGAAATTAGGAAGTGTTATTTCTCTAGCTTTGTTCTTCTTTCTAAAAATTATTTTGACTACTTGGGGTCTTTTGTGATTCCATACAAACTTTATGATTTTTTTCTATTTCTGTAAATAATGCCATTGGAATTTTGGTAGGGATTGCATTGAATCTATAGATGGCTTTGGGTAGTATGGATATTTTAACAATATTAATTCTTTCAATCCATGAACATGAGATATCTTTCCATTTGTTTGTGCCTTTTTAAATTTCTTTCATTAAAGTCTTATAGTTTTCACTCTATATATCTTCCACTTCCTCCTAGGTATTTTGTTTCAGATGCTGTTGTAAATGGGCTATTTGTCTTTATTTCTTTTTCAGATTTTTTTTGTTAATGTATGAAAATGCAATTGATTTCTCTATGTTGACTTTATATCATGGAACTTTACTGAATTCATTGATTATTTCTAACAATTTTTTGGTTGAATTTTTAGGATTTTCTATGTGTAAGATTATAGCATCTGCAAATAATGACAATTTTACTTTTTCCTTTCCAATTTAGATATCTTTTATTTCTTTGTATTACTTAATTGCTGTAGCTAGGACTTCCAGTACTATGTTGAATAAGAGTGGTGAGAACAAACATGCTTGTCTTGTTTTTGACTTCAAGGAAAAACTTTGAGTCTTTCATCATTGAGTGTCATGTTAGCTATGGGTTTGTCATATGTGATCTTTATTATGTTTAGGTATATATCTTCTTTACCCAGTTTGTTGAAGGTTTTCATTATGAAAGGATGTGGAATATTTTCAAATGCTTTTTTGCATCTACTTAGATGATTATATGATTTTTATCTTTTCATTCTATGAATGTGGTGCATCACATTTATTGATTTGAAATATGTTGAAGCATTCTTACATCCCAGGGATAAATCCCATGTGATCGTGGTGTATGATCTTTTTAATGTACTGCTAAATTCAGTTTGCTAATATTTTGTTGAGAATTTTTGCATCTATATTTATCAAAGATATTCATCTTTAGTTTTCTTAGAGTGTACTTGTCTGGCTTTGGCATCAGGGCTATGCTCACCTCATAAAATTAGTTGGAAATGTTTCCTCCTCTTTAGTTTTTTGGAAGAGTTTGAGAAGAATTTACATTAATTCTACTTTAGATGTTTGGTAGAGTTTATTGGTGAAGCCATCTAGTCCTGAGCTTTTCTATTTTGGGAGGTATTTGATTACTGATTCAAATTCTTTGATCATTACTGGTCTGATCAGATTTTTATTTCTTCATGATTCACTTTTGGTATGTCGTATGTTTCTAGGAATTTATCCATTTCTTCTAGGTTATCCAATTCATTGACTTATAATTATTCATAATAAGTACTCTCTTATGATGCTATGTATTTCTTTCTTTTTTTAAAAGATTATTTATTTATTTGAGAAAGAGAGAGAGAGTGTGAGCAGTGTGAGCAGGAGAGAACAAGAGTGGGGGTAGGGGCAGAGATTAGAGGGAGAAGCAGGCTCCCCGCTGACCGGGGAGCTTGATGCAGGACTCAATCCCAGGACCCTGGGATCATGACCTGAGGGGAAGGCAGACGTCTACCAACAGAGCCACACAGGTGCCCCTATTTTACTTTCTTTCTTTCTTTCTTTAGAGAGGGAGAGGCAGGTGGAGGGGCAGAGGGAGAATCTTAAGCAGGCTCCACCCGCAGTGGGGAGCCCAACCTGGGGCTCAGTCTTACAGCCCTGAGATCATGACCTGAGCCAAAAATCAAGAGTCAGACTCTTAACTTACTGAGCCACCCAGGCACCCCTGATGCTATGGATTTCTGTGGTGTCAGTTTTATTGTCTCCTCTTTCATTTTTTTTTCCCCCTTCTGAGTCCTCTCAGTCTAGCTAAAAGTTTGTCAGTTTTGTTTATCTTTTCAAAAAACACTAGCTCTTAGTTTTGTAGATTTTTTCTATTGTTTTTCTGATCTTTCTTTCATTTATGTTCTAATCTTTATTTCGTTCCTTCTGCTAACTTTGGTCTGAGTTTTTTTTTCCCCCTGAGTTCCTTGAGGTGTAAAATTATGTTGTTTATTTGAGATCTTTCTATTTTCCTAATTATGCATTTATCAGTATAAACTTTCAGAACTGCTTTTGTGGCATACTATTAGTTTAGGTGTGCTGTGTTTATATTTTCATTTGTTTTGAGATATTTTTTGATTTCCATTTGAATTTCTTCTTTGACTCGTTGGTTGTTCAGGATTGTGTTGGTTTAGTTTGTACATGCTTATAAATTTTTCAGCTTTCTGCCTGTTAATTTCTAGTTTCAATTATATTTATTTATATAGTTTATGTAGTGGTTTCTAGAGCTTGCAGTATGTATACTTAACTTTTCACAGTCTACTTGGAACCTATGCTTTTTACTTCAAGTGGAATTTAGATAATTTATCACCATATCCTAAAATGATTGATTAAAAATAAAAAACTAGAGTATTGATTAACTATGTAATCCAGATCCATCCTATAACTCTTCCTATGTCTTAGGAAGACATTGCCCAGCATACAAATAACTGGTAAGTTATAAAGGAAAGATAACATATTTTATTCTAAAATTTAATCATTTATAATGTAACTACTTTAGAAATAAATTATATTTTAAAATAATTTGATTGATGTGTGAATAGTAGAAAGTTATTAATATTGAACACATTTAAATTTTATTTGCCAGGATTTTTTCCCCTCTAATACCTAATTAAATGAATTTGCCAACATTGAACATAAGAAATAAGTAACAAATCAAAGCTTGCTCATAGAAAACCTGTCATTTATGATACTACTTATAACTAGTATCTGGAAAAAGAAAATAACACTGGGGTGCCTGGGTGGCTCCGTCATTTAAGCAACCAACTCTTGATTTTGGCTCAGGCCATGATCTCAGGGTCGTGGGATTGAGGCCCACATTGGGCTCCATGCTCAGTGGGGAGTCTGCTTGAGGATTCTCTCTCTCTCTCTCCTTATGCCTCTACCCCTGCTTGTGTATTCTTTCTCTCAAATAAGCAAATAAATCTTAAAAAAAGAAAAGAACCAAATTGTGGCCTTTTTATATTATTAATGAAAATTTTGTCTACTTTTAAATTTCTAACAGTAGTTCAGAGTAGGAATTAAGGGGTTACTTATACTACAGCAATGTTCATATTTATGGGCTACTTTTTTCATATTTCAAGGGCTACTTCTTAACAACTATGTGGGTAGAGAATATCCTCATTTTACATATGAGAAAACTGAGAAATAGAGAAGTAAATTTCCCAAGTTCATACATGTTGAATAGAAGAGGCATGGTTTAAACTTGAGTATTTTGGCGTCAGAAACCACACTCTGAACTATCTTATTATCTAGTCTCTAGAAGAGAGGGCAGTAGCATTGTAGTATTACCATCTTGAGAAACTTCAGAATATAAAACAATTTTTTATTTTTTTAAATTAAAAAAAATTTTTTAAAGATTTTATTTTTAAGTAATCTCTACACACATTGTGGGACTTGAACTCATGACCCTTGAGATTAAGAGTCACATGCTCTACTGACTGAGCCAGCTGGTGCCCCTAGAATATAAAACAATTTTTAAAAACAAGAGTGGTATGTTATTATGTGTGTGTATGTATGTGTCAGTGTGTGTATGTATATGCACATATCTGTATAATTTTTGCTCAAAGTAACTCTCTAATTTGGTTACAGATATTGTGTAAATTCCATAATGGAAAAAAGATCCTGTTAGGCATCAATGTATTCTTATGCTTTGCTGTTTGTTTTCAGGTTTCACTTTCATGTCTTTACACATTGATGTATGTACAAATAACATGAAACAACCATCAGGTTTTGAATTCTGCTTCTGAGAAAGGCCACAAGATTATAGTCTTAAAACTTTAATGAATAGGATCCAATTTGGTAACATTCTGCATGTCATTATGACCTCTCTCTAAAGTAGATTTTTCTTATGCCATTTAGCATTTTTTTTGAGAGTTTAAGAACTACTACACACTAGTAGTAAAAAGTGTTACTTTATTCTTTCATGCCTTATTTCTTTACCACTCTTCTCAAATATTGTTTCCTGTAAAAACTGATCTAAAAGACAGTTAGGCTAATCAAATTAGTGAATATTGCAATGTTTTTTGGTTTATTCTTTCTTGTTTTAGTTTTTTCACTTTATGTGGTTATTTATTTTAAATTTTTTATTTTTAACAAATTTTAATTTAAATTCCAGTTAACATACAGTGTAATGTTAGTTTCAGGTGTACAATATCAACACTTCCATACATCACCTGGTGCTCATCACACGTGCCCTCCTTAATTCCCCATTACCTATTTAACCCATCTCCCTGCCCACTTTCCCTCTGGTAACCATCGGTTTGTTCTCTAGTTAAGTTTGTTTCTTGGTTTGCCTCTCTCTGTCTCTTGCACCTTTGTTTTGTTTCTTAAATTCCACATGAGTGAAATCCTATGGTATTTGTCTTTCTCTGACTGGCTTACTTCGCTTAGCATAATACTCTCTAGCTCCATATATGTCATTGCAAAAGGCAAGATTTCATTCTTTTTTTATGGCTAAGCAATGTTCTGAAAATCAAAATCAGCCCTGCTGGTATTCCAGTAGAGAAAATATACTTTTCTTATTCTGCAGTGGAAAAACTGAAATATATAAGCTGCTTCATTCTTCAAATAATTTGAAAATCTTATTCTTTCAATACATGATGTGGGATGTATTAATGAGGAATCAAAATTTTGAATGGGTAAGTTTTTTGGAGAAAACATGTCCACAAGATGTTAGTTTTCTTTCTTCCATCCTTTATAGAATTTCTGTCCCTTTTTAGAGAACAAAAAAATAGCTGATTCCTGTGCAGCATTTACAATGCTTTGAAGTTTTACTTTCTTCTTAAATAATAATGAGTTAGTAAGATTTCTGAGACAGAATTTTTTCCATCATCCAAACTTTAGTTTTTACTTCCTGCCTATTATTCTTCTAACTCTACCTTAAATTATTTCATTCTAGTATTTGTTGGAATTTTAAAGATTGATTTTAATTTAAGGATGTACACAGTGGCACAGTAGGAGAGTTTTCAAAGGTTGGTGGAGTCAAGCAACCTCTTCTTCTTCCTTTTTAAGATTTTATTCTTTTATTTGAGAGAGAGTGAGCACGAGCGGGGGTGGGGGAGAAGGGAAGGGCAGAGAGAGAGAGAGAGAGAGAGAGAGAGAGAGAAGCAGGCTCCTTGCTGAGGGCCTCAATCCCAGGAACCTGAGATCATGACCTGAGCTGAAGGCAGAAGCTTAACCAAATGAGTTGCCCAGGTGCCCCAAATTATTCTTTTAATAGACATTTAGAAAAAGAAATCTTTAGTTCACATTCATATGTACTCAAAATAGAAGTTCTAATATTTTCTGTGTTCAGTAAATATGATGATGCTGGAAAATACAGAGCAATGGTAGTCCTACTTAGTGTGACCTTTCATTATAACTATACCTGCTGCAGAGAGAGTCTGCCTGGCCTCAGAGAGCCTCACTTACTAAGCCACTGCTAAACCCTGAGCCCCAGTGTTCCCACCAGTGTCACTATAATCCAATTAAATTGAAGATGAAGGTATGGCCATAAAAGAATCACTTCTCTCTATATTAATAGATCTGACTATAGCAAAAAGAGCTGGATTTTATGCAATTTTCTGTTTGTACTGGAGAGACAAAAATTTCATTTTGAACAAAGGTGGAAATGTAATTTATGTTAGGAGATTGACAGAGACAGCTAATCTGACATATGAGTTTGCTTTGATATAAATCATAGATTGCTAATAATAGATGCATCATTTCTTGATGTAAATTTATCCTTTTTAATGTTTTCATCAGGTCTTTCAGCAAACATGCTCTTCTTCGCTTGATTTCTCAGTATACTCCTGGTTCAGTGAATTAATCAAATAATATGAATTATTTAAATTAGTAAGAATTATTAAGGAGTAAGCAATTTTGATATTTTCCCTTAGTTCTAAGAAGAATGCACATAATTTCTCCTCTGTCTTAAAGAGAAGTTAGAAGATGTAGATATTCAATTGCACAATTCACCCAGATAATATGACATGACAGCCAGTCAACAAGGATTTTTTTTATTAAATACATAGCAGTATAAATTCTATAATTTTCTTTGACCATTATTTAAGTCTTCCAAGAATTAGCTGATAGTATTTTTATTAATTATAACTTATTTTTAGCAATAGTTGGCAAAATCAGACCAAAGCAGAAACATATAATTCAGATTTAAGCAATTAACCAAGTTCAGACACCTTTGAGTGCTCATAGAGGTCAGAATATGCTAGCATGATGCTCTATACGAGGAATACAAAAATGAATACGAAATGATTGCTGTTCCAGAGGAGTTGGGGAGTTGGGAGATGGGGAGACAGACATGTGAACAATTAATGTGATAACTTGATATATCAAGTTGTATGGGAACACAGAGGAATTAATTGTTTATCTAGGCTGGAGAGTTGGGAATTATAAAGAGGAAACATGATGCAGAAAAGCACAGAAGTCTGAATGTTTGTGCCAGTGATCCAAGGATGAGGAATAATCCATTGTGCCTAGAAAATACAATGTGGGAGTGAGGGGGGAGGAGCCAGTCTGTTCTATGAAGACCCTGGATGTCAGGCTGAGGAGCTTTTGCTTAGTTGAAAAGGATGAGATGTAGCCAGAAGGGTGATTGAGAAACTTTATTACTGATGGTCTCTTTCTCATTGGTGTGTAGACTTATAAACTGGTTTTGATAAAAATACAGAATTTGATTGACGAAATATATTGATAAAAATACCTACTTGATTTGGAATCTTTATTGACCAAGTCTTGTGAAATCTTATTTTACATTAGATTACAGGGCTTTTCATCTCCCTACCCCTGTAAATAATTTGCTTTTTACTTTTAACCAGATAATGGTTTATATAAAAATACTCACAAGGGACAAGGGGCGCCTGGGTGGTTCAGTCAGTTAAGTGTCTGCCTTCAGCTCAGGTCATGATCTCAGAGTCCTGGGATCGAGCCCTGAGTTGGGCTCCCTACTCAGCGGGGAATCTGCTTCTTGCTCTTCCTCTCCCTTTGCCCCTTTCCCCCCACTTGTGTTCTCTCTCTCTGTCTCAAATAAATAAATAAATAAAATCTTTAAAAACAATGACAAAATAAAAATACTCACAAATTTACTTCTCCTGACTAACCAACTTGTGAAATTTGCATACAAAAATAAAAATAAAATAAAATAAATGAAATAAAATATTTTTTTGCCATAACAAAATATGTTTTCCACATTAGCTTTTGACAGAAAATTGAAATGGGCTATTCCACACTATATACAAAATTGAAGCAGCAAGATATTTTCATGGGAAAAAAATGTTCTCTTTATCAAGAAATGTTATATTCTTAAGGGAAATGAACATATGTTCCAAAGCCATAACTTGGTCCTAAAGAGAATTTGAAGAATGTCAACTTCCCATGATGACGTTATCTAGAGGTTTAATTATGTCATTAAAATTAGATTTGCCATTGTTAGGAAGCATCAAAGCATTTAGAACAAGATAAATTAAAGTTTCCAAAAAGAAAAAAAAGGTAGTGCACCCCTCTAGATTTTCAAAGGCTCCTCTGTGCGCATGCAGAGCTTTACAGGCAAAATTTTTTCAAATACTTCATGTGGAAAGTAATCCTAACATGTGGATATGTTTCATTTCTAAAAACATTTTTACTTTTCTGGAAGTTTAGAACAAGATTAAATAAATTTTAAGACTTACAGACATTTCTGATGGAACAACCAAATCCTCTCCCTTCCCCCTGCCAAAAAAAAAACAAAGTTGGATATATCAGAACAAAATAAAACAAGGGTCACAAGGAATTATGTGTCTAAAAGGAAAATCTCCAGCATTCTTTTGCAGCTGTTTACTGCTTGGCTGGTAAACAGTTCTAACGTGAATTTGGACCTCAGCCGATGGGTTTGCCATGGTTCACTCTGTAGAGACACTTGCCCAGATAGGCTAATAAGATTTATGCTCTTCTATCAAGTGTCACACCTCACAGGCCTAATAAGTAAGTGCAAACCTAGCACATAAGCAAAACATTCACACTGAGAAACTACTAGCTGGATATCTTGTATTTCTTAGTTTGTGTCCTGGGCAGATAGTCCCAACACAGAACTCTGCTGTCAACCCAGACCTGGTAATCATCCTTTCAACAAAAATCTGATGGCTTCTGTGTTCTAGATATTAAGGAGGAAGCTGTAAATAGCATTTGCAAGGCTCCTGCTCTCAGATAATTTATGAGACAGACATTAATAAAAAAGTACAGAAAGAAAGAAGATAAATACAGATTGTGACCTTGACACCTAAGAGATTGATTGGGACAGAGGCTTTCTTTAGAGAAAAGAAATATCAATAGGAAGTTACAGTTGAGTCAAAGACCTAGGGATAAGATAGTGGTAGACATCCAAAAAGCTGTGGGAAAAGAATTCCAGGGGAAGGGCAAAGCCCCTGACTGGGGAAAGGGACCTTTCTTTTATTCAACAAGTAACACTGAACATTCATTCCCTCAACACCAAGATCAGTTTCATATGTAAACATCATTTCCTTGATGTAACAGGGAAGGCATTTTGGAGAAGTAGAGAGACACATACGTGAATGCTGTAACTTATGTGCAAGTGAGTCACTGGTGAGTTAAAGGGGGTGACATTTGGATTGGGAGATTCAAGAAAATGATAAATTATATTTGATTTGATGGGAGAGGGGAGACAAAGGAAAGGCAGCTGATGAGGAAGGAGTTAAAAATATTGGTGTGCTACCAGGTGATGCTGTTTGAGCCAGCCAGCAGGTAGGCAGGTTGAGTGATTGTTTTCTGTAGCTCCCTTGTAAACAGGAAGATGTAACGTAAGGACCCTTCCTACATTCAAATTACCTAAAGTATCCTTAGCAACAAGTACCAATCAGCTTGCCCTGGGTTCACTATTTCTGGGAGACTTTTGCTTGGATACATGTTGGTAGAGCTTCTGGTCCCAGAAGACCCAAGTGAAATGACAGGGAGCAAAGAAACTCAAGACCTGATAGCTTTTATTCAGTAGCTTTCATAGGATATACCTGATCCAATGGGAACCCATTATCTTGACCATGTTTTGAGACTAAATGGTGGATGGCACTGATGTCTCATATTTCAGCTCAGCTTCAGTAGCTCACATGTCTTGTACCTTGGGGAATCATATGAAACTGACTAGAACCCCTTCCCAATGGCGGTGGAAGATGGGGAGACCCAGCAGCAGCACATAGGGCTCCCAGGAAGCAGTCATCTTTTCTTTTTCTTTTTTTCTTCTTTGTTTGTCTCAGATACTCTCATTTTGCTGGTTACGTCCAGGAAATGGCTCATTTAGTCATTTTGAGAATTCTAATCTTTTTCCTCACTTAGTTACTCCCCACAAGGACCAGCAAGTACACAAGCCTTTGTGAGTCTCAGACTTTGCTGAAGACATGGTATAATGGAAAAGGACAGCAGATAAACTTGCTGAGTTGAGTATCTGACCTTTTGTTTCCGTGCAATTCTTTGGGCATTTCTATCATCTTAGATTCTAGGCTTCTGTCCCAATTCTTGCCTCTTCTTCCCTTTTTACTGCTCCCAGAAACTCCAACAAAATGCCGCTTAACTATTCTTTTTTTTTTTTAATTTTATCTTATTATGTTATGCTAGTCTCCATACAATACATCATTCATTTTTGATGTAGTGATCCACGATTCATTGTTTTTTTATAACACCCAGTGCTCCATGCAGTACGTGCCCTCCTTAATACCCATCACCAGGCTAACCCATCCCCCCACCCTCCTCCCCTTTAAAACCCTCAGTTTGTTTCTCAGAGTCCATAGTCTCTCATGGTTCATCTCTCCCTCCGATTCCCCCCCCTCTTCATTTTTCCCTTCCTTCTCCTAATGTCCTCCATGCTATTACTTATGTTCCACAAATAAGGGAAACCATATGATAATTGACTTTCTCTGCTTGACTTATTTCACTTAGCATAATCTCCTCCAGTCCCATCCATGTTGATGTAAAAGTTGGGTATTCATCCTTTCTGATGGCTGAGTAATATTCCATTGTATAGATGGACCACATCTTTATCCATTCATCTGTTGAAGGGCATCTAGGCTCTTTCCACAGTTTGGTTATTGCGGACATTGTTGCTATGAACATTGGGGTGCATATGGCCTTCTTTTCACTACATCTGTTTCTTTGGGGTAAATACCCAGTAATGCAACTGCTGGGTCATAGAGTAGCTCTATTTTTAATTTTTTGAGGCACCTCCACACTGTTTTCCAAAGAGGCTGTACCAACTTGCATTCCCACCAACAATGGAAGAGCATTCCCCTTTCTCCACAACCTCTCCAACATTTGTTGTTTCTTGCCTCGTCAATTTTTGCCATTTTAACTGGTGTAAGGTGGTATCTCAGTGTGGTTTTGATTTGAATTTCCCTGATGGCTAATGATGATGACCATTTTTTCATGTGTCTGTTAGCCATTTGTGTGTCTTCTTTGGAGAAGTGTCTGTTCATGTCTTCTGCCAATTTTTTGACTTGGTTATTTGTTTTTTGTGTGTTGAATTTGAGAAGTTCTTTATAGATCTTGGATACCAGCCCTTTATCTGTAGTGTCGTTTGCAAATAACTTCTTCCATTCTGTGGGTTGCCTCTTTCCTTTGCTGTGCAGAAGCTTTTTATCTTGATGAAGTCCCAAAAGTTCATTTTTGCTTTTGTTTCACTAGCCTTTGGAGATGTATCTTGAAAGAAGTTGCTGTGGCCGATGTCAAAGAGGTTACTGCCTATGTTCTTTTCTAGGATTTTGATGGATTCCTGTCTCACACTGAGGTCTTTCATCCATTTTGAGTTTATCTTTGTGTATGGGGTGTTAGAGAATGGTCGAGTTTCATTCTTCTGTATATAGCTGTCCAATTTTCCCAGCACCATTTATTGAAGAGACTGTCTTTTTTCCATTGCATATTTTTTCCTGCTTTGTGGAAGATTATTTGACCATAGAGTTGAGGGTCCATATCTGGCCTCTCTATTCTGTTCCATCGGTCTATATGTCTGTTTTTGTGCCAGTACCGTGCTGCCTTGGTGATCACTGCTTTGTAATATAGCTTGAAATCAGGCAACGTGATGCCCCCAGCTTTGTTTTTCTTTTTGAACATTTCCTTGGTGATTCAGGGTCTTTTCTGATTCCCATACAAATTTTAGTTTGTTCCAGCACTTTGAAAAATGTCTTTGAAATTTTGATCGGGATGGCATTGAAGGTATAGATTGCTCTGGGTAGCATAGACATTTTAACAATGTTTATTCTTCCGATCCATGAGCATGGAATGTTTTTCCATCTTTTTGTGTCTTCTTCAATTTCCTTCATGAGTTATCTGTAGTTCCTGGAGTATAGATCCTTTACCTCTTTGGCTAGGTTTATTCCGAGGTATCTTATGGTTTTTGGTGCTATTGTAAATGGAATAGTTTCTCTAATTTCTCTTTCTACAGTTGCATTGTTATTATATAAGAAAGCAACTCTACAAGTTGGTGAATTCGGGATTTTTCTATTTTTTTGAGTGAAGCTTGGATGGCTATGTATTTCCCACTTAGGATTGTCTTTGCAGTATCCCATAGGTTTTGGACCGATGTGTTTTCATTCTCATTGGTTTCCATGAATTGTTTAAGTTCTTCTTTGATTTTCTGGTTGACCCAAACATTCTTGAGCAGAGTAGTCTTTAGCTTCCAAGTGTTTGAATTTCTTCGAAATTCTTTCTTGTGATTGAGTTCCAGTTTTAAGGCATTATGGTCTGAGAATATGCAGGGAATAATCTCAATCTTTTGGTATCGGTTGAGACCTGATTTGTGACCCAGTATGCAGTCTATTCTGGAGAAAGTTCCATGTGCGCTCAAGAAGAATGAGTATTCTGTTGTTTTAGGGTGGAATGTTCTGTACATATCTATGAGGTCCATCTGGTCCAGTGTGTCATTCAAAGCTCTTCTTCCTTTGTTGATTTTATGCTTAGATGATCTGTCTATTGCTGAGAGTGGAGTATTGGGGTCTCCTACAATTAACATCTTTATTTTGATTAACAGTTGGCTTATGTAGATGGCTGCTCCCATGTTGGGGGCGTAGATATTTACAATTTTTAGATCTTCTTGTTGGATAGACCCTTTAAGAATGATATAGTGTCCTTTTGTGTCTCTAACTATAGTCTTCAGTTTCAAATCTAATTTGTCTGATATAAGAATTGCTACCCCAGCTTTCTTTTGAGGTCTGTTGGCATGGAAGATGGATTTCCATCCATTCACTTTCAGTCTGGATGTATCTTTAGGTTCAAAATGAGTCTTGTAGACAGCATATGGATGGGTCCTGTCTTTTTATCCAGTCTGCAACCCTGTGCCATTTTATGGGAGTATTTAGGCCATTCACGTTGAGAGTGATTATTGAAAGATATGAATTAATTGTCATCATGTTGCCTGTGAAGACGTTGTTTTTGTAGATTGTCCCTGTAAATTTCTGTTGTAGATCACTCTTGGGGTCTTTCTCCTTTTATAGAACCCCCTTAATATTTCTTGCAGGGCTGGCTTAGTGGTCACATATTCTTTCAGTTTCTGCTGGTCTTGGAAGCCCTGCATCTCTCCATCCATTCTAAATGACAGCCTTGCCGGATAAAGTATTCTTGGCAGCATGTTCTTCTCGTTTAGTACCCTGAATATGTCTTGCCAGGCCTTTCTGGCTTGCCAGGTCTTTGTGGATAGGTCTGATGTTATTCTGATGTTCCTCCCTCTGTACGTAAGGAATCTCTTCCCCCTAACTGCTCTTAAGATGGTTTCCTTGGTTCTAAGGTTTACGAGTTTTGGCATGTTTTCCTTGATCTTGGGAGGGGTCCTCTCTGCCTCTAAGATACGAGTGTTTGTTTCATTCCCCACATTAGGGAAGTTCTCAGCTATGATTTGCTCAAATATATCTTCTAGTCCTCTCTCTCTCTCCACCCCCTCAGGGATCCCAATAATTCTGACATTGGGACGTTTCATGGTGTCACTTATTTCTCTGATTCTATTTTCATGGATTTTGAGTTGTTTTTCCCTGGCCTCCTCTTTTCCCTTCTTGTCTATTAATTGGTCTTCTAGATCACTAATTCGTTCTTCTGCCTCGCTTACCCTAGCTGTTAGATTATCTAGATTAGATTGGATCTCACTGATAGCATTTTTAAGTTCTGCCAATTCAGCTTTCATTTCTGTCCTTAGAGACTCTATGTTGCCATTAATTGATTTCTCCATTCTAGCTATTGTCTTCACAATTGTTACCCTGAATTCCATCTCTGAACATGTTGGTTATAACTGAATCCATTTGTAAATCTGTGATATAAGTCATAGTCTCTGAGTTTTTCCTATTTTGGGAGTTCCTCCTCCTAGTCATTCTGTTGAGGGGAGGTTGAGGGAATGTATAGAGTCCAAATTATTGACCAGAACCCAAGCAAGATGCACCTGTTTTCTTGGGACCTTAGGGTTGCTGGCCTCTTGTTTTCCCAGCCTGTCTTCTGCAGGAGGGGCCTGCTGCGCTGTTACTCAGGCAACCCTGTTTGGGCAGAGTTGCCCTGCCCCCTGTGGTGGGAAATGGGCTCAGTGAAAACCGGCTTTTGGGGGCTTTTGTTCTCTGACGGCTTTCCCTGGAGGCTTTCTCTGTCTCTTTTGAGAGTCAGAGCAGAAGAGATCGTTTCCAACCCTCTGCCTCAGAGCAGAGAGATCACCGTCTCTTTGTCAGTGAGCTCTCCAGGCCACACTCTCTCTGTTTCTGTCTGTGCTGCTATAAACTGCAGCGTCCTGGGTTGTGCACCCCTCAGCAGTGCTCCCAGTCCTCGCCTCCAGGTCGGGGCATGTCTCTGCCCTTTGAGCTTCCAAAACTGCCAGCCACCCCCAGTTCGCATGTGTCACCCCGCTGCTCTGGGTTACAGTCCGAGGGGCTGCCCTAAAGTCCTTTCCCTGCCCCTACGGGTCTGCAAGTCTGTGCCCCGGCCCCAGTCTCAGGAGGCTATCTCTCACTGGGGGTGTAGGATCCCCATGGCCAGGCTCCCTCCCGCTGCCATTTATCCTCTGATATCTGCCCACGGAATCACGGCTCCCCCTTCATACCTCAAAACCAACCTCCTGCAATATTCTGTTTGTAGAGATCCAGATCTACTTACATCTCAGGCTGATTTCATGGGTGTTCAGAGTGATCTGGTAGTTATCCAGCTCAATTCTGGGGACCGGTTGGAATAGGGCCCCCTACTCCTTAACCGTCTTTTCCAGGTTCCTGCTTAACTATTCTTATAGTTAACTAGCATTTACTCCATTGATCAGGGCTTTGCACTGCCAGTCAGAATGGGTGGCTGTTTGTATGTGTGACTCAAAAGGCTTGCCTGCACCAGAGTATTTCCACCACTGGTCAGACAGCAGTATCTGCAGTCCTCATGGCTATAGCCATACTTCTGACTTACCTCATCACCTCTGGAAGGCCCTTGTTAATCTGAGTCTGCTGCCTGAAGAAGGAAGCCTTATAACCAGTTTTCTTTCTTTCTTTCTTTTTTAATATCTTATTTATTTGAGAGAGACAGGGAGAGGGAGAAGGAGATAGAGAAGGAGAAGCAGACTCCCCACTGAGCAGGGACCCTGATGTGGGGTTCGATTCCAGGACCCTGAGGTCATGACCTGAGCCTAAGGCAGATGCTTAACCCATTGAGCCACCCAGGTGCCCCCTATAACCAGTTTTCATACCCAGTCAGCCATTAACATTTTTTTAAAGGGCAGAATGACTCTCCAGAATGGTTGGAGATTGAGGATAGACAAGGGGAGGAGTGACAGAAGTCACATGGCTTGAGCTACTATTGGGAAGGCAGCATGATCTATGATGGGTCAATCCTGATACCTGGGGTGAGAGTGACAGTGTGCCCAGCTACGGGACGTGGGGGAGGTTTGGAGGCACAGATGGAAGGAGGAGCTCTAAAGAAGGATAGGTTTATGCACATATGTGTGGCACACACAGTGTAGAAGACAAAATTTTTGGCTTCCCAATTTTGCTTCAGGCTGGGTCCTATCCTATAGCCCCGACAGATTCAGTGACCCTGTCTGACCTTAGAGGAATTTTGCAGACAGACTCCCTTGTGATCTTGCCTAAGTGAAGTAGCTTGGATAACTATATGATAGCTAGAGGCAAGAATCTGTACCAAATATAAAGTTTGCTGCCTTGCTTTTCATTTGCTCTTAAGAATTTTCACAATCGGGGCGCCTGGGTGGCTCAGTCGTTAAGTGTCTGCCTTCGGCTCAGGTCATGATCCCAAGGTCCTGGGATCGAGTCCCACATCGGGCTCCTTGCTCAGCGGGGAGCCTGCTTCTCCCTCTGCCACCCCCTGCCACTCTGCCTACTTGTGATTCCTCTCTCTCTCTCTGTGTCAAATAAATAAAATTAAATTAAAAAAAAAAAGAATTTTCACAATCAATATAATCTATAGCTTTTTTCCCCTAAAGAACTCAATAGATCACTTTACCTCCTTAATATTGATTTACTTAAAATTCTAGTTTTAGCAGAGGAAGCTAGTCCTTAGTCTTTACAAATACAGCAAAAACAGTTTATTAAAAATGTAAGGGGTCCAAATTAAAGGAATATGAATTATTTAGTATTTTATTTATCATTGAAACATTTAGCAATCCTCTTTATTTTAATTTTTTAATAAAGATTTTATTTATTCATTTCAGAGAGAGAGAGAGAGAGCACCTGAGTACAAGCATGAGCAGGGGAAGGGGCCGAGGGAGAAGCAGACTTCCCGCTGAGCAGAGAGCCCAACTCGACTTGGGACTCCATCCCAGTACCCTGGGATCAAGACCTGAGCCAAAGTCAGACTCCCAACTAACTGAGCCACCCAGGCTCCTGCAATCCTTTCTTTGAACAAAGAACCCATGAATCATTGAGATTAAGGTGTAATAGTTTATGTATAAATTTGTGATACCAATTTTTTGGATTTTTTAAAAAGATTTTATTTATTTATTTTTAAAGAGTGAGAGAGAGCGTGAGTGGAAGGAGAGGCAGAAGCAAAGGGAGAGAGAGAATCTCAAGCAGACTCCTGCTGAGCATGGAGCCGGGTGCGGGACTTGATCTCACCACCCTGAGATCATGCCCTGAGCCTAAATCAAGAGTCAGATGCCCAACTGACTGCACCACCCAGGTGGCCCTCACTTTTTGGACTTTTAAAGTTATGGTAGTTCTATTCAGTTTTCCCCTTACATTATACATTGGGGAAATCTGGTACTGATTTTCCTATATAGTAAAAATATCATTTCTCAATTTATGTCTGAAAATTTAAAAACTGATCAGTATAAAACAAAATAAAAAGTACTTTGAATTATTGACTACTCAGATAACTACTCTAACTACTCCGAATTATTCACTGTTAATATTTTGTTTTACTTCCTTTTCGTGTTTTTTCTATTCGGATATATTAGCAAATATATAAATATACAGAGTACCATACTTGTGTTGGTACAGGTGTATATGTGTATATGTTTATACCTAAACCAAATTTATAGTATGCTGGATAAATAGTTTTAAATGATGCTTTGTTACCTAACAATTTGTGATTGAGTATTCTTCAAAAACATAAATTTTAAACCATCCAGAGGATTTTATTTTACTATCCCATGTTGGACATTTCATTTGTTTCTAATTATTTATTATTAAAAATAACAGACTACACTGAGTATTTTTATATATGAATATTCTACTTACCTTTGGGGGAATCACTGGGTCAAGGGTCATGAATGACTATTTTTAAATGATGTTTGGTGCATTATTTTCAAATTCTCCTCTGGAAGAGATGTGTGAGTTTCTCCCTTCTTCATATATATACAAAGGTACCATGTCATTGTATTCTCATTGACACTGGGGAATATAAGGCTAACAATGACTTTGCTAATTTGCTGGACAAAATTGTCTCTGATTGTTTTGCTTTAAATTTTTATCATTTTATCTCTGATTGCTACATTGATAGCTTTATAAGAAATATTATTTTTCCTTTCCCTTTTTTAGCCTTGAAAAATAACAATCATAGTTGTTTCATGGGGAAATTGGGAAACACAAATATGTGTGAAAGTGCTATATGAATATTAGGAAGCATTATTGTTGTGAAGCCATCATGGCAAGAATGAGACATCTTTATCCAGTGACAGCCAGCTACAAATATTAGCATTCCTGATGCTTGTCCTCTTCTGAAACAGCGGTCCTTGGTGCCCAGGTTGCATTTATTCAGTTCTCTTCTGATCTCAACCCCAGCTGGGGTAGACAGGTTGTGAAAGTTCAGACTCTTCTCTCCCTACCAGACCCTTGCTATAAGCACTTGCAGCTGTCTCTCTGCATTCTGCCCCTGAGGCTTCTCCAACATAGGAGTCTCCTAGCTGCTGGCTGGCATTGGGCAGCCCAAAGGTGCATGCATGGGGGAGGGATTCACATCAGGGGGAACCCTGAACCAAAGGGAGATGGGAGTGTTCCAGTTGCCCATCTTTTGGTTGATCAGTTCTGGGAGGCATTCCATTTATGCTTCTCAGGATTTCTGGCAGAATCTCACTTTGCTGCCAATAGCAGAGACCTTAATAATGCACCATGTAATGGCCTTCCTTCTTTGGTGTTCTGACTTTCTTTCCTCCCTGACTTCTGTTTCTTAGGATCGGCTTCAAAATAAACCAACTATAATCAAGTCCTTAGTCTAAACTTTCCTCTAGGGAAACCCTAAACCAAGATACCATCCTTTCCCTTCTCCTCCAGTAGTTCTGAGCTCTTCTCCTTCCCCTGTAGAACATTCACTTAACTAACTCAGCCATTACATACTGAGTGCTGACCAGGTGCCAGGCAGCATTATTGTGGGAGACAGGGATACAGACTCAAATTCTGGCCATCGGGGAGCTACAAGCTAATGCCGCAGGCAAAAAATGAGCACAATAAATAGGTAAACTACAGTTCATAAGTACCAAGGAGCAAAAAGTAAGGGAGATAGGAAATGTCTGGGGTTGTAATTTCACACAATATGGACAGGGGAGACCTTACTGAGAAGATTGCATTTGAATAAAGATCAGAAGACGGTAAAGGAGTGAGCCATGTCTCTATCTATAGGAAAAATACTCCATCTGAGAAGAAAGCAAATACATGGGCCCTAAGATGGCAGCATTTCTGGAGCATGTAGAAGTATGGGGAAGGCCAATGTGGTTCAGCAAGGTGACAGAGGAGGAGAATGGTTCGGGAGCTAACTGGATGTTAGATCACATAGGAACTTGAAGGTCTTTGCTGTTTACTTTGCCATTTGGTGGGAAATTCCTGGAGAGTTTTGAGCATAAGAATCTCATGGTCAAAAAAAAAAATTATTCTGTCCACTGTACTAAATGTAGTCTTTTAGGGCAGAAGCAGAGGGCAGAAGCAGAGACCAGGTAGGAGGTTATGGCAGAAATCCAGGAGAAAGATGATTGTGGCTTGGACTTGAGTCTTAGCATGGAGGTGATGAGAAGTGTTTGATTCTGGATATATTCCCAGGCTGGATTTGATAGAATTTGCTGATGGATGGATAGGATTTGGGGTGTGACAGAGGTAAAGAATCATGGGCTGGAAGAATTGTGTTTGCCATTTACCGGGTTGGCGAAATGAGTGAGAGAAGGGAAGGTTCGAGGAGGTCTATCAGGAGCCAAACTTTCCACATATTAAATATTAATATTAAATACACCACATATTAAATAAACCTATTTATTACTCCCCATGGGAAATGTCAAGGAAAGTAGGTGGTTGCATATATGAGTCTGGATTTAAGAAAGGTCAGAGCTGGAGGTATAAATTAGGGAGTTGCTAGTATATAGATGACATTTTGAAACTTCTTGGATGAGATTTCCAAGGGAGTATGTGTGGATAGAAAAGAGAAGAGATCCAAATATGGTGTATTAGTCTGCCAGGGCTGCCATAACAAAATACCACAGACTGGGTGGCTTCAACAGAGTTTTATTTCTCATAGCTGTGGAGGCAGGAGGTCCAAGGTCAAGGTGCCCACGGTAGTGGTTTCTCCTGAGGCTTCTGTCTTTGATGTGCAGATGGCACCTTTTCTCTGTGTGCTCATGTGACCTCTTCTCAGTGTGTTTGCGTCTCTGGTGTCTCCTTCCTTATGACCTCATTTACCTTAATTACCTCTTAAAAGACCCTAACCTCCCCTAAGCACACACATTCTAAGGTATTGGGGGTTAGGGCTTCTATCAACACACAAATTTTAGGGGGATACAGTTCAGCCCCACAGGTAGCTGTCAGGGACATTCTGAAGTTAGGATGATGGAGAGATAAGAAGGGATAGTCAAAAAGTACTGAGATGGGGTGCCTGGGTGGCTCAGTTGGTTAAGCGACTGCCTTCGGCTCAGGTCATGATCCCAGGGTCCTGGGATCGAGTCCCGCATCGGGCTCCCTGCTCTGCGGGGAGCCTGCTTCTCCCTCTCCCACTCCCTCTGCTTGTGTTCCCTCTCTCGCTGTGTCTCTCTCTGTCAAATAAATAAATAAAATCTTTAAAAAAAAAAATACTGAGATGGTGAGGAGAGAATGGTAAGAGAAAAAACTAAAAGATACCATACAAAATAAAGAGAATAGGAAGAGATAGAAAGAGGAGAAAGTGATCAGTTGTGTAGAAAGACTGTCGTTAGGCCAGGTACCATGAGGACTGAGGATGAATATTGAATTTAGAAATGTGGAGATCATTGGTTACCTTTGTACGATTAGTAGTGGTAGAGTGATGAGGTTGGGCACCTGACTGTAGTGGGTTCAAGAAGAATTAAAGAAAGGGAAATCAGAGGGAGGGAATAAAGATAACTCTTTGAAGAATTTTTTAAAAATATCATGTTGTAGGGGCCTGGGTGGCTCAGTCGTTAAGTGTCTGCTTTCAGCTCAGGTCATGGTCCCAGGATCCTGGGATCGAGCCCCGCATTGGTCTCTCTGCTTGGTGGGAAGCCTCCTTTTCCCTCTCCCACTCCCCCTGCTTGTGTTCCCTCTCTCGCTGTCTCTCTCTGTGTCAAATAAATAAATAAAATCTTTTAAAAAATACCATGTTGTGGTCTTAACCTCAAGCCTTATGAATGGAGATGAGCATAATATTGATGGATTCATTGATGTATTGGAATTTGGAGTCAACCTCACAAAATTAGCTAAAATTTAGACTTCCCATCTAAGATGATGTGGTAGGCAGAATAATGTCCTCCCCCAAATGTTCATGTCCTAATCCCCCAAACCTGTGACTTAGTTACCTTTTGTGGTAAAAAGGACTGCAGATGTGATGACATTAAGGATCATGAAATGAGACCATCCTGGTTTATTAGGGCATTTATATTTAAATGTAATCACAAGTGTGCTTATGAGAGAGAGGCAGGAGTGACAGAGTCAGAGAGAGATTTGAAGATCCTACATTGTTGGTTTGGAAGTTGGAGGAAGGAGCTATGAGCCAAAGAAGCTGACACCTCTTAGAAGCTGAAAAAGACAAGGAAATGATTCTCCCCTATAGCTTCCAGAAAGAGCACAGCCCTGCTGACACCTTGATTTTAGCACTATAAGACCTAATTTTAGACTTCTGACCTTTAAAAATGTAACATAATGAATTTGTGTTGTTTTGTGGCAATTTGTTACAGTAGCTATAGGAAACTAATGAAGATGGCATAAGGGAGAAACCATTGTGGACCTTGCAGTATAGAGGATTAGTGTTGACCTTAGATCCAGTCAAGAGGATCCCTAACCTAGGTCCCATTCTTTAAAGGGCACACTCTGGAAGACCTCCCACTGTAGGATGAAGGGTCCATGGAATGAAGGGAATGTTGCCCATCTGAGCCCATGCTCTGCCTTTTTTGGACCACAGCATCCTAGAATTCCTGCTCAAACAGCACTGAACCTGTTTCCAGTGTCTCTATGGATGCTCAGATTAGATTCTCCAGGAAGCTGACTCTGAAGAGTTTAGCATTTAACATGTATAGAAAGGAATGGTTTTGAGATGGACATCAAGGGAAGCTCATGGAAGGAAGCAAGATTGGGCAGAGGGAGAAGTTGAGCTGTGTCACAGGTCCTGTGAATGGCATGGGAGCTCTGGAGCTAGAATGACCTTTCTCAGTTGGTGCAAGCTGGCCCAGGGTGGGCAGGCCTTATAGTCTCACATGCATCAGTCACTGAATGTGGGTTGCCCCTAGAATGAGCATGACCTTGGTGATGAGGCTTTCTGCAGTTGAAGCAACCCTAAAGGGGCTAATAAACTAAAAACTGTCTATCTGCCTACTTTACTCCCCCAAAATGGAGCAGCATGTCTTTCATTGAGGGGAAATCTTGGCGTCACAACACAGGGCTCACTTTGGCAGACCCCTTCCTAGGGACTGTCATCTTAAGAGGAGACAACTACACTGGCGCATATACCCCTGTTTCCAAGTATGTTCAATGGAAGGCTGATTGTAGGGTGTGGGGCATGGAGGGTGAGCTTATATTTGTGAGCTGGGATTTCTACAGGTGTGTTCATGAAGGCCTTTCAGGTTTGGATGGAGCTTGGGTAGGAAGAAAATTGGAGCAGGCCTGAGGCCAAAGGCTGGGGGCTGGCTCTCCCTACACTCTGTATTCTGTCCCAGGACACCAAATGGCCAGAGAATTCTAAATTTGAACCTGATTTCTCAGGTTGTTATGCAGAAGTATTTCTCAAGGTAGAAGAGTAGAACCTATTTGATTTCACAGCTTAGTTTAAATCTTTTTATAACTTTAGACAGATGGAATATAATCCTCTATTTATACTCTTGCCCTGAGCCCTGCAAATGTGGTAGGGGGTTTAGCTGATCACCTACCCCTATTGGATCACTTCCGGATAAATTCTGCCTTAGAAATTTGCCTGACACAGGGCGCCTGGGTGGCTCAGTTGGTTAGGTGACTGCCTTCGGCTCAGGTCATGATCCTGGAGTCCCAGGATCAAGTCCTGCATTGGGCTCCCTGCTCGGCGGGGAGTCTGCTTCTCCCTCTGACCCTCCTCCCTCTCATGCTCTCTGTCTCTCATTCTCTCTCTCACAAATAAATAAAATCTTAAAAAAAAAAAAAAAGAAATTTGCCTGACACAAGGGGCAATTTAGCACACTGCATGAAGTACAATTTTTTTCCAACTGAAGTCCTGATATTTAAATTTTTCATATGATACTTCAGTCTACCTTGTTTAGTAAAAGAAAATGGGGTATACAGAATTTCTACTTAGGAATTATGGTCAGATTCATTTCTACCCATCCCCAGTCAGTCATATGGTCCCCATTGCCTTTGTTCTTAGATCTATAAGCATTGGAGTAGCTGTTTTTACTGGATTGTTTTCCAGTACTCTGTGGGCCAGTGGGAGTCATGCTGGGAAGCAATCACAAGTTCATGGCAAGGACACTTCCCAGCTGCTAAGCTCCTTTAGGGCAATAAAGGACCAGCCCTCGCCTAGATGGAGAGACCTTTCTGGAGACATATGTCTCTTGATACAAACAGACCATTTCCCTTCTCAACTGGGGGCCAATCCAAAGTAGGTAGATTATTCCACTTTACAGTCTCATACAAACTAGAACATTTGCACTTGTTCTTTTTGTTTCTAGAAGACATTTATTGCTCTTGCCTGTCCTGGAACACTTCCCCCTTAGGTTATGAATGAATATTCCTCCTACTCACTCCATGGATCTGGTGTAGCAGTTGTTAAACAATAAGATTCAAACAATTCAGATTGACCATGAAAAGATTACATTCCTGGGATAGGTTGAAACTGTAATTAAGAATTGGCTTGCTGTCATGGGGGGAAAATGACTCCAATCCCCCTTCCATTTTTAACACTGTCAGTCACATTGTCCAGCTCCCCTTCCTCTGCTTGCTAAGGCGGGGAGGGAGCGTGTATAACCTGAGCCCATTTGGATAGTCTTTGCCAGGTTTTTGACTCTGAGCAGGGTAACAACTTAAGCTAAAGGTGGTTAGAACTGACTTGTTTAGAGGAAGCATCCAAAAGAGACATATTAGTGTTACTAAGTTCTTGAAGAGTACCCTTTTCCTATCATTATTTAAGCTTGCTGTGTTATCTTTTTTTTTTTTTTCATTCTGTGACTTACCCAAAGTCTTTCCAATATGTTTTTTTGTTTACCTCAGTTGGCCCTAGTTGCTAGCATGGCAAGAGCCCTAAGTGTCACTTACATTTGAAATACCTTCCCCCAATCCCACCCTACTTTCAGGTTCACTCCCTACATCTAGTTTACTTTACTCTCCTGACTTTACTCTTCTGAATTTTTCTTTGCTGATTGCCTGAACCGCAAATCAGAAATTGCTCTACTTTACCCTAGTAAACTTTACTGTCAGAACTATAGTTGGATTTTTCTCTGCTAATATCTCTTTTAGCTCAAGGTAATGGTTAAATCTTGGGAATTAGAACTCACAGTGCTCAATGCTGATATAGATAGCTATCTTTAACCTTTAAAAAGTCCATAAATTGGACAAAAAGCTAAAGCAAAATTAATGTTAAATTATTCTGTTTCAAGGTGGTGAGTATAACAGAAATTGATTGTCATAATAATTCTCCCTAATATTGTTACAGTCTCAATGGGATCGAACAGCAAGTGCTTATTTAGCTTCTGAGTCAGTAGGTTCAGCCGATCAGTCCTGGATTGGACTTATCTCATGAGCTTACTCTCAGATATAGGTTGGGTAGGTGGCTCTGCTGACTTGGCTAGGCTCTCTTACAAGTGTGGGTGGCTTTTAGGATGGCCTTGACTAAGATAACTGGGGTAACTCAGCTCTGGTCCTTGTGTCTCTCTTCCTTCTGGCACAGATGGCTAGCCTGGGAATGTCCTACTTATGGCAGTGGCAGAGAGTCTGTACAAGTAAATTCGATCATGTTTTTGGCTCAGGTCATGATCTCAGGGTTGTGAGATCGAGCCCGACATCGGGCTCTGTGCTCAGCACAGAGTCTGCTTGAGATTCTCTCTCTCCTTCTCCCTCTGCCCATCCCTCCTGCTCATGTGCACATTCTCTCTCTCTCTCAATAAGTAAATAAATAAATAAAATCCTAGGAAAAAAATAAATTCAATCATGCAAGTGACTTTCATGCCTTTGCTTCTGTCACACTTGTCATAATCTCACTGGCCTTAGGCAAGTCAAATGACCTAGCACAGAATGAGAGAGCACTTACCGGCATAGGGAGGAGTGACAAGCTGGGGCCATTATTACCTTTGATCTACCACTGGGGTAATTATTTTTCTTACCCCCCCCTTTTTTTTTGCTTTTCTGCATTTTATGATTTTTCCACAATAAACACCTATAGCTTGTTTAATAAAGGAAAATTTCCAAACTAGAACAGATTAAAAATCATTAGAAACTTAGAAATCACTTTATATAATAAATACATTTGGCTATACCATTGGCTAAAGTATGTAATACTTTATAAAAACTTACTAAAGCAGTTAACCTGCTTCAGACCCAGGTTATTCTCATACTGGGTAAGAACATCTTTCCCTTTTTCTATTCACTGTGACTGGAGCTGATAATTGAATGCTGAAATTTATTTCTCTTGTAGACTGGAATGTGCAAGTAGTGCTCTGGCTGGGATTAAGTGCCAAGCACCGAACCCAATGAACTGTGTATTTCTGTAAGCTATTTACAGTGAGTTTGGAATTTCATAAAACTAAAACGCAATGCACCAGAGTCTACTCATTTATCTTCTTTTTACATGAACTTTTTAGTGACCAAGGGATCTTCGTGCTTTTAGAGGGATATGAAGCATGCAACTCTGGTTCAGTTGAAGAAGTTTGTCATTTTTGCACTGTACCTTGTAGCTAAAATGTTCAGATTCTGACCATGGAGCAGACTTTAGCATGATTATGGTCCAATTGTCAAGCTTGAAAGAAATGCCACCTCATCAGAGAGGTCTTTCTAGACTATCCGATGAAATAGTTACTCTCCACTCTTATTCCCTAGCTCACTCTCTTCTTAGTTTCTTTCACACAGCTACCATTGTTCCTAGTTATTTAATTAATTGACTGTTTGCGTGTTTATTTATTTTCCTCTCTACTTCACCCAGATGTAAGCTCCTTAACAGCAGGGACCATACCTGTCTTGTTCATAGTGGCCCTCCTAATGCCCAGCACAATGCCTGGAATGACATGTGTATTAGATGAAGGAGGAACCATCATAATTTAAAATTTACGTTTGAAAATCATATGTGCTAATTACCCAATTCCTCATTTTTTAAAATCTTTTGGTTATAAGATAAAAGGAACAAACAGCACTTTTTTCTTTCCTCCTAGCGGTAGACAGTTTGTTGCATTTCTGCGAGAGGAGATAGACAGTTTGTTGCATTTCTGCAAGAGGCCCTGTACAAAACTGTCTTCAATAGACACCTGGTTAATTAGAATGAACATCAACTTTTTGGTAGTGATGGGGGTTATAGAGTCAGAATCCCAAGTATAGATGAGTCTAAAACATTCGTGGTAGAACCACTGTCCGGGACTCATGGTCATTGATGTTCAGGCCCAGTAAACTCCTGATTCTGAGGAAAATCTGTAACTTGAAATCTACTCAATAAAATATTGCTTCGTTGTATGGGCTAACTGGTGAAGAGGTGTTTGTGTGGGGGTATTTGCATCATCAAGATTAGGTGAAGACAGATGAAAAGGTCACAACAAGAAAACAATAGAAAAATCCAGTCATCCTTTTTTCTCAAAGGAAAAAAAATAAATAAAAAATACCTTGCCATTTTTCACAGCTAATTTATTTAGATCTTAGTGTCTCTTATTTAGGAAGGCAGGTAAGTGTCAAGAAGCAGTTTTTTCTTAGTCTTAATTTTATGGAGATTGCTGAAATTTTCTGGTTAAATAATACCAGTGCCCAAATAATACCAGTTGTTTGGTGAGGACTCAGAGACACCCCACAGGAGCATTGGGAAGAAGCCTGCTCAACAGTGTTGGCATATTGAAACTGTTGTTCTGCCCATTTTTTCCCTTGAATTTCCATTTTTTTAATGAATTTGTCTCTTTTGATCCTAATTTTTATTTCTGTCCAGAACTCATGAACTTAATACATTGACTTCCCTCCAGAAACACTTCCATTTTCTCTGCCTATCAGAACCTCCTGAGCCCATGAAGGCCTGCTTTAGTTGGCTAGGGCTGCCAAAAAAAAAAGGGGGGGGGGGGTGCACCACAAGCTGGGTAGCTTAAACAGAGAAATTACTTTCTCACAGTTCTGGAGACTAGATGTTTGATCACGGTTGTCTGCAAGTTTGGCTTGCAGGGCTATGAGGGAAGGTTCTGTTCCATGAGGGGTATGCAGTTCAACCCAAAGCAACCTGTCTCCAGCAGAGTCTGTTCCTCTTGATATTGTGTAACCAAGTCCTAAACAAGCCGTGATAGGATAAGGTCCATGGCTCCATCAGCATGAGGGATTTTCCTAAGCTCTTGGGTCTGAGCTGAGACTCTAAGACTCACATGTCCATAGAGATGGGATCTCTCAAATTCCTGTTGAATTTCCCAAATCTGCATATTTGGTCTTTTCCATTGGCTTCTGAATGTATGTTCCAGCTTCCCTATACCTTATTCTTCATGGTGGTGACTGGATTTTCTGCTTAGCTCTTAACAAACTTCTCTCCTTGTGATAGAAGCTCTCACCTTAGGTTAAGCACCAGAATCATAGAACTACTTCAGACAAGTGAAAAAGATGTATTTTTATTAAATTTTAATACACATCTCTCATTAAATACCAATGTCTCTACTCTCAGGTCTCACACCAAGAAGAGTGACCAGCCCTACCACTGATGTGGTAACAAACGGCACCACCTTCCAAAAACTGCTGTTTGTACAGCAGTGTTGCTGCTCAGATGCTAATTAAATACTAACAACTAATGGGGTCTTACTTCATCAACTCTCTGTGCAATAATAAAATAATAATAATGGTAATACCATTTATTCAGTATTCACTAAATGTCCGTCATAACTCTGTAAGGTAGACACCACTGCTGACCCTGTTTTTCAGATAAGAAAACTAAGCCTTAAGATGTCAGGGTGGGGGGCGCCTGGGTGGCTCAGTTGGTTGAGCGACTGCCTTCGGCTCAGGTCATGATCCTGGAGTCCCAGGATCGAGTCCCGCATTGGGCTCCCTGCTCAGCGAGGAGCCTGCTTCTCCCTCTGACCCCCCCCCCCCATGTGCTCTCTCTCTCATTCTCTCTGTCAAATAAATAAAATCTTTAAAAAAAAAAAAAAAAAAAAAGATGTCAGGGTGGGTCATTTACTAGTTATACAACTAGTAAATGGTTGACATAGTATTTGAATTTGGGTGTGCCTAGAATTTAAGCACACTTTGCTATACTGGTAGCTATTCTCCCCTACCTTGCATTTACTACCAAGTGGTCTCTCCTAACTCAGGTAGGCTAGTTTTTGGCATCTTTCCTGATCTTGCCAGACCATTTGGAATCCCAGCATGTCTTGAGGAAACTGCCTCCATGATAGGACACGGCTACCAGCTCCTAACCTTCAGCCTCTGCTTATTCTCTTTTATGTTCTTGAATCTGTTTTGTTACATCTTGTCCTACTTCCTGTGCTTTCCATGTTAAAGGCCATCTTCCAAAACACCTACAGAATTATCAAGGGGACTAAAATTTTTTTTTAATTTTTTTAATTTTTTATTTTTTAAAGATTTTATTTATTTATTTGAGAGAGAGAGAATGGGAGAGAGAGCATGAGAGGGAGGAGGGTCAGAGGGAGAAACAGACTCCCCGCCGAGCAGGGCCCGATGCGGGACTCGATCCCGGGACTCCAGGATCATGACCTGAGCCGAAGACAGTCGCTTAACCAACTGAGCCACCCAGGCGCCCCGGGACTAAAATTTTCATTTGCAAAATAATCTGAGTATTTTGTGCCATAGTCTAAAATGCTTCCAATAGTCAACTGTTAGGAAAATCTGCCTCTGAATGCAGACACGGTATAAGCAGCAGACCGCTGCCCAGTTTCAGGATTGGTCGTAGAAAAGTCTTTTTAAGTTTACACCTCATAATATGCTATTGCAGGAAAATGCTTCTTAGCAGTTTTCATAGAATCTTGTCTTTTACACAACAATAAAAGGCAATTCTCCATTTCTGTGCAGCTATTTAGCAAATTAAAATTCTCTTCTCAAGTTTGAGAGGACAAAAGAGTAGTTAAGGATATTTGATTGATAATCACTTACACTATGGGTGAAAGCCAGAGTTGTTCCTTATAATGCAATAACCACTGAATTTTAAATAAGTAACACAGATGAGTCTCATTCTATGCATAGATAAATAGTTGTATGAAAATCAAAAATTTTTAAATGGAATTACATTTTAAATATATAATATCCATGAATTACTTACAGGATTTTTTATAGTAGAATGTTTGTTTTGTATAAATAATCACTCAGTATTCACTAATATGAATTCAGTTACTTAATTATGATGGTGAATTTGTTTTTAAAAAGAACATATGTAGTATACACACAAAGTACATATAAAGTACACATATTTATAACAGTTTCAGAAAGAAAAGAAATAATGCATGTTTGTAAAGGACATTGATATTTCTAAAATTGTAAATATAATGTTTGATATTTGAAAAATAAATGTATTAAATTATAGGAAATACTATATCATTCTGGCTTAAGGTGGGCAAAAGTTAGTAACCATAAAAGAAGAAAGCAGAAAACAGAGATTTTTAGTTTTAGCTAAGGACCAATTTATACTTTTAGTATAGCATTTCTGTTTGTTCAACTTTTTTTTTTTTTTAAGATTTTACTTATTTGAGAGAGAGAGAATGCACAAGCAGTGGGAGGGGAAGAGGGAGAGAGAGAGAATCTTCAAGTAGACTCCCTGCTGAATGTAGAGCCCAACATGGGGCACGATCCCAGGACCCTGAGATCATGACCTGAGCTGAAGTTGGAGGCTTAACTGACTGAGCCACCCAGGTGCCCCATTGTTCAACTTGTTTCTTAGGAAGTTTTACCTAAAGAATTTTGTCTTCTGTCACATGCTGTCCTATATTCCATAGGTGTTACTGTTGAAGTAATTTCAGACCCTTTCCTTAGTGAGCTAAAAGTTGTGTCATACTCCCCTTTAAAATGGACTCAAACCAGTTTTCTCTTATGAACTAAAACTAAAACTTTGAACACTATATCCTGCTAGTAGGGTTCTCACTGGTTAAATAAATGAAAAGATGATGAATAAACATATTCTGGTTACCATAATAAATCTTTTTAAATTATTATATGGAGTCTGATTATAAAGGTCAAATCAGATAAAAAAATTAAAATTTTGGGCGCCTGGGTGGCTCAGTTGGTTAAGCAACTGCCTTCGGCTCAGATCATGATCCTGGAGTCCCTGGATCGAGTCCCGCCTCGGGCTCCCTGCTCAGCAGGGAGTCTGCTTCTCCCTCTGACCCTAACCCCTCTCATGCTCTCTCTCTCATTCTTTCTCTCAAATAAATAAATAAAATATTTAAAAAAAAATTAAAATTTCTACATCTGGAATACACAAAGCAAATACACAGTTTTATTGTTTTTAACTGGCTGGCGGTTACACATTATATTACTTTTATTATAATGGGGAGGTGCATTCATTTTAATCCATACCTAATATAATGGAATGGTGGTCTTCCAAAAGATATGTCCATATCCTAATATCCAGAACCTGTGAATATGACCTTATTTGGAAAAAGGGGTCTTTGCAGATATAATTAAGTTAAAGGTCTTTAGGTAAGATCTTTCTGAATTATCTGGGTGAGCCTAAATGCAATAACAAGTGTCCTTGTAGCAGAAGAAAAAACAGAGAGACACAAAGAAGGACATATGAAGACAGAGGTAGAGATAGGAGTGATGCAGGCCACAAGTCAAGGACCATTTGCATCCACTAGAAGCTGGAGGAGACAAGGAAGAATTCTCCCCTGGAGAGTTCTGAGAGACTACAGCCCTACTGACATTGTGATTTTGGACTCCTGATCTCCAGAAATGTGAGAGAATAAATTTCTGTTGTTTTAAGCCATCAGGTTTGCGGTAATTTATTATGATAACCTCAAGAAACTAATACATACATCATACAGGCAGGGAACAATATGCTAAAGAAAACAAATGACCCATTGTTGTTGGTTCTTCATGCTGGGCAAGAAGGAAGAAAACAAGCCATTAGGAATGTTCATCTTGTGCTCTCCACTGAAAGAAGAGCTTTGATAAATCAGTCTTTCACCTACTTCTACTAACAAGATGTAAAATCTTTAGTTATTAATTTTTTTTTAGAGAGAGAGATTATGTGCCCCCATGTGAGGGGGGAGGGGTAAAAAAAGAGGGAGAGAGAATCTTAAGCAGGCTCCATACCCAGTGGGGAGCCTGATACAGTGCTCGATCTCATGACCCTTAGATCATGACCTGAGCTGAAATCAAGAGTCAGATGCTTAACTGACTGAGCCACTCAGGGACCTCTTTAGTTATTCTTTTTTTTTTTTTAAAGATTTTATTTATTTATTTGACAGAGAGAGACACGCGAGAGAGGGAACACAAGTAGGGGGAATGGGAGAGGGAGAAGCAGGCTTCCCGCGGAGCAGGGAGCCCGATGCGGGGCTCGATCCCAGGACCCTGGGATCATGACCTGAGCCGAAGGCAGACGCTTAACCGACTGAGCCACCCAGGCGCCCCTATTCATTTTTTATTGATGTATAGCACACACCTTATAAAGTATGCAAGTCTCAAGTGATCAGGTTTTTTACATGTATGTTTATGTGTTAATATGTTTTGAGTTTCTACACACACACACATACACACACACACAAATTGTGTAACTATAACCACTACTCAGATGAGGATACAGAATATTTCCAGCATACTAGAAGGCTCCTTTTTGCCTCTATCCTATCAAAACCCACCTATCTACAATTCCCTCCTGAAACAAGTATTCTGACTGATTACTTTTAGGAGTTATTACATTTTATAGAAAGGTTTTATTATAAAAAGTTTTATAAAAAACACAGACTGTCTTTTTGTGTGGGGGTCATTTTGCTCATGATTATGTTCTTAAAAATCATTCATGTTAATTGTATTAAGCAATGGTCCCATTTCTTTTTAACTCCTAGGCAAGTGAATAGTCCACAAAATATTGATTTATTCTACCGTTAATGGACCTTTGGGTTGTTAGTTTTTGGTGATTGTGAAGAAAGTTGTTAAGAATTCTTGACTTGTTTTTAGTGGACGTATTCATTCATTCCGCTTGGGTATATATGTAAGAGTGGAATTATTGGTCATAGTAGTCATATATTTAGTTTTAATAGTTACTATCAAGTACTATTCCGAAGTTATTGTATCAATTTACACCCCCACCAACAATGTATGAAAGTTTCACTTGCTCTACATCCTTGCCAATGCTTAGAATTGTTAGTCTTTTTAGTTTTAACCATTTAGGTAGGTGGTAAGTGGTATCATATTTTGGGTTTTAATTTGCACTTCCCTATCGAGTAATGATGTTGAACATCTTTTCATGTGCTTATGGGCTATTTTGATAGCTTCTTTCATAAAATGCCTTTTTAAGTCTTTTGCTCATTAATTTATTTTTCCTTTTTTAATTGAAAATACTTTTCTGTTTTTACTTGGGCAAATCAGGAGCCGAAATAGTTACTCCTTTGTGGTCAAAATTTAATTTTTCTGTGCATTGATTTATTCTCAGAGAGCTTTAAACCTTGATGCATTTTGTGTTCATCTTTATATACATTGTAGATTTGACCCTGGTTCTCAGTTTTTCTATCTTAATTGTAGTTCCCCAAATAATTTTTGAATATAAAGCTATTGTTATATTGTGTGCTATCAGAATGCACAATCTTTTGGTATACATATATAAATTAGATATCCCTATAGATTGATTATTTAATATCAATTAACATTAATATAATTACTATATTAGTAATATTATAGTAGTATCAATACTAATATATTAATATATAATATGAATTAATATGTATAGTAATAATATTCGTAATAGTGACCAATGAGAGAATAAGTGATTTATATGAAGTTGGACACCCAAGATTAGTGTTAGAGCTCCCCAACTATTCAGATTCAAATTTTTTCATCCAGCTATATTTTGTGATATTTATAGACTGTTCCATATTTTTCTCTCAAGTTCTTGATTTATTTTCTTAACACATCATAAATGCTATTACAGAATAAAACCATTGTAAGTAATAAGAGAATAAGCTGTTCTTTGGTTGTTAGACTATCCTGGTGTGTATTTATGCCCTGGGCCTAGAGACCTATCTACTATGTAAAATAATGTGTTTAGAACATTTAGTGTTATAAATTATGAAAAATAAATTCCCAGGGAATAAATAATTTGCTTTTAATATTAAAATACTTTATCTTTCTAATTAAAAAGGTTGATTCTAAAAACCTAAAGCTAAGATTTGTTTAGCTTCTGGATTTTTTGGGTTGTTTTGTTGTTTTAATGGGGAGAAAAAGAGAAATTGCCTAATGTTGGCTTAAGCATATGGCCTTATCTTGGGAACAGTCATAGAAAGTATAGAACATTAAAAATAGGATTTTAGGTGCTACTTTCTTGGGCTTGGTTAGAGGACAGAGCAATTTCACAGTGGTTTTATGAGCACTCCTGATGTGTAATATTTATTTTTATTTTCTCTTCATTTATATTTAGTGCGTGTTGTAAAGCTGCATAAGGCTATCAAGTAATGTTAGAAGTTATAATGGGAGACAGCCCTTAATGAGGATTTTTTTTAAATATTCACTTTGAAGTGTATTAAAGACATATTCAGCTGAGTAAAGCAGCTTCTATGCATCATAGATTTAATTCATACACATAAAACCTTTCCATGTACTTGCAGAAATAACACAAAGATCAATAACCTGAAAGGATGGAGGAATGAAAATACATGGTGGATGAGGCTCCTTTTGTATGAGACAGGAGAAGGAATATTTAAAGCTTAGCATCAGATTAATACGGTCTGTTTTACATTTTGCCTGCTACATTACCAGCAAGTTGCATCTATTTCCAGAATTTTAATCAAAGCCACTGAAGGAGAAAGTAGGCAGTCAGAAAAATGAACCTGGTGGAGGACTAAGGACTTTCCTTCAGCAGAACAGTATATCCTCAATGGCCTGTGATCTCCTTATTGTATAAGGACCTCATCTTTGAGTTTTGTTGGACAACTACATACATAGCCTGTGAAGTTATGATAAATAATGATAACATCATAATACCAAGAAAATTGCCCCAATTTTTGCCTTTAAAAATGTTAGAATATAAAACAACAGAATAACTGGTTCTCGATATGTTTGGCATTTTAAGAATACATAGTGGAAATCACTCTAGGTATTCAAAAATTACATACTGATCTCATGACTGTTTGCACATGAAACATGAGAACAGGATGATCTTAAATGCAGTAGTTGTTGCCACTGATATGGGCTGAAGACAGTTGGTCTGGCTTACTCTGCTCTCCCTTCCTCACAGCTCCATGTGTCCTTTCCAGAGCTTTGCAGGAGATGCTAGAAGTATCAAGGGCTTTGAGAGGATAAAGCAGGATCTTTCCTCGGTCAAGGCTAAACAGCAGGGGCAGACTCACATGCCCACAGGGACTGGGCAGGCTGAGTTTAACAACTCAAATGGAGTGACAGAGAACAAATAACAGACCTCAGAGTTAAGAAGTACTTGTGACTATGGAAAACCAGAAAGTGCATGCTTGGTTAAAGGGGCAACTATTACCTAACTCCAGTCAATTGCATGAAGGTCTGCTGTCGCAGTTTGATCATTGTCCCTATAGACAAAATTAGGAATGAATTCATGAAACCCTGGGGGAGGGTTGTTCTTGTTAAAAATGTTATTGCTTAATCGATCACTCATATGGGTAAAATAGCCACAGTTTTCAGTGCAGTAAACCTACTGTCAAACTTGAGATCATAAAGCCAAGGTTTTTCATCGATGTCACAGCCTCGGTTTGAATGTATTCCTTTGGAAAACACTAATCGAAGGAGTACCTGCAATGAGTCACGTAACTGGAAGAGTTATAAAGAAGGATGATATGCATTATGCATCTTCATAGTCTAGCAGAGGCACTGGTTGATACAATTTAAATGCAGTCACAAAATAAAGGTTATGTAATATAACATGTTTCATACAATGATACATTATTTTATACTTTGAACAAACTATTTCAGTATTTCTCTTGACTTCTAACTATGTAACAATTCGAAACAACAGAGTATTTTCTCTTAATTTTAACCCTTGAATTTCTAATTTCTTATGGACTGTCAATGTGAAATTACAGTACTGACTCCATTTATGCACAGAGCTGGAGTGCTTACGTATTGAAAAGCAGTTAGATTAGAAGGAGATTGTGTTAGTACTTTCATGGGAAGTATTAGAAGCCCCTGATTCTAATCTAATTTTTTTGTTTGGCATTTTAAGAATACATAGTGGAAATCTTTCAGGGGCTAAAATTTACTCATTCTTCATATTTTTTTTCAGTCATTGCCTTTGCCTGACTCTGAAGTGAATAGCAACAAACATCTCTTACTTCTGGTCTCTTTTTTTGTTTAAGATTTCTTTCTTTATTTATTTGAGAGAGAGAGAGAGAGAGAGAGCATGAGTGGGGTGAGGGGCAGAGGGAGATGCAGACTCCCCACTGAGTAGGGAGCCCGACATGGGGTTCAATCCTGGGACTCCAGGATCATGACCTGAGCTGAAGGCAGATGCTTAACTGCCTGAGCCACCCAGGCGCCCTACTCTTACTTCTGGTCTTGACACCGGTTCTGACAAGGGTGGGGAGTAAATTGGCAGTTTGGGTTCCACTTGGGTGATGTAGTGTGATATAGTTAATACAGATGTTATCCTGGTAATTTTTGTGCTTGGATAACCTGCGCATCCCTCTTTTGTTACTTCTACAACAGAGTATCCAGTAGTCTCAAATGTGGACTTTTCCTCTACTCCTGTCCAGGTAATGGTGAGGTCCTAGTGTTTTGTGGTGGAGCCTGAGATTCAGCAGTATTTGTGTAACCAGTCTGGAGTTGTTTTTTGTTTTTTTTTTTTTAAGATTTTATTTATTTATTTGAGAGAGAGAATGAGATAGAGAGAGAGAGCATGAGAAGGGGGAGGGTCAGAGGGAGAAGCAGACTCCCCGCCGAGCAGGGAGCCCGATGCGGGACTCGATCCAGGGACTCCAGGATCATGACCTGAGCCGAAGGCAGTCGCTTAACCAACTGAGCCACCCAGGCGCCCCAGTCTGGAGTTTTTAAAGTTTTTTAGTATCAGAATTTGAATCCCAGAACTACTAGTCAGGTGTCCCTTCCAGAACATCCTACAGTCTCACTTCCGCAGGACTGTATTAGAGAAATGAGCAGTATTACAAGGTCAAAATTATTTGGCAAGGCATTTTTTTCCTTTGCTTATATCAAAATGGTCTCTAGCCATGGGATATGCTCCTATAGAATTAATTTCAGATTTTTAAAAGTGACATCTATGAGTTCTGGTTTTAATTGCGTCCTTGGCAATAAAATGTTTCTATTGGGAAAATCTGAAGTCATGCACAGTTGCTACAGGTATCATTGTTTTAGAGCTTGTCAACAGTTTGCACACTGGTGTCATTACAGTAGGACTCACATTTCTTACTTCTTTTTTGTTTCTTCTCAAACAACTTTAGGTCTCATAAGAAGATGGTTGTTAAAGACTTTGAAGCATGAACAGTAAGACTGAGTTAGAAAGTGAGCTCTTCTCTGGCACGCAGGGGGAGTGAGGGGAATGATTAACTAGAGGCATTTCCCTTGGATTTTATTCTTGGCTCCAGCACTGATTTTATTGGATTTTCTTCCTAAGCCACCATCAACTGTGTTATGAACATACATCAACTCTCTGTAGCTACGCAGCTGTGAAATGCAGCAGAGTATCTACTCTGCTAAGGAAAAAAAAAATTTCAAACCTCTTATTTTACATTCTTACGAATTTTGGACAAAAACATTCTACACTCCCTGGAAGTTATAGTTTCTCAGTTTCAGTTTCAGTCTTGGGTGATCTTCCTACACACACAGTTCTGTTCTATGTTCTGAAGATTATTGAGTGTACTGCCCATTGGTCTTTAATATACATTCTTCAAATCCCATTTTTGCTTGAATAGTGTCATCTCTGTCTTCAGCATATATCAATGACTGGAATAATAAAAGATATTTGCCTTAAAGATAAGTTATATTTGAAAGGTGCTTGATGCTGTGCATATGATACGAGCTGATGTTTAAAAAATGTGCATGCACTTATATGCACCTAAGTGAAAATTTGTGAAACTAGATTTGTTAGTAAGGCTAGGATGGATTATGCTGCAGTAACAAATTAGTCCTGAAATCCAGTTCAAGACATGCAACACAGGTTAAAGATGAAAAGGGATTTATGTAATAATTACACAAAGACCGTTAAGGCTCAGGCAGCTCTCCAGGATAGCTCCTTTCTATGTGATGACTCAGAAAGCCAGGCCGTTTGCTTCTTGTAGGACTTCCATTTCAACACACAACTTCCATGATTGCTTCTTAAAGATTTTTAAAAATGTTTTATTTGTCAGGGAGAGAGAGAGCGAGCACAAGCAGGGGGAGGGGCAGAGGGAGAAGCAGGCTCCCTGCTGAGCAAGGAGCCCGATGCGGGACTCAATCCTAGGACCCTGGGATCATGACCTGAGCCCAAGGCAGCCGCTTAACCGACTGAGCTACCCAGGCATCCCTCATGTTTTCTTCTTAAAGGGAAGATAGGATCTCGAAGGCCACAGTTTGGAAGTGATCTGCATTACTTCCACTTAAATTTCACTGCTTCGAACAGGGTTTCTGATCTTTGACCATTGGCATTTGGGGCCAAACAGTTCTCTGTTGGGGATGGACTGTCCTGGGATTGGTAGGATGGGTAGCAGCATCCCTCTTCACACTAGATGCCAGTAGCACCGCCTGCAGCTGTGATAGCCAAAGATGTCTCCAGACATTACTAGATGTTTCCTGGTGGTTGGGGGAGGTGGGGAGAAATTGCTCTTGGTTGAAAACCACTGAACTGGAACTAGTAATTTAGCTGTGACTGTAAGACTATTGGGGGAAAAAGTCTTCTTGTGTTTAGAGGAAGGGGGAAAACCAGATATGGGTATGTACTGGTAGTCTGTAATACATTTGCTAATGGAAATAGAGAAATTTCGTCCTTTTACTATATACCTAAACATATATGAAAATCTTGATGTGTTTTAACATAAAACAAAAAATATTGCATGTCCAAAGTAAATTTAACAATTCTTAAGAGCTAATAAAGTTTACTAACCTGGAAAAAAGAATTTATAGTGAAAATACATTGAAAGAATTATTAAAGGAAGTGGAAATTGTAAGTATTATATTTGATGATGAGAGACTTAAAATAAACATTAGCTATAATGTAAATATGAGTGTTAGAGCCAATTAATGTGGCTGTGAAAACTTACCTAACATCTATGAGAAGATGTTTAGTGTTGAAAATAATTTTTATTAGACACTGAAATAATCATTTCTGGGATAGACTAGTTCAATATACACCTGTTCACACATGTTGACTTTGGTAATTTGCTGTATAAATGTGTTACTAAATTATGTGTATTAGTCATGGAATAAAGAATATTAGTCATGGGGTAATTAGAATGCTTCTAGTCACAGAGCTAGAAACCTGGTGGAACCATCTTCTGGGGGAGATAGAGATAGAGAGACAGAGAGATAGAGATAGAGACAGGAGAGAGAGAGAGATATTTATTAGAAGGAGGTTTTGTTGTACAATAGCCAAGGTTTGTTTGTTGTTCACGTTGCATTCTGGTATAGCTGTGCTCCACATACTTCTCATTCTGGGACCTGGGCTGAAGACGCAGCCCCTCTCCCAGTATCGTGTAAGAAGAAATAAATAATCATACAGCCTGCTGGTGGTTCTTAAAGTTTCTGTGTTCATGTATCATAAATTACTTCTGCTTGTATTCTATCAGTTAAAGCAAGCCACATGGCCAATCCTCCCACAAGGAGATACTGCATGTGACATGACCACAGCGGGGACATAGAGTCTTGTTACAGAGGGAGCAAGAGATCACTGTGAACAATAGTAGAATCTACCCTAGATGCTGAGATGGATTACTGAAGGTGGGGACCGACAGAAATGGCGGCACAACTGTGACCATCTCTGCTTCTCTCTGTTCTAGCTGCATTCTTTCCAACTACGGAAAGTAGGAGGAAGTCAGCAGTGGTCCTAGACATACGTTCCCCTAATTAGCAACAAAAAGAAGAAGGACTTCTCTCCAGTGCTTAGTTCTATTGAAAATAGCCAATTTGTGAGAAGGAGTTTTTGCTTTATAGTAAGTTGACTGATTGGCTATGCCCATGTGTCCACTCTATGTGGTTGAAAGAAGACCACTGAGATTTCAACCCATCTATAATCATATCATGATGTGAAGAGTGTTTCCCTAAAGGAGGGCAGGGGATGCTGTTGCCAGAAGCAGGTAAAGGTGCTGGAAAGACTGGAAAATATGTCCACTGTGTATAGAGATGATGTCATTGACAGGTAGTCCAAAGTATAAAGAAGACAATATAAAAAATGAATTTTCCATCTTTATTCAAGTTTTTGGTCCCCTTATTTCATAGTTACACAAAATTTTTACCCTAATCAGGGGGTAAAGGTTGCAGAAGAGCTCAAACATCGGTTGGGGGGAAAATAATTCCCCAAATCCTCCTTATAAACCTTCGAGTAGGGATCCAGAACAATAAAACCTTATTACTCCATTAAAATAATATTGTTAACTGACAAAGAAGATAAACTTGCTTTACTCTTGTTCCCAATTATTGATTTTTTCAGAAACTCTTTTGATGTCCTGAGATGCCTTAATGTAAAGAGTTGAAAACAGGTCAGTGAACCAAGTTATATGTTATAGCCATTTCTAGACACATCCGAGATAAAGAGGAGCTCAGGTTATATTCATTGACTTTGAAGTGTTAGCAGGTTAGATGTGGAGAGGGAAGCATTCACATGTTGAGATAATAGCACAAAGTTCTCTCTGACAAACACCAAAAGGATAGAGACAATGAGCCTTTCACAGCCAGAGCCGTTTCAGTCCTTGGCCGAAGAAGTGTAGGAAAATGAGAACCCTGAGATCACAGGGGCAAAGTGGGCAGTTGGGGCTAGTTTAGTATAGTGCTCTTTGTGATACAGGCTGCATTTCTAGGCAACGTGTCTGTCTAGGCAGGCAGGTGGACTGTGGTGTCAGAAGGATTTGGCAGAAGGTTCTGGAAAGTCAACTTTTCCTATTAGGGCATTGGTTCTTAACCCAGAGAACATTTGAGGGTATCTGGAGATAATTTTGGTTGTTACACCAAAATGGGCGTGATGCTACTGGTACCTAGGGGGTAGACAGCATGGATACACAGCCTACCATGCACTGGACAGCCCTTCACACAAAGAAAGAGCCAGCCCAAAATATCAGTAGTGTCAAGGTTGGAAAACCTTGCATTAGGAAGTTCTGTGGAGATGACAGATCTGGACTAGGGTAAAACGTAAATAGAAGAAATGTATGTCAGAGTCGTTGTAAAGAATGAACCCCTGGGAGTATGTGCTTGATTGGGTAGACCCACAAAAAGCTTGTCCTGGATTTCCTCATCTTAATTTCTTGCATTTCAGTTTGGGGCCATAATTGGCCATCCTTCCCTTGACAGAATCCTAACAAGTCTATTAGAGTTGGAAGGAACCTTAGAGGTAATCTAGCTCCCAGGTCAGGGAAACTCTGATGTCTTCAGTGGCCGGACTATGTCACACAGGTCAGGAGTAAAGTCCAAGAGGGGCCCCGTCAGCTGACAGGACCTAAGAGAAACAACACCCTCGTAGCAATGAGCATACTTACCACCCAGATCTTGGTTTCTAATTCTATTCTCCAATAAAGGGAACGAGGGCACTTGGAGAGATGGGTGATTCTAAGAGTGGGGCAGGAGTTATAAAACATGAGTCATGAGCATTTTATAGTATCAGAAAGTAAGAAAGTGCTAAAAAAAATTCCAAAAGCTGTGTTGAGGGTGGTATGTCAAAGGAGAAAAGGATTCAATTGAAAAAGCTTCAACCTGCAAACACGAGAAAAATTTGAGCAATAAAATAAATAAAGTAGTATTGGATTATAATCCAAATTATAAAATAAATATGTATGAGTCCATATTGATATAAATAAGTGACTGAATAAATTTGAAAGGTGGAGAAGAGACAAATCTCCCATGCAGAAGAATTCCAAATAATTCATGTAGATATTCCACTTTGAGGACCAGGAATGTTACTACCCACTCCTTAAGTGTGGGCTGCACACAGTTGCTTCCCTATAGTGTATTCAGCATAGAAAGGAGGATAAAGTAACTTTACAGTGGAAAAGCCTAACAAACACTACTTCAGCCAGGTGATTAGGTCATTATCAGCAGTCATAAATCAGGCCGATAGTATGTACCCTCAATATGATTTGAAGAAAATGTCACTTTATTCTGTGATCTTCCTCCCCAAAACCCATAACCCGAGTCTATTTATGAGAAAAATAACAGACAGATTCAAATAGATAAGCATCCTGCAAAATACCTGACCTGTACTCCTCAAAACTGTCAAAGTCATCAAGAACAAATAAAAGTCTTTCAGGCAACAAGTAAGGAAATTCAAATAAGCTAAGGATTTTAGTTCATAATGGTCTGCCAATATTGGTTCATTACTTGTAACAAACTACCATGACTAATATAAAATGGTAATAACAGGGGAAGCTGGATACAGGGGATATATGAAAACTCCGTACTATCTGGTCAATTTTTCTGTAAATCTAAAACTATTTAAAAAATGAAGTATATTGGGGCACCTGGGTGGCTCAGTCGGTTAAGCATCTGCCTTTGGCTCAGGTCATGCTCCCAGGGTCCTGGGATCGAGCCCCACGTCGGGCTCCCTGCTCAGTGGGGAGTCTGTTCCTCTTTCTCCTTCTGTCCCCCTCCACTCATGCTCTCTCTCTCAAAAAAACAATGGATTTGGCTTCCAGTGAAACCCGGTCCATAGATACCCAATTTGTAACCCTTAGTCTGGTCAACCATCCTTTATTTTGCAGATAATTTGGCAGATAATACGCTCTACCACACAACTATCAATTTCAGAGTCACTTCCGGGGTAATGTTGTTTTCTCTCTAAGCAGCCTCTGCCCTGGGCACAATGCTGGACTGGTGAAAGCAGAAGCAGTAATGACCACAACAGTTTATCTTTGCTCATCATTTTTAGATATATGCGACTAGACCAACGCTGGAACTTATTACATAAGAAAAACAAAAATAAGGAAACCAAATTCTAAACATAGCTAAGTTATTAGAAGAGCAATTCTAACATTTGCCAAACGTTTTTTAAGAAATAAAGGAATAACCTAGTTCTTTAGCGTGTCATGAAGTTCACAGCAACTAAAATTGGTGAATAAAGTAGCCTTGTGGGTCTTTTTTTTTTTTTTTTAACACTGGTAATGGAGATAGAATAAATGAAAAATCTGGGGATTTATAAAAATCTGAAATTGTTTGAATGATACAGGATGAAATATTTAAGTAGGAATCAAAATCAGGCTAATTCCTAACTTAGCCAAGCTGTAATTTTCATGACTAGGGACATGACAGAACCTGATGATGAAATTAGAAAAATATTGCTATGGTTGAATACTTTGATGTTATTAATGCACTTTAGATGAATTGATATTCTTGTAAATGAGCAATGAGCATAGCATATGAACATAAAATAGATTCTTTAGAAGTGTTATTAATCTTTTAACATGGGAATACTCTGCATTCATCATCAATTTGAAAATTGACTATTTTTATTTTGAAAAATGGGTTATAATCTTACAGACTTTCAGAAGTCAATTATTGATTTTAAAAAGGCATACTTACTGAGGGCTCTGGGGGGGTGAGGGGATAGCCCGGCGATGGGTATTAAAGAGGGCACATATTGAATGGAGCACTGGGTGTAATATGCAAACAATGAATCATGGAACACTACATCAAAAACTAATGATGTAATGTATGGTGATTAACATAACATAATAAAATTAATTTTTTTAAAAAAGGCATACTTAATGGAAAGGAAATGTGGTTTTTCTTTCATCATCAAATCAGACCCTTGGAATTTGACAAACCAGTCCCAGTTCCCATCTTCTTTCTCATGTGTTAAAAATTGGTAATATTTTTGAGCACTTGCTCTGGATTATCTGATTTGATCCAGGATATAATCCTCAGAGGAGGAATTACTGTTTTACTACTTGAAAGATGTGGACTCTGAAGGTAACATAGCTACTAAGAGGCAAAACTGGGATTTATCATGTATTTACCCTCTATGTTCTACTGGCATACGTTAGTTTATAAAAATAAAAACTGATCATGTCTTATCTACTTGAAAGCCTGCATTGGCTTCCCATTCCTATTAAGAGCAAGACTCAGGGAAGTCTTCTTCTATTATCTGTCTGCCACCCATCACCATCATCCAGAAGAGATAAGATGGCCTTGTTATATGTTCCCATACAACAGATATCCCTATATAATCTTGTTATTTTTATTTTATAGCACTTATCATAAATTCAGTTGTATATTTGTTTGATTATCTGTTCAACAGTTTTTAACCCATAGTTTGTAAGCAACCTCAGAACAGAGACAATACAATTCATTGGTGCCTCCCCAGCATCTAGACCAGTCTCTGGGATATAGTAGACTCTGAAGGATATTTATTGAAGGAATGGATGGTAAAGGGAAATTTATTTTAAAAGAACAGCCTGGGGGGCTCAGTCAGTTAAGCGTCTGCCTTCGGCTCAGGTTATGATCCCCGGGTCCTGGGATTGAGCCCCACATCAGGCTCCCTGCTCAGTAGGAGTCTTCTTCTCCCTCTCCCCTGCTCATGCTCTCTCTCTCACTAGCTCTCTCTCTCTCTCAAGTAAATAAATAAAATAATCTTAAAAAAAGAGAACAGCATAACATTTAAATAGAGTGCCTTAGACTCTTACTCCACGTGGCAGAGTATCTTATAGTAAGACTCTTTGTTGTTCTTCAAAATTAAATGTCCTAAAGCACTAGATGGAATTGTTCTGACTGAAGTCTATTTTTCATTCAATGAAATGAAAGTGGGGCATAAATATATCAAAGTTTTGTATACAAATTATGTATTTACTCTTTTCTTCTGGCATTACTACACTAAGAAATATCTACTACTACTATCTACTAATCTTTGGCCTTATTATTTTCTGGTTTTTTTTTTTTTTTGGTTGTTTACTTTTTTATTACGGGAATTTTATATACATAGATAAACATTTAAAAATGTTCATAAAAATTTTCATAATAAATAAATTCTCCTAAAAATAACTTTTATTATGGGGAAGTTCAAATAAATAAATAAATAAATAATTTAATATACACAGCTACATAGATTTGAAAATATACATATATATGTATTATACATTATATATATAGTATATACACTATATATTATATACAATGTACATTATATTTGTGTATATTATGGGGACTTTGAAATATACATATGCATTGAAAACATATACATATATATTTAAAAATTCCCATAATAAAAAAGTAAAAGTATAGTTATGTATACATATCTATATATCTACACACCCACACACAGAGAGTAAATTAAACCCTATATGCTAATTATTGAGTTTCTGCACTTACTAATATATGGTCATTCTTGTTTTATCAGTCCCGCATCCATTACCACTTCTAGATTGTTTGGAAGCAATTCCCAGACATATCTTCTCATTGTAAATATTTCAGTATGTATTTCTATAAGAAAAGGACTCTTAAATATGATGTAACCATACCATTATCACAAAAACATATTTCATTAACATCAAATATCTTGCCACTGTTCACATTTTCCCAGTTGTCTTATAGGATTTGAAAATTATTTTTCAATTTATTTGAATTGGGTTCTAAATAAGATCCATATGTTGAAATGGTTGGTATCTCTCTTAAACTATAGGATTCCTTTCTATCTCTTTTATTTTCTTGAGTATTACCTAGAGTCAAGTAAATCATCCTCATCTTAGAAAAAAATATTTCATCCAATAATATTTAACCCAAAGGTAATTCTATGTATGTATTGGCCCTGAAGAATTGTTGGTCCTGTTAAGTAACTATTATTCCTAGTTGTTACTCATGGCATCTTAATGATTTAGAAATCAGGTAAGATGATCCTTGTCAAAATCCATATGGCCTGGCATCAGGCACTCCTAGCAAGGATGGAGGGAACAGAATTTTGTGAAGAAAAGAAAAGGTTCCCTTCCAATAAATTGAGTAAGTCTTTTCAACCAGCTTATTGTTTTGGTATTCCATGGCTGATAGGAAGGACTGAAGAAAAACATGGATAACCCAAAGGGAGCATCATGACTGTCTCTTAGAGTGTCAGAATTTTAATGTTTCCTCTACTACTGGCTGAGAGTGTGAATGGGTGATGAAGTAACATACAAAATACAGGAATAAATCCATCCAGTGCAAGAAGCTCACCGAAGGGTAAGATATAATCATTCTGAAAATTTTCTCCTCTGAGAACTGCATGAGGAGTTTATTGATCGAGGGAAGGCAGAGTAAAACAAATATTTTCAAGAATATTTTCAAAAGATTTCACGTTATGGTGATTTTGGATATTGTGTATTTGCTTTGTCTGGATAGCTGACATCTCCCACTTTTCAAAATCTGTGTATGGCTTGGTTTGTGCTAACAAATTCCCTTGTCACACCCATCCATTTGTCATGTACAAGACTCCTTATCTTCAGGTTTTCCAAGGGTTGCCTTTACTCATTCTGGTTCCACAATGCACTGCCCTTAATAAACAGAGAATCTGCTACTGACCTACTAAGAGTAGCTTTTCCAGTAGCAAGGAGTAAAAGGATGATGCGCAGTGAGTTCTAGTCAATTGTTCTTATTCTTCCTAATCTTCCACTATGTCCTAAGTCAGTGGTTCTCAAATGTGGCTGCAAATTGCAACTATTTGTTAAACTTACAACAAGATAAAGCAGTGATGCTTGAGTGTCATGCACCAAAGAGTCTGATTAATTGTTCTGCATTGGGCCTGGACATCTATCTCTGTTTCCAATATAGAGCCAGATTTGAGCATGTTTGTTCTAGATGCCATATACAATGGCAGACCATGCAGATGATGACCTTGTTCACAGGAAACCTACATTCTGGTGTGAAAAAGGAGAACTACCATAAACAGATGCATAAGATGAATTCATGCGGTGCAAAGTTCAACAAAGAGGATAGAAATAGAAGAAAAAGGTAAAGGGTTTGTGAGGGGGAGCTACTCTAGAAAAAGTGGTCAGGGAAGCCCTCTTGGAGGAGGTGAGAATTGAACAGAAACTTGAATGAGTTTATTATGCTCAAGAGAAGAAGAGCAGAGAAGGAAGATATTTCTTTAAATATGGATCATAATATGCAAGATTCATCCATTTTCTTAAGACCTTTATCGTTCTTAGAAAGTTAAGTCCCAGGACTAGAAATTTCAATAGCTTAATTTTCTTGGATGCTTACCTAATGGCAAACACTGGGGATACAAAGATGAGTAAGCCACAAGAAACTGAATCCAGTGCTGCACAAATTAACATATTTGATATAATATGGAACGTGTTAACCCAGAGGTAATGATAGGAAGGAGCTCTTGATCCATCAGTGGGTTTCAGGCTCCCTTTAGCATACTCCAGGGACTACTCATTCAGTTCGTTTTCTGTGTAGCACTACTTTTCACCTTAATTTTGACTTTCGTCTTTCACATTTAGAAAGGTAGTTTTATTTATTTTTTAATTTTTAATTTTTTTAATTTGAGTTTTATTTTTTTTTAATTTTATTATGTTATGTTAGTCACCATACAATACATCATTGGTTTTTGATGTGGTGATCCACGATCCATTGTTTTCGTATAATACCCAGTGCTCCATGCAGTATGTGCCCTCCTTAATACCCATCACCGGGCTAACCAATACCCTCTCCCCCTTCCCTCTAAAACCCTGTTTGTTTCTCAGAGTCCATAGTCTCTCATGGTTCATCTCTCCCTCCAATTCCCACCCCCCCGCCATTTTTCCCTTCCTTCTCCTAATGTTCTCCATGTTATTCCTTATGTTCCACAAATAAGTGAAACCATATGATAATTGACTTTCTCTGCTTGACTTATTTCACTTAGCATAATCTCCTCCAATCCCATCCATGTTGATGTAAAAGTTGGGTATTCATCCTTTCTGATGGCTGAGTAATATTCCATTGTATAGATGGACCACATCTTTATCCATTCATCTGTTGAAGGCATCTCGACTCTTTCCACAGTTTGGCTATTGCGGACATTGCTGCTCTGAACATTGGGGTGCATATGGCCCTTCTTTTCACTACATCTGTGTCTCTGGGGTAAATACCCAGTAGTGCAATTGCTGGGTCATAGGGCAGCTCTATTTTTAAATTTTTTAGGAACCTCCACACTGTTTTCCAAAGTGGCTGTACCAACTTGCATTCCCACCAACAGTGTAAGAGGGTTCCCCTTTCTCCACAACCTCTTCAACATTTGTGGTTTCTTTCCCTGTCCATTTTTGCCATTCTAACTGGTGTAAGGTGATCTCAGTGCAGTTTTGATTTGGATTTCCCCAATGGCTAATGATGATGAACATTTTTTCATGTGTCTGTTAGCCATTTGTATGTCTTCTTCAGAGAAGTGTCTTTTCATGTCTTCTGCCCACTTTTTGACTTGATTATTTGTTTTTTGGGTGTTGAGTTTGAGAAGTTCTTTATAGATCTTGGATACCAGCCCTTTATCTGTAGTGTCATTTGCAAATATCTTCTCCCATTCTGTGGGTTGCCTCTTTGTTTTGTTGATTGTTTCCTTTGCTGTGCAGAAGCTTTTTATCTTGATGAAGTCCCAAAAGTTCATTTTTGCTTTTGTTTCACTAGCCTTTGGAGATGTATCTTGAAAGAAGTTGCTGTGGCCGATGTCAAAGAGGTTACTGCCTATGTTCTCTTCTAGGATTTTGATGGATTCCTGTCTCACATTGAGGTCTTTCATCCATTTTGAGTTTATCTTTGTGTATGGGGTGTTAGAGAATGGTCGAGTTTCATTCTTCTGTATATAGCTGTCCAATTTTCCCAGCACCATTTATTGAAGAGACTGTCTTTTTTCCATTGCATATTTTTTCCTGCTTTGTGGAAGATTATTTGACCATAGAGTTGAGGGTCCATATCTGGGCTCTCTATTCTGTTCCATCGGTCTCTATGTCTGTTTTTGTGCCAGTACCATGCTGCCTTGGTGATCACTGCTTTGTAATATAGCTTGAAATCAGGCAACGTGATGCCCCCAGCTTTGTTTTTCTTTTTGAACATTTCCTTGGTGATTCAGGGCCTTTTCTGATTCCCATACAAATTTTAGTTTGTTCCAGCACTTTGAAAAATGTCTTTGAAATTTTGATCGGGATGGCATTGAAGGTATAGATTGCTCTGGGTAGCATAGACATTTTAACAATGTTTATTCTTCCGATCCATGAGCATGGAATGTTTTTCCATCTTTTTGTGTCTTCTTCAATTTCCTTCATGAGTTTTCTGTAGTTCCTGGAGTATAGATCCTTTACCTCTTTGGCTAGGTTTATTCCGAGGTATCTTATGGTTTTTGGTACTATTGTAAATGGAATCATTTCTCTAATTTCTCTTTCTACAGTTGCATTGTTGGTGTATAAGAAAGCAACTGATTTCTGTGCATTGATTTTGTATCCTGCCACATTACTGAGTTCCAGTAATTTGGGGGTGGAGTCATTTGGGTTTTCCACATAAAGTATCATGTCATCTGCAAAAAGAGTTTGACTTCTTCTTTGCCAATTTGAATACCTTTTATTTCTTTTTGTTGTCTGATTGCTGTTGCTAGGACTTCTAGTACTTGTTGAACAATAGTGGCGAGAGTGGGCATCCTTGACGTGTTCCTGATCTTAAGGGAAAGGCTCTCAGCTTTTCCCCATTGAGGATGATATTCGCTGTGGGTTTTTCATAGATGGATTTTATGAACTTGAGGAATATTCCCTCTATCCCTATACTCTGAAAAGTTTTAATCAGGAAAGGATGTTGTATTTTGTCAAATGCTTTTTCTGCATCAATTGAGAGGACCATATGGTTCTTCTCCCTCCTCTTATTAATGTATTCTATCACATTGATTGATTTGCGAATGTTGAACCACCCTTGCATCCCGGGGATAAATCCCACTTGGTCATGGTGGATGATCCTTTTAATGTATTGTTGGATCCTATTAGCTAGGATTTTGTTGAGGATTTTGGAATCCATATTCATCAGGGATATTGGCCTGAAATTCTCCTTTTTGATGGGGTCTTTGCCTGGTTTGGGGATTAAGGTAATGCTGGCCTCATAGAATGAGTTTGGAAGTTTTCCTTCTGTTTCTATTTTTTGAAACAGCTTCAGGAGAATAGGTATTATTTCTTCTTTGAATGTTTGATAGAATTCCCCCAGGGAATCCATCAGGCCCTGGACTCTTGTTTTTTGGGAGGTTTTTGATCACTGCTTCAATCTCGTTACTGGTTATTGGCCTATTCAGATTGTCAATTTCTTCCTGTTTCAGTCTTGGCAGCTTATAGGTTTCCAGGAAGGCCTCCATTTCATCCAGATTGCTCAGCTTATTGGCATATAGTTGTTGATAATAATTTCTAATAATTGTTTCTATTTCCTTGGTGTTAGTCATGATCTCTCCCCTTTCATTCATAATTTTATTAATTTGGGTCCTTTCTCTTTTCTTTTGGATAAGTCTGGCCAGTGGTTTATTGATCTTATTAATTCTTTCAAAGAACCAACTTCTAGTTTCGTTGATCTGATCTACTGTGTTTCTGGTTTCTAATTCATGGATTTCTGCTCTAATTTTAATTATTTCTCTTCTAATGCGTGGCTTAGGTGTCGTTTGTTGCTTTTTCTCTAGTTCTTTAAGGTGTAGAGTTAGTTGGTGAATTCGGGATTTTTCTATTTTTTTGAGTGAGGCTTGGATGGCTATGTATTTCCCCCTTAGGACCGCCTTTGCAGTATCCCATAGGTTTTGGACTGATGTGTTTTCGTTCTCATTGGTTTCCATGAATTGTTTAAGTTCTTCTTTGATTTCTTGGTTGACCCAAACATTCTTGAGCAGAGTGGTTTTTAGCTTCCAAGTGTTTGAATTTCTGCCAATTTTTTTCTTGTGATTGAGTTCCAGTTTTAGAGCATTGTGGTCTGAGAATATGCAGGGAATAATCACAGTCTTTTGGTATCAGTTGAGAGCTGATTTGTGACCCAGTATGTGGTCTATTCTGGAGAAAGTTCCATGTGTGCTCAAGAAGAATGAGTATTCTGTTGTTTTAGGGTGGAATGTTCTGTATATATCTATGAGGTCCATCTGGTCCAATGTATCATTCAAAGCTCTTGTTTCCTTGCTGATTTTCTGCTTAGATGCTCTGTCCATTGCTGAGAGTGGAGTATTGAGGTCTCCTACAATTAATGTATTATCAATATGACTCTTTATTTTGGTTAACAGTTGGCTTATATAGATGGCTGCTCCCATGTTGGGGGCATAGATATTTACAATTTTTAGATCTTCTAGTTGGATAGACCCTTTAAGAATCATATAGTGTCCTTCTGTGTCTCTTATTATAGACTTTAGTTTAAAACCTAATTTGTCTGATATAAGAATTGCTACCCCAGCTTTCTCTTGAGGTCGGCTGGCATGGAAGATGGATCTCCATCCCTTCACTTTCAGTCTGGATGTATCTTTAGGTTCAAAATGAGTCTCTTGTAGACAGCATATGGGTGGGTCTTGTCTTTTTATCCAATCTGCAACCCTGTGCCGTTTTATGGGAGCGTTTAGGCCATTCACATTGAGAGTGATTATTGAAAGATATGAATTAATTGTCATCATGTTGCCTGTGAAGACGTTGTTTTTATAGATTGTCCCTGTAAATTTCTGTTGTAGATCACTCTTGGGGTCTTTCTCCTTTTATAGAACCCCCCTTAATATTTCTTGCAGGGCTGGCTTAGTGGTCACATATTCTTTCAGTTTCTGCCGGTCGTGGAAGCTCTGCATCTCTCCATCCATTCTAAATGAAAACCTTGCCAGATAAAGTATTCTTGGCCCCATGTTCTTCTCGTTTAGTACCCTGAATATGTCTTACCAGGCCTTTCTGGCTTGCCAGGTCTCTGTGGATAGGTCTGACGTTATTCTGATGTTCCTCCCTCTGTATGTAAGGAATCTCTTCCCCCTAACTGCCCTTAAGATGATTTCCTTGGTTCTAAGATTTGCAAGTTTTACTATTACATGCCGGGTGTTGGCCTGTTTTCCTTGATCCTAGGAGGGGTCCTCTCTGCCTCTAGGACTCGAATGTTTGTTTCATTCCCCAGATTAGGGAAGTTCTCAGCTACGATTTGCTCAAATACATCTTCTAGTCCTCTCTCTCTCTCCACTCCCTCCGGGATTCCAATTATTCTGACATTGGAATGCTTCATGGTGAGTCTATTTTCATGGATTCTGAGTTGTTTTTCTCTGGCCTCCTCTTTTCCCTTTTTATCTATTATATTGTCTTCCAGATCACTTATTCTTCTTCTGCCTCAGTTACCCTAGCTGTTAGATATCTAGATTGGATTGGATCTCATTGATAGCATTTTTTAAGTTCTGCCAATTCACCTTTTATTTCTGCCCATAGAGACTCTATGTTGCCATTAATTGATTTCTCCACTCTAGCCATTGTCTTCACAATTGCTAGCCTGAATTCCATCTCCGACATCTTGGTTATATCTTCATCCATTTGTAAATCTGCAGCATAAGTCATAATCTCTGAGTCTTTTCTATTTGGGGGGCTCCTCCTCCTAGTCATTCTGTTGGTGGGTGTTTGAGGGAATGTATAGAGTCCAAATTATTGACCAGAACCCAAGCAAGATGCACCTGTTTTCTTGGGATCTTAGGGTTGCTGGCCTCTTGTTTTCCCAGCCTGTCTTCTGCAGGAGGGGCCTGCTGCACTGTTACTCAGGCAACCCTGTTCTGTCGGAGTTGCCCTGCGCCCCTGTGGCGGGGGATGGGCTCAGCGGGAATCAGTCTTTAGGGCTTTTGTTCTCTGGCGGCTTTACCTGGCGGCTTTCTGCATCTCTTCTGCGAGTCAGAGCATAAGAGACCATTTCCAACGCTCTGCCTCAGAGCAGAGAGATCTTAGTCTGTTCTTCAGTGAGCTCTCCGGGCCACACCATCTCTGTTTCTGTCTGTGCTGCTATAAACTGCAGTGTCCTGGGTTGTGCGCCCCTCCGCAGTGCTCCCAGTCCTGCCTCCAGGTCTGGGCACGTTTCTGCCCTTTGTGCTTCTAAAACCGCCAGCTGCTCCAGTTGGTGCGCGTGACCCCGCCACTCCGGGTTTCCGTCCTGGGAGCTGCAGTTCGCAGGCGGGACCCGCTGCTCCGGGTTTCCGCCCCGGGGGCTGCCCTAAAGTCCTTTCCCCACCGCTACCGGTCTGCAAGTCTGTGCCCTGTCCGCAGCACGCAGGCTGTCGCTCACCGGCGGTGTAGGATCCCCACGGCCAGGCACCCTCCCGCTGACGTTTATCCTCTGATATCTGCCCGTGGAATCACGGCTCCCCGCTTCGTACCCTGAAACCAACTGCTTGCAATATTCTGTTTGTAGAGATCCAGATCTTCTTACATCTCAGGCTGGTTTCGTGGGTGCTAGGAGTGGTCTGGTAGATATCCAGCTCAATTCTGGGGACCAGTTGAAATAGGGTCCCCTACTCCTCCGCCATCTTTCCCCCCCTAGAAAGGTAGTTTTAAGTGAAAGATAGAGCTGACATATGTTAGGCAATTCTATCCATCTTTGGGTAAAAGTGATCAATTGAGTAATTTAGTATTATTTATTTATCTTTAATTGTGAACTCTGCTAGGTACTACAGTAATTCCAAATGAATAAGATACTCCTTGGATGAATTTAAGGAAACATAGGTAAAACAGACAAGAACATGATCACTGACAATGCAAAATTATAAGTGCTCTAATAAGGTATGCAAACAGTGTGTGGATGAGTAGAAGAGGAAGTGAAGAACTTAAAATCTTGTTGCTGATAAACCTTGTTGTTGAGATTCAGGGTACCTCAGGGAGCTAGTGCTGGTTCCATTCACACTGACTCTACAAGATGGTGCAACTAAGATGGCGTGGCTTTTGATGAACCTCACTGTGAAGGTGATAAATTAGGTCAATGGCTGATTACTTAACAACATCTTGAGCATGCTTGTCTTTAATAATTAGTGTATTCATTCGATTTTCTTTCTAGACGGTCTTTTCTTTTTGCTGAACTTTTCTTTCACTTCAGCAGCAATTCTGGGTGATTTTTAATGATTTGTTAACACCTCAAGGTAACATTCTGTGGTTGGCTTTTATAGAAACCATCAATAGGACTCAGAGAAATAAACACAGATGAAAACATGAGCTAGAGAATAATAGTAATTTCACAACACCTTTTTTCCCTCTGGGAGTTTAAAGCATCTTGTAAAATACAAACAAATTTACTGAGAATTCCCATTGGGAAGGTGACAAAAATCATAGCCTCCACTTAGAGGGGAGTTTTCCCTGAGAATCTCTGTGGAAAAGAAAAATGTGGTGATGGTCTTGTGATAAACCAGATCTACACAGTGACTATTGGTTATGGACACATTTGTTACTTATTATAACAATTTCAAACTTTTAATAGATATTTGCTGTTATAGGTATCATTCAGCATTTAGTTAAGTGATAAACCTCCAGATTGGATATTAATTGTACATACTGAGAGGTTTACCCATTTTACTAGGGGTAATTCTGTATTTAGTATTTTTTTTTAAAGATTTATTTATTTGAGAGAGAGACAGTGAGGTATGGGAGGAAGGGGCAGAGGGAGAGGTAGAGAGAGTCTCAAGCAGACTCCTGATGCTGGGCTCACTCTCACAACCCTGAGATCATGACCTGAGACAAAACCAAGAGTCAAACGCTTAACCAACTCTGCCACGCAGATGTCCCTGTATTTCATATTTGATTCTATTCTTCTATCAGTTGATTTTACCTTGCCAAAATGACTATAAGACTGATGTAGGCAGGGAGCCCCATCCTAATACTCAGCTTGATCTTAAGAATGTGGTACTTTTTTTCACCTTTATTGAGGTATAATGACACACAGGAATTGTATATATATTTAAGGAGTACAACTTGATATTTTGGTATATGTATACATTATGAAATATCACCACAATCAAGGTAATTAACATCCATCACCTCAAATAGTTAGCATTTTCTTTCATTCTTTAACTTTCTTTTTGTGTTTCTTTGAGGGTAAACACTTCAGATTTACCCTCTTAGTAAATTTCAAGTATACAATAGTATTGTTAATTATAGTCACCATGTTGTACAATAGATCTCCAGAACTTACTCATCTTGCATAATTGAAACTTTGTACCCTTTGATAAATGTCTGTCATTTCTCCATACTCCCTGTCCCTGGCAATCTCCATTCTACTCTCTGCTTTTATGAGTTCAACTGTTATAGATTCTGCATATAAGTGAGATCATATAGTTTTTGTCTTTCAGTATCTGGCTTATTTCATTTAACATAACATTCTTCAGGTTCATCCACATTATAAATGGCAGGATTTCCTTCTTTTTTATGACTGAATAATATTCTGTTGTATTGTCACATTTTCTTTAAACATTTATCTGTCTGTGGACATTTAGGTTGTTTCCATATGTTGGCTGTGTGATTAATGCTGCAATGGATATGGGAGTACAGATGCCTTTTTGAAACCCAGATTTTATTTCCTTTGGTTGTGTACCCGGAAGTGGAATTGCTGGATCATATGGTAGTTCTATTTTTAGTTTTCTGAGGAGCTTCCATACTATTCTTCACAGTGGCCACACCAATTCAAATTCCTATGAGCAATGCACAAGTGTTCCTTCCTTTTTTTCTATATCCTCACCAATCCTTGTTATCTTTTGTCTTTTTGATAATAGCCATTCTAATAGGTGTGAGGTGATCTTATTGTGGTTTTGACTTGCATTTCTCTGACAATTACTGATATTGAGCACCTTTCCATGTACTTTTGGCCATTTGTATTCATTTGAGAAATGTCTGTTCAGGTCACTTACCCACTTTTTAATTAGTATATTTGCATTTTTTAATTGAGTTATCTGACTTAATATATTTTGTATGTTAACCTCTTATTAGATATATGGTTGCAAATATTTTTTCCCATTTTCTCCATATGTCACCTTTTCATTTTGTTGGTTGTTTCCTTTGCCGTGAAGCAGCTTTTTAGTTTGGTGCAATCCTACTTGTTTATTTTTGCTTTTGTTATCTGTGCTTTTGGTGTCATAACCATAATACGGTTGCCAAGAGCAATCTCAAGAAGGTTTTCTCCTATGTTTTCTTCTAGTAATTTTATAATTTAATGTCTTACATTAATTCTTAAATTCATTTAATTCATTTTTGTATATGATGTGTGATGATTTTTTTTATGTCCAGTTTAATTCTTCTGCATGTAGATACCCAGTTTTCCAAACACTATTTATTGAAGAGACTATCCTTTCCTTATAGTGTGTTCTTGGAACCCTTGTTGACCATAAATGTGTGGATTTATTTCTGGGCTTTCTATTGTGTTCTATTTTTTTTTTTTTTAAGATTTTATTTATTTGACGGCTAGCACAAGCAGGCAGAGAGGCAGGCAGAGGGAGAGGCTCTCCACCGAGCAGGGAGCCCAATGCAGGGCTCGATCCCAGGACCCTGGGATCATGATCTGAGCTGAAGGCAGATGCTTAACTGACTGAGCCACCCAGGCGCCCCTGTTGTGTTCTATTAATCTATATATTTGTTTTTATGCCAGTACCATACTGTTTTGATTGCTGTAATATGTTTTGGAATCAGAGAGTGTGACACTTCCAGCTTTGTTCTTCTTACTCAAGATTATTTTGGCTATTTGTTTGATAAAGAATGCCATCAGGATTTTGATAAGAGTTGCATTGAATCTGTAGATAATTTTGTACAGTATGGACTTTTTAACAAACTACTTCTTCCAATACACTTGCACATTTATGTATGTCTTTTTAAATGTCCTTCATCAGTGTATTATAATTTTAAGTGTACAAATCTTTCACCTCTTTGGTTAAGTTTATTCCTAAGTATTTCATTATTTTTGTTCCTATTGCAAATGAAATTGTTCTCTTAATTTCCTTTTTGGATTGTTCATCATTAGTGTATGGAAATGTCACCAATTTTTGTGTTTATTTCCTGCAAGACTGCTGAATTCATTCATTAGTCCTAACAGTTTTTTGTTTGTTTGTTTGTTTTTGTTGGTTAGTCTTTAGAGTTTTCTATATTTAAGATCGTGTCAACTGCATACAGGTAATTTTACTTCTTTTCTTGACATGAATAACTTTTATTTCTTTTTCTTGTCTAATTGCTCTGGCTAGAACTTCCAAAATTATGTTGAATAGAAATGATGAGAATGGGCATCCTTATCTTGTACCAAATGTTAGAGAAAAAGCTTTCAGTTTTTCTCCCTTGATTATATTAGCTGTGGGCTTTTGATATGTGGCTTTTATTGTGTTGAGTAAAGTTCCATCTATACCTATTTTGTTGAGAGATTTAATCATGAATGGATGTTAAATGTGGTCAAATGCTTTTTCTGCATCTACTGGGATGATCATGTGGTTTTTATCTTTCATTTTGTTAATGTGGTGTATCACATTGACTGATTTGCATATGTTGAACCATCCTTGCATCCTAGGGATATATCCCACTTGGTCATGGTGTATTATCCTGTTAATGCAATGTTGAGTTTGATTTGATGGTGTTTTATTGAAGATTTTTGCATCTATTTTCATTAGGGATGTTGGCCTGTCATTTTCTTGTGGTTTCTTTGGCTTTGGTAACAGGGTGATGATGGCTTCATAAAACAAATTTGGAAGTGTTCCTTCTTCTCTTTTTTGGAAGCATTTAAGAATGATTGGTATTCTTTGGTATAATTCACTGGTAAAGATATCTGATCCTGGGTTTTTCTTTGTTGAGAGGTTTTTGATTACTGATTCAGTCTCCTTATTTGTTATTGGTCTGTTCATGCTTTCTATTTTTTCTTACTTCTGTTTTGGTAGGTTGTATGTTTCTAGGAATATATCCATTTCTACTAGGTTATCCATTTTGTTGGCATATAATTATTCGTAATAGTCTCGTGTTCCTTTTTATTTCTGAGGCATCTGTTGTAATGTCTCCTCTTTCATTTTTGGTCTCATTTATTTAAGTCTTCTCTCTTTTTCTTAGTGTAGCTAATGGTTTGCCAATTTTATCTTTTCAAAAATCCAATTCTTAGTTTTGTTGGTTTTTGTCTATTCTCATTTGATTTCTTTATACTCTAATATGCATTATTTATTTTCTTTAGATAATTTTGGGCTTAGCTTATTCTTCTTTTTCTGGTTCCTTAACATGTGAAATTAGGCTTTTGAGATCTTTCTTCTTTTTAAATGTAGGTTGTCACTATAAACTTCCATCATAGGTCTGCTTTTGTTGCATCTTACAAGTTTTTTTGTTTGTTTTTGGTTTTGTTTTAGAGAGAGAGAAAATGGGGTGGGAGGCACAGAGGGAGAGGAAGAGAATCTTAAGCAGGCTCCACGCCCAGCACGGAGCCTGACACTGGGCTCCATCTCATGACCCTGAGATCATGACCTATGCTGAAATAAAGAGTCAGATGCTTAACTAACTGAACCACCCAGGCAACCCTGTCCTGGTACTCTTTTAAACTTTCCTTCCTCCCTTCTTTAAATATCCTTCTATTCTTCCTTCCATTTATGAGATTCCTTTCCCTTCCATTGTGCCTTGGGCTTAATCTTCTATATCTCCCTGAATTTGCTCTTTCATAGTTTTCTCTCTTCTTTGCAGTGGTAATCTCCCTCTTTTCTTTGGATTCCTTTATGAAACTACAACCTCCTCCATTTTAGTTCACTTGCTCCATACGTTTACCCCAGCCTCACTGTGACTTGCAATGGATAGGTACCAGTGCTCTCATTTCTCATTAGTACCTCCTGTCCATCTCTAATGCCATTTTTGTTCCTCATCTATTTTGATAATCACTACCTTGCAAACATCCTCAACTTCCATCCCTCTTTTCCTGTTCTTTGGTTCCCTACTCTGTAAGATGGGGATAATAAAAGTGCCTATTTTATGGGATTGTGATGAGGATTAAATGAATTTGTAGGAAAGACTTAAAAGAGTGTCTGGCATATAGTCAGCCCTCTACATGTACTGCTGCTGCTGCTGCTGATGATGATGACTGCTACTACTCAGAAGTTTCAATACCTCCCAGTGCCTACAGTGATAAAACTCTAGCTCTTCATCTTGGTATTCATAGTCTCAACAAATCCTCTTTCTTTTGTAGCCTCATCTTCTAACCTGCCACTCCACATACCCCTACTATCGCATTTTGAGTCTCTCATCATTTCCTAAATATATCGTGTTGTTTTGCATCTCTGTGCCTTTGCGTGTTCTGTTTCTTATTTTTCAAAGATTTTATTTATTTATTTGTGTGAGAGAGAGAGTGCACAAGCGGGGAGAGGGGCAGAGGGAGAAGAAGGCTCACTGCTGAGCAGGGAACCTGGTGAGGGGCTCAATCCCAGACCCTGGGATCATGACCTGAGCCCACGGCAGATGCTTAACCAACTGAGCTACCCAGGCACCACTCTCTTTCCTATTCTTGAAATGAATTTTACCACTCCTCTATCTAGCTCTTTCCAGTTGATCCATTAAGACCTGTGTTAGTTATCTATTGCTTCATAACAGATTAACCCCTAAATTAATGACATAAAATGATGATAAACATCTATCTCACACATAGTTCAAGAATTTGGGATTGTCTTAGCTGAGTAACTCTAACTTGGGGTCTCTTATGCAATTTTAGCCAAGATGTACTCAATTTGAAGGCTTGGAGCTGGAGGTTCTGCTTTGAGGATTGCTTGCTTACATGGTTAACAAATTGGTGTTGGCTTTTGGTGGGGGGCCTTAGTTACTGAGCTTGTAGACTACTCCTTAGGGCTGCTTGAGTATTCTTACAACACAGAAGTTGACTTCCTCCAGAGTAAGTGATTCAAGAGAGAGAAAGGCAGAAATGGAAATATCTTTTATGATATAGTCTTGGACCCCACACACTGTCACTTCCTCAGTAGTCTGTTGGTCACGAAGGCTAGCCATCAGTCAGTGTGGGAGGGAACTATGCAAAAGCTAGAATGCCAGGGATCTAGATTGTTGGGGCTATCAACTTTTTAATGACCTTTTCCCTTGTCCTCAAGGCATATTAATTTATATTTATCTTTTTCGATGCCTCCATGAAAGCCCTACAGCATTCTGCAGTTTGTTTGTTTTTTATACAAATTATTTTATTCCTTCCTCACAAAATTATAAATAATGTAAAGGCAGAGGTCATGCAGTTTCATGTCTGTTTCCCCTGGGCCTGCAACAATTTCTACCCATAAAGTGGGAATGCAATAGATGCAGATTGCATGGAATTGAATCATTACATAGCCCTGTTCAGCATTCAGAATCTACCTTCTAAGACAATAGTTTCCTAAAATGGAGAACATTATGTAGTTGGTGTTGTTTTCTTGAGAACTAAATCATATTATGTACTCACAATTTCTCTTTCTTATTTTTTAGCAAGAAAAATTTCCATCTTGTTTAGATTATTACTTGAGCCCAAGCCTGTAAGTTTCTTTTCCTGTGAAAAAGAGTGAATCTCTGTCTAGTACTTTATACCTTCATTTTCTACAGCTCAAGTGAGATCAGTTGGGTGAGGTCCCTCCTGCAAAAAATGCTGTTTTGTTCAGTGCATTGCAAAAGTTCAACATTCCTTTTTTACTTGATATATTATAAAGTTACTGCTTCATTTATTTTAAAGGAAGTTAAAAGTAAAGTGAGGAGCGATGCAAGCAATGTGACCATCTATTTTCTAGAAATGTTTCATCAAGGAGTAAAACAAAGGAATATTGTGTTTCTCTCTAGACTTCAAATGCTAACACTAGTGGCTTATGTAAGAGTAGGTTTTAGATTTAATTCTAGTGATCAGTATTGAAAGCATGCTATCAAGCTTTTACCTTTCACCATAAAGAGCTGAACTCAAGGAATTCACTTTCAAACATGAACAACATAACAAAAACTTAAATAAGTAATTGATATTTGCAAAAGAAGAAACAAGACTATGACCATTCAGTTGCTCAGTAAATATTTATCAAGAACATAATATGTACTCATATGGGCTTGCTGGAGATTTCCTGACTTTGAATATTACTTGGGTCTATTTTAATTTATAAGGTTTTACAATGTCAAAGAGAAAAACAACACTCACCCTGTAGAATTTTCATTGTGTGCTTCTGTCTTCATTTCCCTTCTCTCACTATATTCGAGACTTATTTTTGAGGACTTGCTTCCATCTTTCCTCTTCTAGAAAGACCTTGCAGTCTAACATTCTGTGGGAGATGCTATGGGTTGATTCATTCAGCCATACCTACTTCCATTGCCTTTCTGTACTATAAAGGCCTCAGAGGGGACTATTTGGATAACCAGTTTCCCTTGCAGCTAGAAATGGCCATTGAGAGTGAGGACTGATGAGATACAGAAGTCCCACTAGGAGAACCTGTTTGCTTTCTCTTCCCCGTCTTTCTTCCTACCTGGAATGAGCAAATGATACTAGTAGGCTGGGAAGCCACTTTGTGACCCTGAGAACAAGAGCCACACACTAAAGATAGTAGAGCTGACATATAGAAGGAGCCTTGTTCCTTAATAATACTTACACAAGTACACCAGCCCTGGACCATCTCCTTCTGGATTTTTTCTGTGAGGTAAAAATAAATTATTGCACAACTGAATACTGTATTTTTTGCTATTCCCAGTCTAATACATTTAGTGGATAGGCTCTTCAACCCATCATTTCCAGACTGTGTTGAATTAAGAGTTCAACTTTCTCTAAGTTTAGGATGTTGGAAAAAGCCTAGTGGGTTCCATAGGCTTAGGTAGGCTATCCCTCCCTCCCTCCTTTCCTCTCTTCCTTCCTCCCCCCTCTATCCTCCCTTTCTCCCTCCCTTCTTTCTACTTCAAATTTTACTGTTAGTACTATGATTAAGACTTAATGTAATAAATTATCTGAATTTCTTCTCTTGAATATATGTTATATATTTTAAAAGATGTCTGTAAGTGTGTATAATAATATTTTCATAAAGCCTTATGTAATCCTCAAAAAAGTATGCTTATTATATGTATGGCTTGATGGTTGATTTTATGTCATATTGGAAAAAAATGAATGTCCAAGACCTTAGTTAAAAGTCTCATAGAAGAAATATGAGTAAATATATGAACATGTATATTTTCAAAATGCTTTGTGTGCACAACAACTGCATTGTCTCTTGTTTTCTCTGGAGATGACAGGTTAATATTTGTCCAAATAACAATGATCTTGGTGATATAGAATAGACATTTCAGGAACCATGGCTCCAGGTTCAAGTTTTATTTTAGTGAGAACTTGAGTGAACTTGGGAGATTTAAGCTTCTGATTTATAAATAGAAATAGAAATATTTGACTTAGTCTCTTCAGTACGTTGTTGTGAGAATAAACTGAAACAATTGATTGGAATAATACAATGTACTACATAAATGCAAACTATAACGTTATTAACTATTAATAAAAATTCCAAAGGATGAATGTTTCAAATCAAGGGTGTCTGGTATACATGAAGGTAGAATTTAGTGTTTCTCCTACACTTTCCTTTTTGGGGGGTCATATCAATGAAGATATTAAAGAGTGAAGAAAAAACCTATTTGTTTTCCTAATTCCATTTCCAGCTCCAGTTTTGGAGTGATTTTCCTACTAAAATCAATCTGTATAATGTGTGAAGTAGATGAAGCATGGTGAAAACATTAGCATACTTCTTTCCAGGCTGTGATTAGGCTACTAAGAAAACGTACTTCTTGTGAATTCTCCAGCTTCCAGGAAGGTTGCCAGCAGAGAAAATTGTTCTGGGGGAGGGAGGTTTCTCACAAAATGAATGCATTGAATATATTCACCTCTTAGGAAATAGAGAAGCAAGAATATCGGTTCAAAAGCAATGGAACCAGCCATAATCATATGAAGAAGCCAAACACCAAGAGAAAAACGTTCTTGCTAATTTTCCACTGTCTCAGTGATTTATTCTAACACGAGATGTTGGGGAAAAGAACAAGCCTGGAGGTGGCACTTCCCCCAGCTCTAGTTTCACTGAGTAGACTATAAAAGACAAATACATTCAAGATGGATGTCTTACTTGTTGACCCAAAATGGATGCCAATGCTTCTTTGGGAATAGGGAAAGTCGGTGCGTGACCTGACTCACAACCTTCTTAAGTCTGGAGAATAGAATTTTCTTTTTAGAATGTGTATTCCAAACCCTCTGGACTTCTGCCTAAAAAATCTGCTTTTACATAAGTTCTGACTGGCCTGAAGTGACCCTTTCCTAAGATATGAATAATTTTATACTGAGTTGCTTCTGGATAAAGTAAATTTGGCATTGATCATGCTTATCTTTTGTTAAATATATATGGACTTCTTAGAGTGTGTCATACTAGGATATGTAGCTGGGCTTTATAGGAAAATATATTTAACTGGGTCATCTCCACAGATATTTCCCATAAACAGTCTATCTCATTTAGTAGTAAAATGTCAAATCATATCTTATTTCTTGGGCTACATTTTAAAAATATATCTTGTCTCTTAAAATAGTAATATTCATAAAGATTTCTTTACTCTAAATCACTATATATAAATTGAACAAGTTATGTCATTTTTAGTTAAGGTAACCTCCATTCATTTTAAACTCTAGTATATATAAATTTAAATTGCATTTTGGAAACAATGAAAAGGACCCTCTGAACAATACATTATAAAATATAAAAATAGTTTACTTAATTTCTTTTCCCAAATTCCATTCATTGTATCTGATTTCTTTACTGGTTTTGGACAATTTAAAGATTTAATTTTCCATGCAGACCTTATACCAGAGTATATATGTTCGTGTTCAAAATAAAGACTCTAAACATTCTTCACCCATAATGTTACATTTGGGGCAGCTTCACCTTAGATTTTTGCGTTTCTTACCAGGATGTCTCAATCTGTGATGATTACTAATGGAAGCTCCTTGTGGACTTATGTGCATGCCTCGACCATCAAAATTGGAGAGAACCAACTTTATTTCAATTATTACTATTTTTTTTTTTTGCATGTAGGAGATTGTGTCTTTATTCAACAAATCTTTTTCCTACATAAGTCACTATAAAGTTTGCATTGTCAGTTCTCAGTTCTCTCAGATGATGGCTGGTAAAAGAGCACTAATCCACAGGGAAGAATCAGTTATGATTGGGGGGAAGGGTGAATAAAACTCTTCCCAGATAAACTACATAAAAATAAAGTAATGACCAAATGACCAAATTCATCTAAACAATTCATCGTAATTGGTAACTACTTCTTAACTAATTGACTAGATTCAGTTGGCTTTTAAAATATTCAGTTGCGGGGCACCTGGGTGGCTCAGTTGGTTAAGTGTCCACCTCGATTTTGGCTCAGGTCATGATCTCAAGGTTCTGGGATGGAGCCAGCGTTGGGCTCCATGCTCAGCAGGGAGTCTGTTTCTCTCCCAGTCCCTCTGCCCCAACCTCTGCTTGCACACACTCTCTCTCCCTAAAATAAATAAATCTTTAAAAAATAAAATAAAATAGTCAGTTGCTTGACTAATGTTCAATTATTTTTCTTCCCAAAGTGACTTGAGATAGTTGGGTAAAATTTTATGACTGACATGAAGGGTGGGCTTGAAATTAGGAGAGTGTATATGCATGCACATGTGTGTATGTGTGAAGAATATATGTAATATACATGCACATATGTGTATGTGTGAAGAATATATGTAATACACACACACATATAGAGAGAGAGAGGGAAAGAGAGAATAAACTAGAAGAGAAATGTTTTGACCTCGAGAATAGTGATTCAGATATGATTTACACATTGTGTTCCTTTGGCAAGTTGAGATTTCTTGTTCTATTCTTGGTGGCATTGCAGTTTTGCAATGTGATTGCTTCTCTACTTCTGCAATGACATATTTTTGGTTATAGGTCTCTTTCAAAAATTCCTGAAATAGAATTTTATCCTATTTATTTATTTATTTTCTTGAGGGTAGAACTCAACAGCCAGTTTATTTTTTGCATAAACATACACACAAAATTAAATGACTTCCTGTCATCTTTTTCCACTCCACAAATCGTTATTCAACTTATTCTAGGCACTTGTCTCTTGGCAAGATTCTGGGGATATAAATATGAATAAGACCTGGTACTTGCCCTTGAAGAACCTATTAAACAATAAGTTCTAAACTAAACAGTTGGGGAAACAAACACCTAAGTGGTTGACCATATTATACAATAGTAAGTATTGTAAAGGATGAACAAACTGCTAATAACAGCCATAAATCCATGTGTAATTTTAGCGATACATGGATATAGCTCTGAGACAAGAACACACATTCAATTCTTTAAAAAAAAATCTCAGTAGGCTGAACAATGATATACAATGATGTTTTTTGATATTTTTGGAACATACTCTTTTCACAAGGCATATATTATCTAGACTTTAAATAATTAAAAGTAAAATAGTTAACAGAATGGAGCAATGAGAATGAGGCAAGTCTGTAATTGGGAAGAAGTGGGGGGTAAGATGAGGGGAGGTAAAGAGACAGAGTTTTAAGTGGACATGTGGGTGAAATCTTCTGGTCAACAGCAAGTAGAGGAATGAGAGTGTTGGTTTTGGCAGGGAAGATGCAGTCTTTGTGAAGTCTGATGGTCTTGCCGAGAGTTGCAATTTCATGGCTCAGTGGAATTAGTTGAGCAGGAGAGTTTGAAGATACATATATTAAAAGCTTTAGACAAGAGGAAGTTATACATTTTTGAAGATAATAAGTAACAATAGGACATCTGAGCAGATTGTGACATTTTCTCTAGACTATTGAACTTTTCCCTATCCACATTGAGTGGATTTTTTTTTCCAAAATATACTGTCACAGCTAATCCTTGAAAAGCACATGGATGACCCTTTGCAGAATATTAGCAGTTGCTTCACACTGTCCTTGAAGACAAATGCATGTTTTCGTCAACAGCTGTGATGAATGATATCTAAAAAAAAAAAAAAATACAGAACCCTAAAAACAAAGGTGCCATGCCTTCTTGATAAGCATGATGTGGAGAGTGAGAAGAGGTGTATCTGTGTGTGTGTGTGTGTGTGTGTGTGCTGTCAAGGGTTTCCTAGCTCTTAGGTTGTGTCTCAGACACTGATTTAAATTAGAGATTGGGCGCCTGGGTGGCTCAGTTGGTTAAGCGACTGCCTTCGGCTCAGGTCATGATCCTGGAGTCCCGGGATCGAGTCCCGCATCGGGCTCCCTGCTCAGTGGGGGGTCTGCTTCTCCCTCTGACCCTCCTCCCTCTCATGCTCTCTGTCTCTCATTCTCTCTCTCTCTCAAATAAATAAATAAAATCTTTAAAAAAATAAATAAATAAATTAGAGATTAGTTTCTTTGTCTTTTGTATATCAGGAAATACAAAGAGCCCCATCCTAATCTTACCAGTTTTGGGAGAAAGGAAGTTTTAAGGGGAAGTAGGAAGGTACTAAAGAAAATTCATTAATCCATTCATTTATTCAACAAATACTTATTTTGGAAGGTTCAATGATATGCAGTTTCCAATGGGATAAAAATCTGGATTTAGATATCTAGAGAAAGGGAGCTGCAACAATGGGAGATGGGGATGGGGAAAAAGTCGCTGTTGAAGTGAGGTTGTGAACGGTGCACTGTAGTTTACCACATACCTGTATAGTGATCGCAGGAGATTGCCTGAGGCCGGGAGTGATTGGCTGGGGACTTGGGAGGCTCACACACTTCTCAGCCTCTGTAAGGGCAGAGTAGCTCACAGCTCAAGAGTTTTGATCTGTGATATGACTGTGGGTGTGGGTGGCTGGGCCAGAGTGAGGAACAAAGAACTGAGAGGCCAACTGTTGGAGAGGCCATGCACATAGTTGTAGAAATCACCCAGGATTATGACAGAGGTTGTATAGGAGAGAACGGGACTAAACCGAGTACTAAAATCTTCAAAGAGGGCTGCAGATAATAGCAGCAAGGAAGATGGGTATCTGATTGTATTAGTCATCTAGGGCTGCATACCATATACCACAGGCTGAATGGCTTAAACAGCATATATCTAGACATCTGAGATCAAAGTGTCAGCAGAATTGGTTTCTTCCGAAGCCTCTCTGCTTGGCTTGTGGGTGGCTTTTTCCTTTGTTTTCATGTGGTCATTCCTCTGTGCATGTCTGTGTCCAATTTGCTCTTCTTATAAGGACACCAGTCATATTGGATTAGGACCCGCCTCAATGACTTCATTTAACCTTCATTAACTCTGTACAGACCCCATCTCCAAATATAGTTACATTCTGAGCTACCGGGGGTTAGAATTTCAATGTACGAATTTGGGGGGACACAATTAAGCCCATAACACTGATGATTGTTGTTATGAGCAGAGAGGGAGGTTAAGGAAAAGGGAATGAAAATTGTCTGAAAGGGGCAACAAAGAACAGTGAGGTCACCTACCCTACCTCCAGACCCAATGTTATCAAAGCCATTCCAAGGGAGGGCAGCAGGGAAAACTGTACCCTCAGGGGGACAAAAATGTGAAAGGAAGATTCAGAGAAGAAGGTGAAGTCCTAGGAGGTTTTGTGGCTAGAAAATACCATAACATAGCTTATTCTTTGCTAACTTAAATCCCTGTTTTTCTTGTAGACCCCCAAACCTTCTAGGAGCAGGGTATCAAATATATGTTTATGAGCATTCTTCTCATGTTCTTCCACCCTAGTCATTTGAGGAGCCTCCCCTTTCCCTGGGTTCCTGGAGACTTGCAATTCCCACCATCTCAACAGTGGTGCCCCCCAATGAACATGCTGCTACCTGCACTTTCTGCAACCCTCAAAGTGTCAAAATGGTGTCTTTTTCCCCTTTGTCCACAATGAGCCTGAAACACAGTGGGCTTCCTAAAGAAATAGGGGTATGCCCCTCCTGTGCTCTGGAATGTGCTTTGTCCCCTGTGTTGCAGGATTTCTCTGCCTTAAGTGCCTGCAGTTCTTGGTCACGCCACTTCGAAGAATGAAGAGGTAGACCAGACACAGCAAAGCAAAGTTTATTGAGCAAAAATATATAAAGCTCCAGGAGGGGGATGGGGGCCTGAGAGGGTTGCCCTCGGAGTTTCTAAGTTGAGGGGTTTTTATGAGTTCTTTTGCAGAACTATCTTAAGCAATCAGGGTGTGCTGAGTTGTGCCAATCAGGGCTTTGGTCACATATCTGTGCACCTATTAGGTTAATGTCACTGTGCTGATGGTCTTTTTTTTTCTTTTGCTGACATCTGGGGGCTTATGTCTTAACTGTCCCTTGCCTGTGATATTGACAAATGATGTGGTTAATTGCCTTATTTTAGGACATTTTGCAGAAGTCATTTCTGCAAAGGCTGCAAAGCAGAATGTTAGTGCTGTTTTATTTCAGCTGTCCTGACTCCATATTTTCTTGCTGGGGACCCTGGCCCTGACTACCTAACTGTCAACTAACTCCTGACACCTACAGCATTGTTCTCTTGTGTCTCATGAGCCCCTTGTGAAAACAGCTCATTCCTCCATCTTTGGCCTGTAGCAGCTCTTTTCATTCATCTCAGATGGTGGTCTCTGGATGCAGGCTGGATAAGACACTTGACTAGCCTTCCTCAGTGCTTCTGTCTTTTTTTTCTGGGTCATTACTCCCTTCTCTTTCAGCTAAACACCAAGGTCTATGGGCAATTTAAATCAGAAACTAAGATCTTGGGGGCGCCTGGGTGGCTCAGTTGGTTAAGTGGCTGCCTTCGGCTCAGGTCATGATCCCTGGGTCCTGGCATCGAGCCCCACGTCTGGCTCCCTGCTCAGTGGAGAGCTTGCTTCTCCCTCTCTCTCTGCCTGCCACTCTGCCTACTTGTGCTTTCTCTCTCTGTGTCAAATAAATAAAATCTTAAAAAAAAAAAAACCATAAAAAAAAAAAGAAACTAAGAAACTAAGAAAAAGAAACTAAGATCTCTTGGACCTGAAAGCCCGGCTCATCAAACATGCCTAGACATGCTTGAGCCCTAGTAGCAGATGCTACTTAGCTCTCTGCTTGGAACTCTGTTCCCCTGTTAGCCCGTTCCCACCATTCAGGTCTCAGTCAGAAACTACCCCTTCCGGGAAAGGCCTTTCCTGATCACTCTGTTTAAAGGAGTCACCTCACTTTCCCTCCACAATCTCTATTATATGGCCCTGCTTTATTATCCTCCCATGACAATCAGTAACTGGAATCATTTTGTATTTTTCTTGCTAATTCTGTGGCCTCCACCCCAATAGAGTAATTCTGAATGTCTTGTCCATTGGTACTTAGAACAATGCCTACCATATGTTATTTTTGCAACAAATATTTACTCAATAAATAAATTAATGAGTTCATGTATCTGTGAGCAGTGAGGTGCAGTGGTGTTGCATCTGGTTTTATCATTCAAATTTTTTAATTAAAAAAATTTGTCTTCTTAAATCCGATTCATTTTGAATCTAGTTTAATTTTATTGAAGGCTAATTTGCGTTTGGAAATTGGTCTTGATGGAGTGCAGATATGCTCTAGAACTGGTCTGATTTACTAACGGTACCCCAAATCAGTAAGTCCTAGAACTTGCATTACTCCTGTTACCATCCTTTCCTTTTTCCTTTCTAACTTATTTCTCACACATATCTTTTGACTGTTCCTTCAGTCAGTAGCCAGTAGCCAAGAGGGTCTGAAAATACTCCTGAGGCCATTCTTAATGTTCCAGTGCCCAGAGGCGAATGGAACCTTATGGGCTAGACAAGAGCATCTCAGTGCAACCCCATCAGTGACTGCCCTTCCTGTGTGATCCAGTTGTGGGTTCGGGTAGGTGTGGGTTGCAGTGTCTCAGCTAGTGGACTGGGGAGGTTACTATTGCCATTTCCTTCTAACCCAGGCCCCAGGTTGCTGGGTGTGTGCTCTGTGTGTTTGCCTCCAACTGCAAATCCCTTTGTCTCACGTGACAAGTTGACAACTGGCATTGCAGACAACTCCCAGCGCCTCAGTCCACCCCAGTTCCTCAATTCAGACCCCTTCGACAATGGGGCTGGCCAAGCCTCAGGTTGAGTTTACTCCCATACTTTACCCCCATCCTTGAGTTTACTCCCATCCTCCACATGTTTTTCTCCTTCTGCGTGGAGCCAGTTCTTCTGTGAGTTAGTGTTTCTCAACTTCACCTAATTTGGTGCTAGCTGAGCCTTTCCTTCAAAGCTTCATCTCTTCCTAAGAGTTCCCAGCATATTTTTTGGCTTATGCATTATTCCAGCTGCAGATTCATCCAGCCATCTCTATAGAAACACGTGTTCGTAAAAATCAAAAGCAAAGAGATACCAAATAGGGAATACATTAAAAGGATTTAAACTCACAGCTTATTTTCAGAAGGTGGACCTTAATAGAATGTTTGGGTATGTATTCAAATAACTGGAGTAAAACCTAATATTATGCAGACATTTAATGTAAAGAATACCAACCATCAAATTAAGTCCCTGAATAATAAGAGCTGCATACTATAATACTCTGTAGTGATATGATTAAATTATGGCCAATCTGTTTTTTGACACCAACATGAAAATAGGTTTTTCCTGCGCAGCAGAAAATAGAATAATTTATTTTGATCGTTAATAGGGCACACCAGTACTTATCTTCATGGATCTGTATGAAATATTAACTAATTGTGGAAATTATTTATGTCACTGTAGCAAAGAAACATTCTAAGAGAAAGAAAGGAGAAAACCCATAGCCAGATTGGCATTAAAGTAACAGGGCTCAGATGGTGTATTGTACCAGAAGTTAAGATAGCTACTTTATTTATGGAGGGACCACTTAGAGAAAGACCAAGAAGGTAGTCCTTAGAGTCCTAGCCAAGGGACACACTTGTTTCTGGCACTGTATGCCCATGAGAACACCTTTATGTGGATATTTCATGATAACAAGCATAATCATTATTAATCCTAAAGACTGATTAGATCCATGTATCATACTGAATCATTGTAGGGATATAAAATATTTAAACCAAATCAAATATATACACATATATTTAAAAATATAAAGAAATTTATTTGTCTAGATTCCTTAAAATCGGGACATTTTTGGAATCAATAAACCACTTTAAGACTTTCAAAATGCTAAAATGTTTGCTCATTTTCCACTATGGGCTCTCTCTAGGGAATCAAATACAGTTTTACTTTCTGCTTTATTGCCTACTGGCAGTTTGTGGTTTAATTTTCTTCAAGAAGTAGATGTGAAAACTAATGTGAATCAGTGACATGCCAGATTTAGGGCAGTTAAATGTGGTTTTTAAAAAGATTTTATTTATTTATTTGAGAGACACACACACACACACAGAGAAGCAGACTCCCACTGAGTGGAGATCCCAATGGGGGGGCTCGATCCCAGGACCCTGAGATCATGACCTGAGCCGAAGGCAGACGCTTAACCGACTGAGCCACCCAGGTGGCCCAGGGCAGTTAAATGTTTTGACCTTAGTTTCCACTGTAATTTTAAGTAATTGGGCCAAGAGGCATCCCTTACAATAATATACATCAAGGAAAATATAGTTTGGGAAATTTCATCTCTTGTGCCTATGACTAGGAAGTTATTTATGAGGAATAGGGTAATGGAAAACTCTTCATGTGCCAAAATGACCTTCCCCAATAGCCAGCCATGGGACCTGTCATTGGAGATGCTTCCTCTGGGTGCTGATTCTATAGGGCCTGGTAGCACCATGAGATGAAATGGCACCAGGGTCTAACCTGGAGCCATAGATGTCCATAGCTCCTAGAACTCAGAAATCTCAGTTCATACTTTCTTCTGTTCTTTGTAATATCTAACACCATGCTAAGAGCACAATATACTTAATACTGAAAAAAAAAAGCCACTGTGAAACTCTTCACAGTCTTTATAATTCTAAAGACAATAAAATGATAGCTGTGGTTTCGAAAAGGAAATTAGTTTCACAGACTGTGAGAAAGACTAAAAGGGCTCTCTACATTAGACCCAGTTCATTCATTCTTTAATTTATCAGGCATTTGTTGAGCACATGAAATGTGTTCCCAAATAGCACATATGCAAATACAGAATTGCCATATAAGAATGGTAGGTGCTACCTTCACCACAGGCTTGTGCAGGGCTGATCCTCTGGTGGTATTTGCAGAAAAGCTGGCTTCAGTTGTTAGACATTAAAATGCTTCTTTACTGATTCATGGTCACTCTTTCATCTCCCCCAAGTGCCCCTTCACTGCCCTGGCTTCCCAGACCCCTTCTTAGGGATTCTCAGGGCTTTTCCCTCATCCAGCAATTCAGATTTGACAGTATAGGTGACCAACTCTCTGACCCCCCACCCTCCAACCCTGCACAGCTGCCATTGCATATATTGATTGGTTGATGTCAAATTGTTCTTAATGATTTTAAATATTACCCCTGAGAACCTGGTGGAAGAGCTTCCATTATTCTTTAACTTCTTTATTCAAACTTCCATTATTCCTTAGAATCAATTAATACAGGGGACCGAGCCTACCCTGGAACTCTCAGATTAAAACCTCCCAGGTGGGATCTGTAGGCAGGTTAAGAACTAGAGGAACATAGCCTGAAGGTGTGGCCTGTTATTTGGAAAAGAACTCATCAGTGAAACGATGAGATTCTTGTCAAAGCTAAGGAAGAAACTCTAAGCCTGGTGGGTCTCCATCTTGGTTGGACATTGGAGTCCCCTGCCCATAAGGAAGAAGACAAAAACCAAACATGATATCAGAGTGTTACTGCAGAGATTCTAATTCAACTGGTCTGGAGTATGTCCTGGACACTGGACTTTTTTTTTTTTTAATGCTCCCCAGGGAATTTTAATGTGTAGTCCAAGTTGAGAACCACTGCTTTAAGCAAAGAATAAAACAAGTTAGGACATATAGCCTTGGGAACAAGTATAAAAAGCTTGGAAAAAGGAAAACATAAAAATATATTGATAAGGTGTGTGTGTGTGTATGAGAAAGAGAGAGAGAGAATAAACTAAATAAAAAAATTTATGGTATAAATGGCCTCATAGCTACACTTCCTTAAGTTTTTCCTATATTCTAACAACTATATTATTATTTTTAGTTTTATTTAATAACATGTCTCTGAGTGATTGACAGATTTGACAATTCTGATCACAAAGGCCCTTGGTTTATAATATTTCAGGGCTTTAACAGTATTATAAAAACAGCTCAGCTCACTAATTGGTTCTTCCTTCTCTCATTGCTGCTTCTTTCCCTAATTCCCTACTGCAAGCTCAAGTGTTACCTGTCACCTTAAAGAGTCCACTTTCAGCTGAAACTGTGATATCAGCCCTACTGTCTGGTGTGGTTTGGATTTAGGTTGTGGTAAGAACTAGTTCCAAGACCCTGGGCCCTGGGGCAAGCCTTGACTGCTGTGTAGCTCCTAACTTGTTGCAGTTTTAGTAAGTGCTCATCCACTATATGTTGGCCCATTCCTTAGAACTGGGCTTCTGTCTTGAATCGAAACTTGTAGTGTCCATGCCTTCCAGGCAAAGACCACCAGGAACATACCCGTAGTTGAATAAGTTGGGTTTATTACTTGCATTGGTGAGGGAGAACACACACCGTGGGGAACCATGGGGTATCTCAATAGAGGGTGTTAGAAAGACCCACTTACAGGATTTGGCCTTTGGTCAGTGATATGAGGGAGGGTCTAAGAAAGCAGGAGTTCACTTTACATTGGATGCTCTCAGAAAGTGGGGGCAACGATTGGGGATCAATAAATCTTATCTGTAGAGAGGGCAGACTAGGAAAGAAGTAGCAGTCACCCATTTGTGCCAAGAGATAGAGTGGTATTTTAGGGGTGATATGGTGCCCTTGGTTTTATCTGTGCTTAGACAAAATTATGAAGTGGACTTGTTTGTCTTACTTTATTATGGTCTCTGAGTAACCTTGTCTGATGTTGGTATTCCTGAGATTGTTTATATCCAATAGGAGAATAACATGTCCTAGCCGTTCGTGCAAGGCCACCTTCTGGATGTCAAGGGCTATTTTTTTTTTCTTTTTTTCCCCTCAATAGTCTGCATAGTAATACTGCCTAGGTTCTTTCTAAAACTAGAACACTACCACAGCCCAGGTATGTTGGGGCTGGTGGTGCCTCTCTACCGGCAGGGGGCTGGTAGGGGGCTGCTAAGGATGGGATAATGTTCTGAAACCCTAAAATCTGACTTCATATCATACCTGCCACCTTGATTCCTCCATCAAATCTCCTTCCCAATAACTGAACTGGGCCCACTGGTATTACCTCTTGCTTCTATCAGACCCATTCTGACAACTCACTGAACAGCCCAGTGATTCTGCTACCCAGACTATATACCTGGGGTAGATACACACAGCTCATGGTGGTGACCAGAATTCCCTTCTTTTTCTTCCTTTTAGTAGTGCAACAGTCTCCTCCTGCATGTCTCGCACCCAAACAAGTCTGTATGGGAAGAAAAAATTTATGTTGAGTCAAAATTCATCTCTTTGAAACTCTCTCCCAACATTGTGCTGTTTTTATCTGACAGTGCTTCCACTTTGTTATTGATTACGTGATTGCTGGATGAATGAAGTATCTGCCATGTATTAGAACTCAGTAATATGGGGCCCTTTCCTTTATTTAGGAAGTTTGGAATGTTAAGAACCAATGTGGACTACATAAAAAAAAAAGGGGCTGGGGAAGGGACATGGAGCAGATATGAAAGAAATAAGGCAATTAAGAAAATACAGTTCAGGGGCGCCTGGGTGGCTCAGTCAGTCAAGCATCCGACTCTTGATTTTGGCTCAGGTCATGATCTCAGGGTGGTGGGATCAAGCCCCATGTCAGGCTCTGAGGTCAATGGGGAGTCTGCTTGAGATTCTCTCTCACCCCCTCCCCCTGCTTGTGCACACTCTTTCTTTCTCTCTCTCTCCCTCTCAAATAAATAAAATAAATCTTAAAAAAATAAGAAAATACAGTTCATGGTAGATAAATTTTCAGTGAAGAATGAGAAATTAAAGAGAATTGTAGGCCTTTACAGTTCCCTTATCATCCTAAGTTATTTTCCTGCCCAAAGAAATATTTCCTCTGACTCTCTGCTGTAATCACACGGTTCCCCAGAAATGTCGGATGGTCACATCATAAGGGATAGTAAATAGAAAAACAATAATAAAGAGAATGTACAAAAATAGGAAGAAATTAAGGTGATATTAGAATGATCCCTACAAAGGCAAAAGACATCCATGTTTTTCCATTGTTGTAGAAAGAAACTCTGAAGTGGAAAGAAAAGGCCAGATGACTTGGTCAAGGTCACCTGGGACCTCAGAGCAGAATGGGGGAGTGGATTATATTCGCTCTATCCACTAGACTGTGATGTCTCTCAGTAGCAGCCTACCTGCAGGCTAAATTCATCCTACAGCATAGTTAGCACTGTGCTTACAGCAGAGACTTGAAGAGACTAGCAGAATTAGCATTGCAGGAGAAAGATTTATAGCTGTACTAAATAAATCTGAGTAGTTGTTTTTTTTAAACTGTCTTTACAAATATCTTTAGTATGGAGAAACAGAATTTAGCCTTGATAGTCACCTCATAAATGTTGACCGTGAATGCTTTGTTAGTGACATGTCTGCCTAAAAAGGAAATGGTATATTTGTGAACTGCCGTGAAAAAAAATCTCTGCAAGATTCACATTTGGACTACAGTGTGATACAGGTGATCTTATGGATTACTCAAGGGAACTCTCTTGAAAACCACCTACTGCAGTGATTCTGAGAATTCCCTATATAAATAAAGTCAAATTTTGAGGGTGGACTCTTCTGTCTTTACATAGAAGAAGTCATTTTACTTTTTAGGAAAGTATCCAATATACGCTAATTGTTTATCACTTGCTTATTTTCTTGAAAAACTATTGCCATAATACAGTACAACAGAACAGTACTGGTCAATAATTGGATTTAAAGCCAGAGGTGCACGCATGAGTGCACACGCACACGCACACATGCACACACACACACAGGTTTTACAACATATTCTTAATTATTATATTTATAGAAGTTTGAAAGGTAACTACTATTATAAATAGGCTACTATTTATAACTACTAAATAACTACTATTATAAATAGGCTAAAAAAGCTATAAAAAAAAAGGCTAAAGGTAACTACTATTATAATGTAAAAGATCGGACCTCTAAGTGGCAAGGTCATACCAATTCTAGCAGTCTACAGGGTTGAAACCTAAGTACAATTGAATCACATCTTTTCCACTCTAATTATCAGTCCTTAAGGATACATTTGATCTAATGCAGGCCTTTATTATACTTTTTATCAAATTATATTCTGCTTGCCTTGAAATGATGATAACATTCTTTAAGAGACCATTAGATTAACCCACATCATGAGCTTTTGGTGGCAAGTAGATGGATATTTGGGGCCAGGAAGACATAAATGGTGACAAGAATTACTTGTTTTCTCAATAAACATAGCTTAGGGGAGTGTTTTCCTGGGAGAGCACTCTCCACTTCCTCTAGTCATCTGACCCCCTACTTCTTCATGTAGGCTAATGTACCACTGGCCAGAATAGTCTTAAGATACACCTCCACCCCACCATGCCCAGCTTCCTTTTATTGCTTTCTCATGCTCTCTCAGGACAGCTACGAGAAGAAGAATAGAGAATCAAATTTATTGATGCCCCATAACATTTCTAGTCAAGGTGTGGACATGGAGTTCCTGTGAGTAATTTAGTGGCTCACTTCTATAAATGCCATATGTGTGATTAATACGTTCTTGAGACATGTCCAGGACAAAGCAGCCCTCATCCGTGCTATGATTTATGCTTTGTTTGCAAACATGGACCTTATTGTGGCCTGCAGCTCCCCACTGGCTCTCTCCCTTAATTGTCAAACCTCTTCCAAAACAAGCTTTGCCATGTTGGGGCCACCTTCTCTCATCTCAACGGCTGCCATCCTGCAGAGCCTTTATTCTCAACCAGCTCATTTCAACTGGTTTTGACTGTGGCAGAAATGTTGACATAGCAGATGGTCTTGATATTTCTGAAAACCAGCAACATGTTTGCCATTTCCACCTCCACCCTCTTGGCTACTGTTTCTCCTTTGAGTGGTTTGGGTCATTTTTAGCAAACCTGTATATTCTGATGATTTTTCTTAAATATCAGATTTAGAGCAGATTAACACATAAATACCCTTACAGAATATAGACAGAGGAAGAATTTTAGGGCTCTTCCACATACATAAAAGAAACCCTTAAGCTGAGATCAATTTTGTTTGGTATGAGGGATTCCTAGATGAATTAGACTGAGCAAATAGTGAGTAGATTTTGAATATTTCCAGCATGAAGTATCAAGCAGTGAGATGTAGCTAATGGGTTGTACTAGAAGAAATAGAGCCTAATATTCATGGTGTTTGAAACCTTTTCTAAGAGTAATATACCATTGAGTAATGTTTCTCCTTATTGAACACAAGAGGACTCAAGAGAAGGGTGAGTATAATTGGGTTAGAGAATATTCCCCAGCATTGACTCCAGAGCCAAAGCAAAACAAAGGTGCCATAACAATTTGATGATCTGGGACCCAATCCAGCCATTCTGAAAAATTAAAGCAGACTGATTTATTCTTTCTTGTTTACCCCATACAGGCAGGCAATGTGAACAGTCTCTTAACTCACTAAATAATGGTATAAAAACCTCTGCTTCTCTCTGAGCTGTATAAATACAATTTTGGAAAGTGCTCATTCTCCCAGAAAGGACTGCACAGATGGGAAGGAGACATGAGTAATGGTGGCCCCACAAGGTTCAGCCAGCCTCTTGTGAGTCAGCATGCTTCTCCAAGTCTGTAGGGCTCACTGACTGAGAGTGTGCTTTGGGTTGGCTAAGAAAGGATGGGTGAGGACCCTGACTCCAGAATGTCACAGTTAAGACACAGTTTACCCGGTACAAGTCTTTCCTTCTCAAGGCAGTAGTAATGATCATAAGAGCAGTGAAGTTTAGCTAATTGATTCCTCCAAATGCCAAAAGCGGCATTCTAAGGATAAGGACATAGAACTGTGGATAGGGTGAGTAAGTAAAAAGGATGGGAGGCATTTGTGTAGGTGAACATCAGATGTCCCAGGAATAAGGAAAACCAATTTGAGTGTGAGGTGTATGTGGGGGGTGGGGGAGGAGTGGGATGGGAAGAAGACATACACATTGCACAGTGGAGCAGCAGAACCAGCTCCATGGGTCATTATGAGAACCTAGGGGTAGAGGGGCACTAGGTATATGATTTAATTTTCAATCCTGCCTGCCCTGCTGATAATGTTAGTAGGGTCTCCAAAGTAATGCACTGCTTGAATTAAAAGGTTTACTCCATAATGGAAAACAGCTCACTCAGCAAAGAATATTCTTTGACGGTAGCCCTACCGTCAAATCTAGCTTGCTATTGCCAAGCACAGTAGAGCAAGAATAGTGAAGAGAATTTAGGTAATATGAAAAGTATTTAACAACTAGATGGACTGCCTAACAAGCAATCAGAATAAACGCAGTCATCGAACTGGAGTATTTGCCAGATCCTGGGGGCTCAGGGGGCCAGAGGTGGTGGGGGAGGGAGTTCTGGGATAATTCTCAGGGCACCCAAGGATTTTAGTACTTTAATAACCAGACATACCAGCAAAATATAAGCCCTGAAGACAATCAACACTCCTATTAAGTCATGTAGTGAAATAGATTTGTCTATAATAGGTTAAGAGTCCATTCAGAAGCAGTGATAAAGTTTATAGAGCCAAGAGCCCACATCTGAGACCCTTCTCACCTGTGAAGGCTCCTTACTCTTTATCAAACTGTATCTGTTAACCAAATAAGACAATAATAATAATAATAAAATAATAATAAAGGATTCTCCTATGCCTTTTCTCTTTGATAGTAGACAGGAACTTCAAGGGAAAATTATAAAGATTCCGCAAAATGTTTAAATTCAGATCACATTACAGGGCACCTGGGTGGCTCACTTGGTTAAACATCTGACTCTTGGTTTCAGCTCAGGTCATGATCTTGTGGTCATGAGACTGAGCCCCACATCAGGCTCCATGCTCAGTGTGGAGTCTGCGTCAGATTTTTTCTCTCTCTCAAATAAATGAATAAATAAAAAAATCTTCAAATACAGATTACATTAAACACAAGGATCATTAAAATATAAGTTAAGTTGATCTGGTCCTTCTGGGTTAACTTCTAAATTCTTTCAGTGTTCACCAGTAAATAGCTGTTGAACCCATCAGGGGTGCAATAATGGCCTATGATCCAGGTTATTCCCTGGACTATAGAACCCTTGACATATTTGAGAGTAGTGCTAATTCCCAGAGCGTATTTGGGTTCCAAAGCATTTTGAAAACATTTGGTAAACATGTGCAAACACACTATATGTGTAATTGTCCTTGAAAACAGGTATCTAATTATCTATTTAGTGACTATATAACTTGGGCCTTTTTTCTGAAGATACTGGAGGTGGTCAACATTTTAGGAAACTACACTTCACACAAACAAACTCATGGAACATAGCTCAAGTGATGTGCCTATGTGTCTTGAATATTTATTACTCTTTCCTAATAGAAAATGCATCTATCCATCCATTTTCTTACTACTTACTACAAATACTCCTTTTTTCTTTTTTAAGCAAAGAGTAATCTCAGTGATCTTATAAAAAGAATAAAGAATTTTATGTTAGTTTAAAAAATTGCTTTATACCATATCTCAGAAAAAATATTTCATATATTTTTTCACAAAGACCTTTCCTTTGAATTTAAAATAAAATATTTGATAAAATATGCCATATATGGAAAAATATGTATGGAGAGTTTGGGTCAAGCTCAAAATAGTATTGTAGATGTTAAATCGTACCAACTAGAGGTAGATTCCAATATTAGAAAAAGTTGTTTTCCAGGCTTTCTGTGGTTTTATTTAACAGACATTCCACCTGAGTTCTAAATTTATTTCTCAAAGCAGCTAAGCTTCCAGGGGAGAAATTATGCTGCAAGGTAAGAGTTTATAAGGCAACACACACAGATACTCCCTCACAAATGACAGTGAATGCAATCCCACCCCACATCCACCACTTGATAGTCTACTAGAATTCCAGATGAGATGAAAGGAAATATGGAATTAAAGTGATTCTTTCAAAATCATAATGATTAATCAACAAACAAGTCCTAACATAGGATTTTAAAAATTCATCTTTAATGACCTGTATTTTTAGCCTACTTGGGTATTACATATATCCATTTACAACCCTTCCCTCCCCCTACACCTTGAATTTACCAAAAGCCCTTGGACTTTGTCTTGCAGCAGGCAATGTAAGACATCATGTTTGTTCTACCTCTGCTTTTTCTTTGCTCTATTTCAAGGCAGAATCCAGGCTTTGAAATTCCTTGCTGCATAGGCGTTAGCCTGGCAGAAAATATTAGCAATCTTAAATACAAGCCTTCTTTTTTGTTTCATATACAAGCCTCAGCCCTTTAGAGGAGGTGGATTCCCTGAGTTCATGAGGAATGGGGGAGAGGTTTTAAAAGCAGGGAAAAAGCTAAGTCATAATGGGCAGGGAAGAGAGGACCACAAGTTGCTTGTGTGGTGGACAAGAGCCATCTGGCAGCAAACGAGGAGTCATCAGAAGGAATGGTTCTGTTTCCAGACTCACCCAAATCCCCATGCCCTAAATGTGACCTAGGGGCCAGGTTACAGGACGCAAGGAGAACATAAGTATTCTCAGAACTAGAGTAAAAATCGAAAGGTCTTAAAAGGACCTTTCCAAAAACAGTAACTTAGTTTTATCCTAACTAATGCCTTTTCCATGAGTGTGTGAGTGAGTGAATGAGTGTGTGTGTGTGCTTGTATGCACACATAGGGGTGGAGAGGTTGGAGGATGGGGCTAAGCATATGTGTGAACTCCAGTGGTATGGGTCACAGTTGAAATAAGTTGATTTAAGGAAATAAAAATGTGATATTTCTCCTACTTAATGTAGACTAAATTCAACTCTATCCCAGAGGACCATTGAGGATTATACATAAAGAACCAAACCTTTAAGCTTAAATATAAATGGAACCTATTTTTTTTCCAGAAAGATAAATACATCATACTTATTATGTTTATCTCCCACAGTTACTTCATGTCAAATCGTGCACATGATACACATTACCTACCCTGCCAAATAAGGTCATTTATTGTTTTAACACCTTTGTCCTCTAGAAAGGTGCAGTGAATGTTACTTTTTGCTAAAACTCAAAATGCACTGATTCACTTCACAAATGTTTGCAACTAGGATTCATCATACACTGTGTCTACTAGACACTGAACACTGACCTAGGTTTTGGAATGTGAAGATAAACGGCATACCGTCCAGCTCCCAAGGCACTCGGAATCCTTGTGCTGACAATCTACTTTACTCCCAGATTTCTTACCCTCTGAGGGAATCCTTGTATTTAACAGAGATCAGACAACCAACAGTTCCCCACTTGTGGATGTTTTGCCATGGAGTGTTCATCAGTCCCACTCCTCTGGAAGATAAATTTGTACCTAGAGCAGATAATGCTTCCCATTCCCCATCGTGTCTTAGGATGCATATGGCAGGAGTGATGACTATGAGCATATGCCAGAAATAAGACTATATTTCACCAAAATAGCAGCAAATCTTTATATTTCAACATGGGCTTACAGATCTCCACATAATGTGATTTCAAGTAAATTTACATTATATAGATTGGCCAACTCCCTAAATATTTGCTACACTGGTCAGTATCTTTATCAAATATCTCTTCATTGTCTTAAATGGGATTATCACCATCCAAAAATAACTTCTACTCCTTTTTTAGTCATTCAAGAATCTGTATAACACAACAGAAGTGCCAGGAATTGGTTGGATCAGGGAATGCAGGTTAATGGTTAGGCCATCCTTGATACTTTGGTTAAGCTCCATATCTTTTCTTGATTATATCAGCATTTTTTCAGCTTCTTTTATTTGAGGAAATACTTTTTTTTTTTTTTGAGAAAAGACCAAGTTATGATTCAACAGTGTTGAAAGTGAGGTAAAGTTTAGAGATATTTTTTAAGTGGTACTATAAACTAGACTTTTGTCCTAAGGACTTTTTTCTTCCTTTTTTCCCCTCTTTCTACAGCATTTATTTCCTCTGGTTCAAGCTATCTGTAGCAGAAAGAATGACTCAGAGATTAAACATCAGTGTTATTTTAAAAGCAATCATCTGCAAAATTTAGATTCTCTCTACAATGACTGCCTTGAAAAATGAAAAATTCAGTCACACAATTGGTTTTTTGGCCTTGAGAATATCAAGCAGTTTATTTGACTGACTTTTGCTAGAGTGACTGTTTAGTCATTTGTGAGATGATGTGCCCCTTAGGTAGGGCAGTCTGCCAAGTTGTTCCCAAAGCATTTGGGACTCACAGCTTTTTGTACCCCAATTATCGGCACAACTTCTAGATCATCCACTTAGCTACCCAGACATCTTGTAGGGCACAGATTTAAGAGAACTGGTTCTAACGAGTCACTTTTGCTCCTTTATTCCATAAGTTTTCTTCTTTCAGTCCCAATCTGAGGGCAGAATGTTTTCCTCCCACTCTTTAATATTTTTGTTCACCTATAGTCACTGTTCAAAGGTAACCTGGAAATTGTTCACAGGGAGAAATTTATGATGCAGTGTATGAGACTATAGTCCTATGCTTTGCATGGTTACTATAGCTCACATATCAGTCAGAGTTGTAATCAATAACTAGTTGCAGAGTAAATGAATGAAAGAATGATTCAATGACTATAACCAAAAAATAAGTGGGTGAAAATGAATATAGGAGTTGCTAAGTAATAAGATACCATAGGAATAACTTAAATATTTTTAACAGATTGCATTTTTTTCCAAGTAAGACATATTTTCAGTTCCAATATTAGCCAACTTAGAATATCCTATTGTTTCACCCAGTGTCCAGGCAGGAAACAACATATTCAAACGCACCATTGGAGGAGTTTAATGGAGGGAGTGTTTACAGTGATGAGGACAGGGGTACATATAGTAACACAACAAAAAGTGGTGTAGTAGCTTGGAGGCAGTGAAAGCAGGAATTTTGAGGGGCTCTGTGGAAAGAAGTTTGTTACTGGAATATAGAGAGAGTAACTGGGTGAAACACTTACTCAATAGAAATTGTGGCCTTAAGTAGAGGGTCAGACCTGACTTGTGATGATGTGGTAGGGAGTTTGCTACTGGAATAAAAGTGCTTGCCTCATTCTCCACTAATCTTGCAATTTCTTGGTGCATGTCTTCCATTGGTTGGAGTGGAAACTGGAGAACAAAGACACCTATTGGTGTAGTCCCTAGAGGTTAGTCTTGGGGCTCAGAGCAGAGTGGAGAATGAATCTGGAGGGGCAAACAAAACTATCGAGATGCCTTCCTTATTAGCTGAGGTGGCTAATTGGACTACGAACGATTGACACTTTCTCCATATCTATATATGCAGGGTAATCGAAAGTAGGAAAAACACGTGTGTCAACAATGAAGGTCCAACAAAAAGAAAAAAAAGTATTGCAACAGAAAAGAAAAACAGAGCTTCAATCTATTTTAGATTCCTAATGGTGTCATTTGTAGAATATCAAAGTGAAACAGCATTAATGTGCCTCAAATTTATTTGATAAAAGGGCTAAAAATTGTCCACATTGGTTTTTTTTTTTTACCATTTATGTTAGAAAGAAAAAAGTCTTCAATTCTGTCTTTAAAAAATGCATTTGGGTTCTCTAAAAATGGAGTCTGTACAGGGATCCTTTGAGGGAGTGCTTTCAGGAGACATCTTCAAGGATATGAAGAAAGCAGGGAAGTGAAGGGGAGGAAGCTAAACAGAGGTGTGGTACTGCCTCCTAGTATCAGCCTGATTCCACAGGGAGCTCTGGAGTGTGAATGGTACCACGAGACTGTCCTGCAAGGAGGCTAGGCAGAGAATGGGTCATTAGGTGCAGACTACCCTGGTGGTGGTGGACGCATTCCTCCCAGTCATCTCCAGGCAAGAGAGTTCTCCTTGGCTGATGGCAAATATCCAGAAGAGGGTGCATCTGTGAACCACTAGAAACCAACACCAGCAGCCAGGGGATGGGTGCATTGGCCTAATAAAGGAGATCCTAATAAAGTCACATCTGCTAGATACATGTAAGCTGGTAGGCAGAATCCTCCTTACCCTCAAATACTCCCGAATTCTAACTTCAGGGGCTGAGTATGTCTTTTATTACACTGTAGAACACAGTAAATCAGCTCATCTCTGACTAAATGTCAACCAGGGAGAGTTATTTCTGACATTATTTGTTGTCATTGTGATTGTTGTGCTGTTTTGGGTTAAACCTGAATAGCTGTGGCTTTGAACCTTATAGCAGTCCCTCAGATAACAGAAGTCAGAAACCCATCCCCATTACAATTACAATCATAGCTCTAACTTAACCCCAAATCAAGATTCTCATGAAACTTTGGCATCTAGTATAAAACAAAAAGTTAAATAGGGATGTAGCAACTTACTGTTACTATTAGGTCATTATTTATTATACATTTTGACAGCAGGTGGATAAGAACTTTCCAATCACAAGTTACAACCTTGAGGAAATGAGTAGGTATCAGGCTATCTTAGCTGGCATGTCTGCAGCCAGTGATTTTTCTATTCATAACTTTTTAAACTGTGGCACTTTAATGCATGGTACTGCTAATTTATTTTTTTCCAGCATCATTTGTACAAAGTCTCCTAAAATCCATCACAGTTGAGAACAGAGTCTAGACAGTTATTATGATACAATGAAAGGGAAACCTGGCAAATAAAAAAGGGAAAGTGAATAGAAGTGCTGATTAAAATAACAGTACAGTTTATATGAGGCTCCTTTTAAATTTGTATTTTCCAAATTTCATCTTTTGGAAGACTGAAATCACACTAAAGTATTGTAGTACTGGAAGTCAGCTTTATTTTATAGGCCTAAAAAGGAAAGAAGAAAGATTTACATTTATTTCTCCATAGAAAGAGTTCTGCAACCTAATTAAATAAATATTATGGCAGTGCATTCGAATAGTTTTCCTATCTGTGAGGAAAGAAAATGCTCTGTTTTCCTAAAGCCACACATTTTCTGTCACTGTTGAAGAGAAGAAAGGCAAGTCAGCCATTGCTGAATAAATGGTTTTATCAAATCTATATCGGATTTGAGGAAGTCAGCTTTTTTTATGGAAACTAAAGATGTGAAATTCACATAATCCGGTCCTTGAACACAATCTTTCCCTTTAGGTTTCCAGAAGATCTCCTACTTCAGTTTTAGAGCCATCTGCTGTTGTCTTTTGCCGCTGAGTATGTGGATGGATAATTTCTCCGGGTGTGGTTAAATGAACATGAAGAAACGTGTTCTGGGATCTGGAAAAGCTAACACATAAATGATAACATCAGTGAAAGGTGTGAAGAAAGGGAGGAGGTAGAGCACGCACATTAGGCACACACTGTCAATACAGAAGTCCAAGTTTCAGGCAAATAAGCTGAATGGGACAATGATTTCCAGAACACAAACTCATCCCTGTCAAAGGGGTAGAAAGAATGAATAGTTGGTCAGATGCATTCACGGGGCATGGAGAGGCGCAAGCAACTCAACTGATGCCGTAAAGAAACAAAAAACAAACCCAGCCCCGCTTGAATGACAGACTAATGAAAACTTTCCAATCTAACACAGAATTTCATTAAGTCCGAAGTGTCATGATGGAGATTGTCTGTTCTTCACAGGGATCATGGTTTTTGTTCTTTCTTGGTCCCTGCATCACATGCCCCTGTTGTAAGACATTGGCAGATGAGCTTCGTAGCAATCCTTTTCCAGGAGGGATGTCCAGTCCTTCATATGGCAAAGTCACAGTTTGGCAGGTGTGAAGAGATTTAATTTCACTAAAAGCCTACAGCAGAGGTTGCTTTCTCATATTCAACACAGAGGGTGCCCATTGGACGATTAATGCAATTTTCACATCCTCTTCAATTTGGCTCTACAGTGTCTCTTTCAATGACCATAATTCTCTGACTGATAACTTTTTCCGGATGGACCATTTAAAGCATTTTCACCACTTCAGATTAATGTGGAGAAAGTTTTTCATTAAGTCTTTATTCTTGGTGTTAAGCATCTTATTTTTTAGGGTCAATTTGAGCTTAGAGCACTGCAAGTGTTTGGACCTCAAGTTCCAAGCAAAGGATTAAGCCAGAGGCAGAAGCCTCTATTCGTCTTATTTCTGTATCTCCGACTGCCTCTCCTCCTCCTCATCCCCACCCACCTTTCCATCTTTTTCAAGGCTGAACTCAACTCCCATTTCTCCCTTTAAACCTTCCCTGGCCCCAGGGTGCCTGGGTGGCTCAGTCTGCATCTGCCTTCCACTTAGGTCATGATCCCAGGGTCCTGGGATTGAGCCCCCTGTCTGACTCCCTCATCCTCTCCCTCTGCCCTTCCCCCCCACCCCCCGGCTTGTGCTCTCTCTCTCTCTCTCTCAAATAAATAAATAAATAAAATAAAATGAAAATAAACCTTTCCTGGCGCCTCTAGTATTTATTGGCCACACTGAACAACTCATGACTATATTGGTGAGCCTTCTTGCCATGGTAGGGCTGGGCTTCCCACAACTCAGCCTGCACCAGCATTACCAGGAGGGTTTGTTAAACACAGATGTCCAAGCCCCAGTTCATAGTTTCTGATTCTGTAGAGGTGAGAAGGGGTCCCGAGCATTTGCATTTCTAGCAAGTTCTCAGGGGAGGCCGATGCTGCTGGTCCAGGGACCACACTTGGAGAACCTCTGCTGTGGGGATGGCCTTTTTCTCCTTCTACACCCACTGCCACATTTGAACTCACTTTTCAAAACTCTTCTCCATATCATAATTTTCTAGGGCTGCTGTAATAGAATACCACAGGCTGGATGGTTTAAACAACAGAAATGTATTTTCTTACAGTTCTGGAAGCTGGAAATCCAAGGTCAACGTGTCAGCAGGGTTGGTTTCTTCTGAGGCCTCTCTGCTTGGGTTGCAGATGGCCGTCAGGCTGTCCTCACATGGTCTTGCCTCTGTGATGTCTCCCTGGGTGTCCTGAATCTCCTCTTCTTATAAGGACACAGATTGGATTGGAACCCATCCTAATGGCCTCATTGAAGCTGAATTGCATCTATCAAGGCCCTATCTCATAGTACAGTCACATTTCGAGCAATGAAGGGTTAGGAGTTCAACATAAGAATTTAGGGGGACACAGCTCAGCCCAGAAGAGTAGCAAACTCAGATACCTAAAGGCGCCCAGATAGTTCTGCAAATCTATGCATTTGGTGAGATGTAAGACATGAGAAATGAAAAGTGGTCATGCTGGTGGTTTCCCAATGGATCATAAACATCTTCACAGAATATATACACTGTTCAGACTGAGCTACACAGTGACCATATTTGGGACACGGTTACTGTTCAGACACGGTCACACTGCAAACACAAAAATGACTAATCCCCACCCCCTTTTGTCTGCTACTTTTACCCATGATAACTCTAAACCTCAATTTAACCCTCCTGCCTCCTACATAAAAATTAATAATCAGTCATGAAAAACGCTACCTCCTGATGTCCTCCAGCCCACACCTCCATCTTCCTTAAATCCTCCTCAGAATCCTCCACATCCCGTAAGAAGCTCCTCCCAGCTCCTCCCAACTGCCCTGAAATGGCTGTGGTTCCTCAGGAATGCGCTTCTCCTGTGCACACGTAAGTTCAATAATGGGAACTCTGACCCAGCTCTGATCCCAGTGCTCCTTCATCACTGGGATTTATGGACAGTAGGAATGATGTGGTTGGCTCTAACATGAGAATGGGTTTCGAATGATGTGCCATTTCTCAAGGTGTTCAGAATAAACAAGATGGAACCTCATGCATGTCACATCCCAGAAGCTGTGGGCATGTTTTGCTAGCAGCATATTGCCAGCTCGTTGCCCTTGTTCAAAGGTTGAAGACTTCTACTATGAGATCTTTGACATCTTCAGTTCTTATCAGTTTTTCTCACCCTTCATGGACACAGTGAGAGTAAGCTGTGAAAAAAAGCAGCAGACATTTGCACTGTTTCCTGTTTACAACCCTTGCCTCATTCAATTTACATTCACAGCTACTAGTGAGGTATGGTAGATTCATTTTAAAAATGAGGAAACTGGTCCTCAGAGATGTAGGTGTCTCCACCAAACTTAATATCAGTAGTGTGACCAACTGCATACAGTAATTAAGTAAAAACGTCCAGGCCTGAACCCAGGTTCCTGTGTATCTTTTTGCTCTACTGTTGCTCCCTCAGCCTCCCAGGAACCTGCTCCCTGCCACTGAGTGAAAACAATGCTCTCCTCTGCTCTTGTGTTTTGTTTTCCTTCCCTTCTAGAGCATAGCATTCTTCAAGTTAGAGATGGTGTTATGTATTTCTCTGGCATCCCCTGGAGATAGATCTAATGTAATGCTGAGCACATAGCCGACCCTCAGTAAGAAGTCACTGACTGAATGAAACTCATAAACATTTCTCAGAGTCCAACAAAGGGCAGGCATTGTTTCAGAGCAGGGAAACTTTTCTGTCTTTGTGTCACTGTTGCAGGACCAGAGGCTGTAGTTACTTTAATTCTTCAGGGTGCTTGGCAGCAAAGAATTTTTCCTACCTCACAGTTTTTCTTATCCTTTTCTGATCCTCCTCAGAATCTGCCCTGAAAACTGTTGGGAGGTTCAGACTTCAATTCCATGTGCACTTCCTGGGATTTGGTGCGTATTAGAAATACACCTGAGGAGAATGTGGTAGAGACTGTGATGTGCTATCCAGATCCTCCTTTAAGGAAGGATTTGTTGCTCCAGCTGTTGGGGGGCACTGTCGTCACCAGCCTTCACCTATCAGCCCCTGCTGGGACTGCCTGAGCTACAGTGAGCTACCCTGCTCCCAAGGGTGGCACCTTTTCCTGGAATGGCATCCAGTGATTAATCAGTGAAGGTTTGAAGTCTTGGCCATCTTGGTCCAACTCAGGACAACTCTGAAGGGATCTCATGCATCAGCGCTGTCCATTAAGTTGTTGAGGTTGTCCTGCATCAGGATTATGACTCAACTTCTTCTGTCAAATCCTGCTTTCTTTTCTTTCCGTCCTCCAGTGTTGAATCTTAGGACTTTCCTAAATAAACATTTTTGCACGTTAAACTCTGTCTTAGAGTCTGCTTCTTGCAGAAACCAGCTTGAGACAGAGAAGATTGGTGGGCAGTGAAGGTATGGGGAGAAGGAAGGGCTTAGTTGATTCATGTGAAGAAGATGAACACTGAAGCCTCAAGAACATAAATGAATAGAATGTGTTTGGCTGTGGTCTGTTACAGCTGGCCATGCATTACATGGAGAATGTCTTGGTATGTCTTTTGGTGTTGTTAAACACCATTTATGCCTCCTTTACCCTGAGGGTGATAAAAGGAAGGGGCACAGGCTGGAGAGGGCTTCTCTGAGCTACTTGGGGCCGCTCAGGGTTCATTCAGCTGCTTAATATCTTTCTAGGTCCTCTTCCTTTAAAGCTAAGTAGACGGTTTATTTGCTTTTATAATATTTGCGTGATCTGGATCATTCTTAATCCAGTGAATGGGGCCCATGTGCATCACGATGGCCCTCCTGTTTTCTCCCTAACATTGTTGGTAATCCCTGAACTTCTGATTGAGTTCGTGACATTTTTTTTCATTTCCACCCAAGTTCAAGCCTGGTAATAAAGACTTCAGGTGGTCATTGGTTTACTCTTTTAATCTTCCTTTCTTCCCTGGAACCAAAGGCACAGGCCTTCTACTAATTAGCATTTTTTTGGCCGTGATGTCCACAGTAGCAAGCTTGGGGCTCCATTTACTCCTATACATTCCCTGTCACTTAGATGAATTTCGGGGCACTCTTGGACCAGGCCTCCCTCAGGAGTTTCCTCAGCAGGACTAATTTGATATATTGCCTCGACAAATCCCATCAGCCCTGCCTGATTTGGAACCGAGGGTAAAAATAGTTTATTGGGGCAATAACAACAGAACTGTTCTGTCTGAGACAGGCAAATAATTTCCTCTCTGCGCCAGTCCAGTACTGTTTCCCTTAATCTTCTTAATGCCTAAGAAGCTGCTTCTTCCAATGTCCTTAAAGCCATTTTCTCCCCTGAAAGTTAATGCCCTGAGGGGAAAGCAGGCCCATCATTTCTGCTCCTTTGGGCAGGCAGCCTATTTTCTTTAGTTTCATTTGGCATTATATTAAAATGGCTCAGTGTTAAAACATATGATTCATAGTCATTGATGGCATGGGTTAAGCTAAGACCCCACATTGCCTCATCTAAGAGTCCTTTAAGACAGAACCAAACTGGCTACCTGAGTCCTCCTGGGTCTCTTGACGACTGCGACTGCTGATGACCCATTAGCCTACTCACCCAACTTGTGTCCTTGTCGGCTTCTAGGCCCCCGTCTCTCTTGGTGCCTAGCTCAACTTTATTCCCATTTCCTCCATATTCCTGCACGGTTTGTCCCTTACCTTTCTCCCTACACTGAGTTTCCTGTCTTTCCACCCTTCCTTAACTACTCTGGAAAGGACCTCACGCCAGTCAACTGACATCTTCCATCTCTGACTACTTCTGGTTTAGGGGAAGGAGGGGCCAAGGCTGGACTGGTGTGAGTGCCCCCCCTGAATCTTTAGTGACTTCACTGAAATCTACTTTGTTTCACTGTTTAATCAATGCCTCCATTCTCAAATTTTTAAAACCCTCTTTCCTTCCTAAAACAGTTCCTGAATTTTATTCACAGTTCTGGTGTGCCTGTCCAGCTAGCCTAGTATTTTCTCAGCTGTCCTCTTGGATGAAGACCTGCTGTGCTCTGTTGACAACACTTTTTGATGGAAAAGGACCAGGACACCTTGACCTGGAAACCCTCTGCCTATAACAGCTCCCTCCAGGTTTCTACTATTTTTTTTTCGTTCAGAGTCATTTTTGGTGAACTTATAAGGAATGGGATTTTTTGGTAGCTTTATGGTAATCACCTATGTGGTACATGAATAACTAGATCATACAACTTTAATTATAGAGGATTATTTTTATTATTTATAATCCCCCCTTCCATTTTTTATGGATTAAGTTACAAATTCCTTAGGTTCATTCAAAAAGAGGGTATGTGCTGTTGAGATTTTTCAATTAGTTGTCTTCTTAGTGATCTCTTTTATATTAGCTATTAATGTCTGGATCCAAATGCTGTCAGGATTTTAAGCAAGTTCTTAAAAACCCGAAAGGTGTATTTTAGAAGTTGGGGCTGGAAGTGGCATACTTCTCATTTCCTTTCGCTGTGCAATCCAATCAGTTGTGGCTTTGGTCCCCTCTGCCTCTCTTTGGCTATCTGGGCCTTAGTTTATTTATGAACAAAATGAATGTCTTGTACCAGATGACCTCTAAATTCCTTTCCAGACCTGGCATTCTATGTGTCTATGGAAATTATCAACATTTTGAAGTTTGGGATTAGACATTCCAAATCACATTTGAATATGCCATTTTGAAAAGCATTACACTTCCTTTTGTTCAGAAATATTTTTTTGCACACCCTGATTGGAGAATTGTTAGAGGGAGGATCTCTCAAATGAGACTCAGATGGGAGAAAAGAGGGGGAAGGGAGAACTGAGTTTCAAGAATTGAATGAACGCTTCACAGATTGTAAGTAGCTATCTTCCAGTGGGCCCTGAATTCTGGGAAAGGAAAAAAAATGTAGAACAAAGGTTTAAACTAAGTATTGGGAAATTTTTGTGGTTCCAAAAGTGGGGTAAAGTGTCAGTAAGGAGTGTACTATTGATTCTTTCCACTGCAGTGAACTCATTGCTAAGGATTTCTTTACCCCAAACAACAACTTTGTTTACCTTGATCTTGAATCCTTCCTTATCCTTCTTCAGTAATATATATATTTTTAAAGATTTATTTATTTATTTGAGAGAGCGAGAATGAGAGCGAGAGAGTACATGAGAGGGGGGAGGGTTAGAGGGAGAAGCAGGCTCCTTGCTGAGCAGGGAGCCCGATGCGGGACTCGATCCAGGGACTCCAGGATCATGACCTGAGCCGAAGGCAGTCGCTTAACCAACTGAGCCACCCAGGCGCCCCTTCAGTAATATATTTGGTAAAACATTTTATACACACACACACACACACATATATTTGCATATATGATAACTACATTCATATTTATATATTTATAATATATCTACCAAATCAGAGAGAAATCCCATATATCTTGGATATATATTATACAAATATATATGCATTAGGTATCTCTCTGTTTTGGTAGCTAAATTATAGTAAGTACAACATCCTGTTATTTATGCTAGCTGGAAATCAAAAGCTTTCCATGGAATAGAGAGTTGGCTTTCATAGACATTTATTTTCCATGTCACATTTTTTTTCTACACAGGCTTCCCATCTGAGTCCAGGCAGATCTCTCTTTTTTGAATTTCTGGTAACTAAGGACATTTGTGCCTTTCTGTGTAATCTCTTCAAACCTTATAATCCAGTTAAGAATGCCCATTTCACATATTGAGCAGTAATTGATTCCCTTAATAGGCATTTCCATGAACCATTCTCTCTCTTTCCCAGACACTTTTTATCTGTCTGGAGAAGTTTCTTTCAATAGCTGTCTACAACACTCAAGCCTTTTTTTCCCCCCCATACCTGATTCACTTCCGTCTGTTATACTCTTTGTGGCTTCTACTTCCCTCCAAGCCTTCTGTCCTCTGCCCCGAATCCTATTTCCAATGTCTTGGTCTCCAGTTCAAGTATTCATTCTCTTGCTCACTGATTTCTTTTCAGTCATTAAATTATAATTTAAAAATTTTTAAATATGATATTTACGATTAATGTCACTTCCACTTCATGCTGGAGCAAAGATATGTACAATATTATTTTGGACATATACGTGTATATTTTGGGAAGACGTATTTCTTCCATGGGTTCTGGAAGAAGAAGCTTCTTTGCAGTGCTGATGGACTGAATGTCTAAATGAAATAATATTTTTTAAGACACCTAGCTTGGGGTTAGACTTTTAGAAGGTACTCTGTAAGTAAATGTCCTTTTCACTGTCATTGTGGACTTTCATAAAACTCAGTTGATGAATCAGGGAAGATGTTTTCCTCAAGAAGGTTCAACTTACCTGGATCCCTCACTTCATACCATTAGTGTCTATTCTGCCTATTCCCAAGGCCCCCACAGACACACTTCTCATTTTCTCATGGCACGAAACAAGGATTTATGTTTCCAAAATCAAGCCTTTCAAGAGAGATTCACTGTCATTTCCAGGTCCAAAATTCCCATGGAAAGAATTAGTATTCATTCATCTTGTGTGAGGTCCTCACTTCCTGACTATCCAAAAGGTTTAGGTCTTAGGAAGGATGGGATTAACCAAGTTTAGATTTTGCTAGGGGGCATCTGTAGTACACATTCCACAGAGAGGGCAGAGAATTAAAAACTCTCCCAGGCAACTATTCATACCTTTTGCTCTCTTCTTCTTTTTTAAAGATTTTATTTATTTATTTGAGAGAGAGAGAGAGCGTGAGCGTGGGTGGGGGGGAAGGGCAGCAGGAGGGGGAGAGAGAATCTCAAGCAGACTCCCTGCTAAGTGTGGAGCCCGACTCTGGGCTGGATCTCATGACCCTGAGATCATGACCTGAGCCAAAATCAAGAGTTGGATGCTTGATTGACAGAGCCACCCAGGCACTCACCTTTTGCTCTCTTCTGAAGCCTCCAACATCACCTTTTCATTTCTCAGTCTCAGCCTTGCTTTTTATTTCACTGATACATAAAAGCAATTAAAAAAGAGAATTTGACATGTTCTGTTAGTAAATCGAATACTTCTTTTCTTTTCCTTAACTCCAATAACCATGGTTGATCTGTCCTCCTTCATTCTGTCTAAAGCCATTTCCTCTACTTTATCATTAGTTCCCATTTTCTGTCTGTTACCCTAGGACTTCTCTCTTCCTGCATCATCAGTTTTCCCTCTCACTATGTAATTTCCATAAGTATATGGATGAACCATAAAATCTTCTGTTTAAAAAAATCCTCCCTTGACCCACATGTTCCTCCAGCTATGACTCTATCTCTCTGCTCCTCTTGGAAAACCCTCTTAAAATAGTTACCCATGTTCTATATTTTCCTTTCATTCTTCTTGAACATCCTATTGTTAGGCTTTCTTCCCCACTACTTCTCATAAACTATTCTTGTCATGGTCGCCAATGACTGAAAGTTATTAGATTCAAAGGTAAATTTCAATCTTCATTATATTGTAACCATTAGCAAAATTTGTCATAGTTGATCATTTCTTCCTTCCTAAGACATTTTTTTAAACCAGGTAAACAGGGAATTAATTTGGTTAATTACAATATTAGAACTCAACACATATTCTACACAAAGCACTACTAAAATCCATTAAATACTCCTTGTCAAAATACAGATGATAAGCATTTGAGATACATTCTGGTTCTGCTGATAAATGAACTGAGAGTTGTGCCTTCCACAGTTTTTAAAACTGAGGCTAAATTATTTAATAAATCTGGATGTGCAATAAGCCAATGCCCCTTGAGAGAGGAGTTAATTTTTCTTTGCTATCTGAGAATGTTCATTTATTTCTACTACATAAACCATTACTCAAGATCTATAACTCCTACATCCATGAAGAAGCATCATACTCTTAATGGACTGGTGATCCTTTAGCCTAATCCACAAAAAATAAAACAGTTCTTTTCTAAAATACAGGATGTTGCCCCCTCTTAACTCTAATGCAGGAGAAAGATATCCTGAACATCTACTTTACTATGTTACATCATTATTATAGGTCCACCAACACAACACATCCTTATTTAAATTCACACCATACATCTTTTAGTGATTACATCTTATAATGGTTACCATATAAATGTTTGCTGTTATTATCTCTAGGCATCTCAAACATACCACATCTAAAATTAAACATTTTATTGTTCATCTTCCAATCACCTTCAAAACACAGAAGGCATAGACAATTAAATACTTTCCCAATTAGTTCTCCTTTCTTCTCAACCTCCAAATCTCCTCTTCATTTTACTCTCAGACCATAATATTGCTTCTTATTTCACTGAAAAAACCTATTCCTCATGCTGACTTTTCCAATTGAAGTGAAGGCAGTTCTTTTCTCCTGGGTACATAGACCAAAATGCTTGGTGTCAGGACTGGCCCATTTTTCTTATTATAACTCATGTCTAATCTGTCAGCAGATCCAGTTGGTGTTATAGAATTCAGTAATTTTCACCATGGTTACCACCCTATACCAAGAAGTGTCCAATTACCTCTTGACTGGACAACCTCAAGTGGATAACTGACCTCCCAGTGTACACCTTTGCTCCTCTTCATTTTTTTTTTAATCCTTAAAGCATCCTGAGTATTTACTGTCTGCTTTCCTTACTGGAGTGTCACTACCATGAGAATAGGAACCTTTTCCCTTTTGTTCACTGCTATTTTCCTAGCACCTAAGACTGTGCCTGGCATATCGTAGGCATTCAAAGCAATGTTAGTTGAAAGATCCGCTAATTTGTGAGCTCCTTGTCAAACAAGGACCTTGGCTTATCAAACTTTGTATTTCTTATACATAATGCATTATAGACAAAGAGCAGGTGCTCAAAATATATTTGTTCAATGAATCCCTGAGTTACTGGAGAGTAATACAAGAAAGTCCAAATTTCCCTGTAGCTCCTTTTACAGGTTGTCTTTTGTTTTCTTCATTGTAAGGGCACTATAAAAAGTCAAAGGGATAAATCTCTCCAGAATTAATAAAGGATCATTTGTTAGGATGAAAATCTGCAGATCACAGTGGATAAAAAAGGCTGGAGGTAGGGATTTGATTCAATAGGGAGCACGAGAACAGAGCTACCTGGGAGATTATCTGCAGGGAAATGAGGTAATGGACTCTACCTGGGACATTACAACACCTCTTGTGGCAGGATAATGGGGTCTATGAGTTTTCAGAAACTGAAGAAAAAATATCCTGAGACTTTAGCATAGTGAGAAATAGCTGTTGTCCCATCTTTTATCCATTCATTCTTAACTTTCTGTTTGCTCCATTCCTTCTTTCTTTCCTTCATTCATCTACTTGTATTGAGCACTTACTATGTGTCAGACATATGATGAGATGAAGAGACAGACAAGATTCTTTTATCTATAGAATGGATGGCACTGGATTGGGGGGAGGAAGGAGGAAGGAGGAGACAGGCTGAGAAGTACAAACAGAATAAGGTGATAAAAGCTTTAATGTGTTTATAAGAAGATGTAGATACACCCAAGGTGCCATTCCCACACATGAAGACGAATCTCTAAATGAGACTGTGGGAAAGAGGATTTTCCCAGGAAATTTTGAAATTTGTTCTGAATTTTAAAGAATGAATATGAAGCTAGCTGATAGAAAGGAGAAAGACACTTTGGATAGAGGTGATAGCAATGTAGATATGCTGAGAGTACAACAGGGTATGTTCTGGAAACTACACTGGTCCCATGTGTCTAGAGTAGAGACAACATGTGAATGTGATTAAGGAAATAAAGTTAAAGGCAGGTAGAAACCAAATTATGAAGTTCATGGAAACTAAAATGAGGAGTCTGGACTTATTCTGGGTGCTCCAGGAAGTAATTTTAGGATTATAATCAGGAAAGTAAAATAACTACTCAGATTTGTGTGGTAGTAAGGTAACATTAAAAACGGGAGAGTCTCTTTCTTGAGAATTTTTGTGGCAAGCAATGCTTAAGAGCTACTCATTTAATTCTTCTACCAAACCCCTGGAAAAGTATTATTAGGCTCATTCTAACGTTAAGGAGACAGAAATTTAGACAACTTCCCATAGGGATATGGGAATTCTCAGAATTCTCAGATCTCTCACTTAAAACTCTGTAATTCTTAATCATCACTACCATAGTTGTGCCTAGAATAGAGGTGAATAGTGGTGGAGTTGGTACAGGGAGATGAGTTAGCACACTATTTCACTACATCTGGAGGGAAATGATTAGAGTGTGAACTGTGACAATGGCAGTGGAGATGAGGAAAAAGATGATTTTGAGACAAATGAAGGAGATACAATTTATAGGATGGTAACTAGCTAGATGTGGAAGAGCAAGTAAAAGAATGAATGTGAGGTTGATGGTCATGGTAAGTGGGTGGGAGGTAGGGCCATTCACAGAAATAGAGGTAGATCAGGCCTGGAAGGGGTCAGATGTGTGGAGTGTGAGGGGCTTGTAGAACATGGGCAGTTGGATATACAGGATTGAAGCCCCTTAGAGGGCTATGAGCTAGAGGACAACTAGCACATAAACATGGATAATTGACCAAGGGATGATTGGTAGCATAATTAGAGCAGAGGGCTTAGGATAGAGCTATGGAAACTAAACATTTAGTAGATTACAAGAAGAAGAAAACCTGCAAAAAGAGTCTGAGAGGGAACAGAAGGAGAAAAAGAATAAAGTGAGGCGAGAGAGATCCCAGACCCAGGAGGGATTCCAGATTGAGGAGATGGGCAACAATGGAAAATATTACAACAAGGACAAGTAAGGTAAGAACAGAAATATGTCCATTTTATTGGATGGTATCAGGCTCATCGTTCAACTTATCCAAAGAAATCTACTTGGTAAGGAAGTTGGTGGACCCATGTGGCAGATGGAGGGAGTAGTGGGAAGAAAGTGAGGGATTGGAACAGCCCAGGGGTAGGCAAGGGAGGTGTGAAATGCTGGCTAGAGCAGGTTGAGGTCATGGGAAGGATTTTTGGAAAGGGCTGTGGAAGTGATTTGGGAGGGATAGACTCCAAGAAAATGTTGGAATGATGATTCTTTGGTAACAATTATGTTGGGAAACCTCAGAAATAGATCTTTGACTTGTTTCAACTGTGCATGTGAGGTGGGGGGGGGCATTTATGTATATCCTTTCAGCTTTATTCAGACAAATTTATTCAGATTTATTCAGCAACCTGCACAAATATTGCTACCTCTTTATGTACAAAATAGGCTTTTTAATTTCTTTCCTCCTTCTTTACCTTTCTTTTTTTCTATCAACTGAAGCATAGGAACTTGGAGAATAGAAGCTGTGATTTTAATTCACCACCAGTGAATTTTTTTCTTTCAGTAAGTTAGTGTTAGCGGTTCCTACCAGAGTGCTGCCAGGGGAAGATTTTGAGCTGGACTAGGATCCCTGTTTGATACAGTGCAGGATCCAGAATTATCAACAATGTCAAACTGACTATTTCCATAAGCCTTTATCCCTCTCTTCGAAGCAGTCTTTGTCCTTGAACCCAGCTTTTGTTCTCTTGAGTGAAAGACTGAACAATGTCCTAGTTTAGGTGTTTCCATACAAGGATGAGAAATAGCTTCTCCCTCTCTTAACTAGAGTAGGGGCACAAAACTTATAATCACATAGAGGGACCATTGTGAACATTGTCATCATCTTTATGTTCAAAAGTAAAGACTTTAGATAAGTTGGAGTTCATTGATTTCAAAAGCATTCGATTGCAATGAGGATGGTTGGGGAGGGAGTAGAGATAGCGGGGGTAAAATGGATGGGGAAAATTCCTCAGATGGAGTTGTGTTTTTAAAGATTTTATATATTTATTTGAGAGAGAGAGCAAACGAGCAGGGGGGAGAGGCAGAGGGAGAAGCAGACTCCCCGCTGAGCAAGGAGCCCGACGCAGGACTTGATCCCAGGACCCTGGGGTCATGACCTGAGCTGAAGGCAGACACTTAACCAACTGAGCCACCCAGGTGTCCCTGGAGTTGTATTTTTATACCTCAGAGACTGAGGATGCTGGAAGATGTAGAATACTAGGTTGGCTCTGTCCTTTGGCACTTGTATGTAGACTTTAACTTTTCCCAAGGATAAGTGTGGCAATCTGCACTTTCTTCACATCTGAGTGCCACTGGCTTCACTCATAGGCAGTATCAAATGGCCTGGAACCAGTGACATTTGCCTGTTCTGCCAGGGGTTTATGCCAACCCTACCTGGAATCTGTGGTTGTTCTGGTAAGGAGGACTTTGGTGCTCTAGCTGGGCACCAATGAATGTCTAAAAACTCAACAAAATCTTCACACTGGTTACTGCAGATACTCAATGGTAGTTTAAAAGCTGGCACTGACTGAACTATAACCCGTAAGTTAGTCAACCAATAAATAGTGTTTGGGAGCCTTAGCACAACTTGGCAAAAGTGTGACTAGCTGTGGTGAGTTGTTTGTTACATTTAAAAATTGAAGTTTGCCTGTTCTCCTGGTTTCCGAAGAAGCTCACGGTGCTGAAGTCACTGATTACTTGCACACTTGTATCATGCTCACTAATTATTAAGAATAACAACTGAAATTTGTATTATGCTTTCTATTTATACTTTCCCATATGTGACCTTATTTGAAGCTCATAACAACATTGAAGAGAAGGTAATTACTATTGCTAATTTAGAGATGGGGAAAACAAGGCTCAGCATATGTCAGTGCCATAGCTAAAGTCACAGAGCCGGTAAAAGGCCAAGGGGAACTTCGTCTTCTGTCTTCCATGGCTTTTCTCCACCATGTAGGCAGAGAAGTTTGCTCCTATTCTGGTGTCAGGAATCTTTCAGAGTTATATCAGCTAGTAAAATCAGTAGGTTCCTGGGGTTAGGCATTCCAGGGCAAATAGAGCTTGGAGGTTGCTGGAGAATGAGTTTCTTAGCATTGGTCAGCCTTGAGGTCAAATGCAATATTAGTAACACTGAATAGCTTTGCCCTTGAGAAATTAAAACCCCATCACCTCTAACCAGACTTGGATGAAGCATGTTCTTAGGTCTCATGAAGGGTTTAGCACATTCTATTTTAATGTAAGGCATGGGAGCCTTAATAAGTTTTTGCATATTTTCCACAAAAGCATGTAAAGGAAGAGTGAAAAGAAGAATAATTGGAACAAAATCAATAAGTTACCAATAGCCTTTTTTCTGTAATTCAAGCATTGAGTTTTTTTCACCATAAGCCAATCTTCTAAAGGAAACAGATAAAAAAAATGAAGTAATTTATTAATATATGGTACATTAAAAATACTGTATTGGTTGAGTAAATAATGGTGCATCCACACAATGAGTCACTGCAGTCTTTAAACTTGATGATGCTGCAAATATCTCATGAAACAAACACATACACAATATATTGTTATTTTTTTCAAAAGCAGCATATGTAGCAATATGAATGTGTGTGTGTGTGTGTGTGTGTGTGTGTGTGTGTCTAGGGAGAGATGGAGAAATAGGGAAGGGACTGGAAGGATACATACAAATGCTTAGCTCGTTTCTACCTCTGGCTCAGGGATGTGCTGGTTGGGTTATCTGGGAAACAGATATTGTGACACAGGAGTGCAAAAGGATTATTGGGGATTCAACAAATGGTGTTGGGAAAACTGAATACATGCAAAAGAAAGAAATTGGGCCCCCTCATCCCATGAAAAGGAAAGAAGTTGGACTCTTACCATATACAAAAATTAATTCAAAATGGATCAACCACCTAAATGTAAGAATTAAAGCTATAAAACTCTTAGAAGAAAATAGGGAAAAGCTTGATAGCATCGGATTTGATGATGGTTCTTTGATATGACAACAAAAGCACAGGCAAGGAAAATAAAAATAGATAAATTGGATTCCATCAAAATTAACAACCTGTGCATCAAAGGACACAGTCAACACTACAAAAAGGTAACCAATAGAAGAGGAGAAAATATTTGCAAATTATAGACTTGATTTGAAGTAAGCATCTAGAATACATAAATAATTCTTACAACTCAACAAATAATCCAATTAAAAATGGGCAAAGGACTTGAATAGACAGTTTTCCAAAAAGGATATACAAATGCCCAACAAGCATATTGGAAGATGCTCAACATCACTAATCATTAGGGAAATGCAAATCAAATCCACAATGAGATACAGCCTCACATTCATTAGGATGGCCACTATCAATCAATCAATCAATCAATAACAAATGTTGATGAGGATGTGGAGAAAATAAAATCCTTGTGCAGTGTTGGTGGGAATGCAAAGTAGTCCAGCCACTCTGGAAAACGATATGGTAGCTCCTCAAAAATCTAAAAATATTTTTACTGTGTGATACAGCCATTCCATTTCTGGGTGTATTTCCAAGAGAATCAAAAGCAGAGTCTCAAAGCAATATTTGCTCTTCCATGTCCAGAGCAGCATTATTCACAATAGCCAAAAGGTGGAAGCAACTCATGGACAGTGGATGGGTAAACAAAATAGTCTATATACATACCATGTAATAATGTTTGCCTAAAAAGGGAAGGAAATTTTGACACATGCTACGACATTATATTAAGTGAAATAAGCTAACCACAAAAAGACAAATACTATATGATTTCACTTGCATGAGGTGTCTGGAGTAGTCAAATTCATAGAAACAGAAAGAATTGTGGTTCCCAGGGCCTGGGGGAGGGAAGGATGGGCAATTGTTGTCTAATGGGTACAGATTTTTAATTTTGCAAAATGAAAGCTCTGAAGGTTGGTTGCTCAACAATGTGAATGTACTTAACACTACTGAACTGTGTACTTAAAAATGGCTAATTAGGTAAACATTGTATGTTCTGTGTGTTTTACCACAACTTAAAAAAGATTAGTGGGGAGTAAGGAGTAACGTCTGTTAAGGAAAAAGGGAGGAAAGAGAATTAGGCACGGGAACTATCACACTGTGATGTAGACAGTCTCTAGGAGACTGTCTAGGAGAATTCTCGTAGGAGTTCTGGAGCAAAGCTCACCTATTAGAAGGGGTCACTTTGGGTGGATACACCAGGCCTTTGCATCACCTCTTGACTTTGGTTATCATGAATTTGGCCACCGTGCCTTACTCAGTCATTGTCAGGGGCTGCCCTGAGATGAGTAGGACCTCTGCTTGAAAGCTGACAAGTGCTGAAGGAGTTAACAGTTGGAGGCTGTCAGGCAGGCACACTCCTGGAGCTGGGCACCAGTTCCTTCTTTGAAAAGGGATCTGAGTGACAGATCTCCATGTCTGCCACATGGGAGTAAGAGGGAGTTTTATCTTCCTTCAATTTGCATTTCTGTGTATCCCATATTTCTAACAACGAATAAAAAATGACTTTTTAATAAAAAATAAATGAAAATAATTATAATATATGGCAACCAGTAATCTTAACTGTTATTAAATATCCATTTAAGATTATTATGTGTAGACCCCTACCATGTAAACAAACACATTCTATCCTAATAAATCAAGGAATTATGAATTCTCCTGTGAAGCTGAAAGATGTTTGTTCTGCCATGTTGGTTGATATTCGTCAATTTGATTTTGGCATATGAAATGGGCATCACTGTAGATATTGCCTACTTTAATTTTATCCTACCAGAGTACAGAAGGCATTCAGATGGATTATTGCAAAAATATTAACCACAATACACAAACCTTGGAAAGTATCATTTTATTTCTGTTGAAACAATGAAGTTATCACAACAGGCTTAAAACAGTGGTGGAGACTTCCAAAGCAGGCAACCATAGATGCAGGAAGACAGTCAGGTGTGGTCATCCAATAATGCTATTAAAAAATTGTCAGATCCTCACATGAAAGGCAACTTCTAAGAAGAAGATGCAAGGGAAATCATCAGAGTGACAGCTCTTTTAACTTTAAATTACTTATGGGTTATGTACCTGCATCTTGGGTAGGCTGGTGTCAAGAGGGCTTCATTCACAAAAGAATAAAAATTCCCTAATTTCAATGAAAGGAAGATGAACTAACGGAGCAAGAAAATTGTAGAGAGAGTTACAGATCCAAAGGCTGAGAGAAATGCAGGGCGGTTGGCTTTTCTATATCTGTCAGGAATAACTGCATTGAGGTATTGGGAATTCATCCATGCAAAATTACTTGAGTAAAAGATTACTTTTTCCTACAAACTCACAAAATAGAGGATCGATATACTGCTAGGAGATAGAAAACACTGAGTAATCACACATATCAAACTAAAACTGTTCCTGCTGTACACTTCTGAGACCTGGTTTTATGTCTAATTAAGCAACTGAAATGATTTATGGGCTTTAACATTTACTTTAAAAGTGGAATTTGAAGGGCAAATCTGTCTTTCTAAATTTTACCGGTTTAAAAAGGTATCTTAAGTCACCAATGGTGAGACTCAATAAAATCTCCAGTTAAATGACTCTCCTGAGTTTGGATAAGGCTAAACTGATCAGAGTAATTTACCAAAATTTGGCAAGATTTTCAAGCTTGCTTAACCTTGTGGGGGTTTAGGAGGGTTTTTGGTTTGTTTTGTTTCTGTTTTTGTTTTGCATGCATTCAAAAAAAATGTCTATTCCATGATAGGCACTGTTCTAAGTGTTCATGATATAGCAGTGAATAAAACCAAACAAAAGTTTCTGACCTCAGGGAGTTTAGCACCTAGGGGGAAGAGGGGGGAAAGCCATAAATAAAACACAGAAGTGAATAAGTTTATATAGTAGAGGATGATAAATGCCATGGAAAAGAACAAAGGATGAAAAATGTAGAGGATGATAAGTGCTGTGGAAAGCAATAAAGTAGGAAAAATGTACAGGGAAAAGAAGGTGAGGAGAAGTGCAGTTCTAAATCAATCTATAGAACAGGGAAAGGTGACATTTGAGCAAAGACTTGAAAAGGGCTCCAAAGTGAGTGATGTGCCTGTCTAGGAAGAGTGCTGCAAATAGGGGAAATAGCATGTGCAAAGGCCCTGCATCAGTCTGAGCAGGATACTGATGACACAATCAAATGGGGTACTTTGAGGAGAGTTGAAAAAAGTGATTATTTACAGAGATGTGCACAGGTTGTAGGAGAAATGACAAAGAACAATACAGTATTCAGGAGGAAAAGACAGTGGAGCCCCATGATCATCACTGAGCCTGAGTGGGTGACTGGTAAGTGGTTATTGGAACTCAGAGTAACAAACAACTGTGTCAAAAGTCTGCCTAACAGGAGCTGTGTGACCTAAGGTTAAGGAATGTGTGCCTGCAACACTGCAGGAAGGAAGCACAGGGAAGGAGAGAAAATGAAAGACTAATCTCACTTTCATCCCTCCTTCAGATCTTCTGCTGGGCTCCCCATTGACCACGTGAAAATTAAGAAAGAGAAACCTCACTAATGTGGACTCCAGGGGCTAGAAGGGGAGGCTGGAAGGGGGGTTGTGCCATCCATGTCAATTAGAGGAAGAATTGGACCCCAATGGAAGAAATGCAATAGGAAAGAATCATCAATTACAGGCCCTAACAGGGAAAGATGTTTATTGCGTGTTCTAGAAAAACTATCCGTGCAACTCAGCAGATGAGAAACTATCATCATCCTGAACTCTTGCTTTTCTCCAATGGGCTTTCATTCAAAACAACCCCTCTCTACTTCCTCTTTCTTCTCTATAAAATAACATTCCTCTTTTTTGTTTGCTGGACTTGTCTATGATTTTTGCCATAGCTTGCATGTCCCAAATTGCAGTTATCTGTTATTCCCAAATAAACCTCTTGTTGCTGATAAAATAACAGACTGATTTATTTTTAAGGTTAATAGCCAAATCCACCTGGAAGCAGAGGGCCAGAGAGATCATTGTGGTAGGTCATAAAGTTTATCCTTACAGGGCACAGAGCAGTGATGAGAAGGAAGGAGACTAGGTATCGGGGGTGAATGGAAAATTTATTTTACAAGCTTTGAAGTGAGATTATGGCTGACGTGAAGAGGAATAGCAAGAATGCCATTGTAATTACAGAAGAGGGATTGCGTAGAAGAATACCAGGAAATGAGGTCAGAGAACTAGCAGACTAGAATTTGATGGGCATTGTCAGGGATTGTAAAGCCCTTAGCTCTTACTATGAGTAAAACAGGGAGCTGTTGGAGAGTTCTATGAGAAAAGGTGACAGGAGTTGGTGTGCCTTACAAGTGTATCGCTGGATGTTGAGTTAAAAATAGACTCTGTTGAGGTGGCTGGGTGATGGACATTGGGGAGGGTATGTGTTGTACTGAGCACTGGATGTTGTGTAAGACTGATGAATCACAGACCTGTACCCCTGAAACAAATAATACATACATGTTACTTAAAAAAAATAGACTCTGGTGAGACAAGGGTGGACTCATGAGACCAATGAGGATGCGGTTGCTTAATTCAAGCAAGAGAAATAGCAGTTTATAGGTGGACACAGTGAACAGGGTGTGTGTGTGTGTGTGTGTGTGATAGAGAGGGAAACAGGAATCGAGGATGATTTCAAGTAGGAAGGACAGAGTTGCCATTGATTGATTTGGGAAAGACTGTAGAAGAACCATTGTTTTTGAGAAAATCTCAGCAATCAGTCGGGCATCTTGTATTTGAGGTGTCTGTTAGGACACGGTGAGCAGGCAGTTGGCTTTATATGAGTTTTGAGTTTAGGAGGAAGGTCTCACTGGGAGATAGAAATTTTGTAGATGTTAGTGTTAGAAGGTATTTAAAACCATTAGAAGAGATGAGATCACCTAAGGAGCAAGCATGGAGAGAAAAGAGAGGGGGGTGCAGAACTTGGGCTTGGAGAAGCCAACAGAGGGGACGGAAGGAACATCCCAGGTAGCAGGGAGAAAAAATTAAAAAGAGAAGGTGGTTTCCTGAAAAGGAAGTGAAGAAAGTGTTTCCAGGAGGAGGGAATGATCAACAGTGATGATCAATGATCAATCACTGCTGATAAGTACAATGAAGATGGAGTTGCTACTTAACCATTGGGTTTAGTAGCATGGAGGTCATCAGTTCCTTGATACATCCAGATTTCAAAGAGTAGTGAGGGGAGTGGCTTTAATGAGAATGGGGATAGAAAGAAATGCACTGGAAATAATTAGTATAGATTTCTCTTAAGAGCATTTTGCTGTAAAGGTGAGCAGAAAAATAGGGCAGTAACTGGAGAGAAAAATAGGGCAGTAACTGGAGAGTCAAAGATTTTTTTTAACAAGAGCTAGAACAGCATGTTTTAGGAAATTAAGAATGAGCTAGTAGAAAAGACAAATTGAAGATGCAAAGGAAAGAATAGAGAAGAGAATTGCTGAAACAATGTCCTTGAGGAGGCAAGAGGGGGTGGAAGAGCCTGATGAAATTGACAGATTGTCTTAGATCTGGGTATGGACATTTCATTCATAGCAGTGGTTTCCAAACTTTTGTATTAGAATCACCTGGGAAGCTTTTAAAACTCCTGAGATCTACATCTCATTCCACTAAAAATTAAAACAGAGTATCTGCGAGAGGACCCAGCATAATAAAAAAAAAATGTTTCCCAGATGGCATTATCAAATCACTTGGGGAACTTGATTGCTGGCCCTACTCCCAGCGTTTCTGATTCAATAGGTCTGAGTCCATCTGAGAATTTGCATTTCTGATATCCCTGGTGACACTGATGCTCCTGCACTGGGGACAACTCTTTAAAGATCACTGATGTATAGTAACAGGAGCAAAGTTACAGTGTATGGGGGCCAATGCTGGTTGGTGGGTCAAGGTAGTGGTGGGAACTTGAGGACGTTCTCTTCTTATTTAAATATTCTCAACGAAGTGAAAAGAAAGGTCATCATTTGGAAGTGTGCAAGGTTAGGAGGGTATGGAAGAGTCGAGAAAGGAGAAGGTATCTTATAAAATTTAGTAAATGGGACTGTGAGTGGTCTAAGGAAATGTAACACAATTTTGGAGCAATTTTGGGGCATCAATAGGGCTCACGTGAAGTTGTAAGTCATAAATTTAAAATGAGACCAACCAGCATGTTTGTGCTTTTCACTCTAGCCACACTTATTTGCATAGATGGAAGTGTAGATAAGGTAGAGAGATGCATTTGACCAAGGTTCAGGTTTTGCTAAGAGTGCAATAAAGTAAGAGGGGAGCCAGGGATTGGGAGTGTTCACAGGGGAGGATCTATAATGATTGAAATGGAATTGAAATTTGAGTAAGGAGGAAGAGAAAGACATTAAGAGAATGAGTAGAAAGGGGGCAAGGTTAAAGGAATGAAGATTCATTGGAGCAGAAGGATTGTTGTATGTCAGACAAGAGAGTTTTTGAAATTGAGATTAAGGGGGAGTTGCATTTATTTATTATGACAAGGCCAGTCTTATGACCATGGGAGTGTGTGGTTGAGGAATTGTTGAGATTGTGGTTATGGAGAGGAGTTTAATGAGCCGAGAGCCCATGGTGTTAAAAAAAGCATTCATATGAATATTGAAATCAGTAGGATAAAAGATAGACACAGTTTTGGAAAGAGACTAACAGTAAGCCGGATGCTGAGGGTTTTTGCAAAACAAGAGGAATTCAAAGCTGGGTTTTTTAGGAATCATACAGTGGTGTGGAAGTGGCAATGAGAAGCAGAGAGGACACTGTTCAAGCTCCCCACTTAGTGTATGGGGTTGTGGGAGAAGACAATCATCGCTTGAGAGGGCTTTCGAAGCAGCATGCCCTCACGAAAATCCAGATACTTGTTAAACTAAGAAGATCAATAAAGCCCCAGAGAGAGGTTGAGGTGGTTGGGTGTTTGGGGATGTTTGGTCTGAGAACCAGGGGGCACGTGGAAGAGTTTTAGGAGTTGGGAAAGAGTCAAGGACTGGAACAGACTCGGGGATATGGAAAGATGTGGAGGATTAGAGGAGGTTAAGTGTTGCTTAGGAGTTTGAACCTCTTGGGATGATGCATATAAATAGTGCAAAGGGCTATAATGTGATGAATCCTGGCGGCCTCAAGACAGAGAGTGGTGTTGAATTTTCAAATGTAGAGAAGTAGTCAGGGGTGGGGACCTGGGACACCCCCTTCACAGCTTCTGAGTGATGTGTGGAGGCCAGGGAGGGGTGGTGTTATTTTGAGTACATGAGGTTTTCTCTTGTCTCCTGAAGATGGAGTTTTGAGTGTATGGAGAGGGGATGTTACCTCAGAGTGCCCAGCCAAAATTATTTTAATTAAAGGAAATGATCTTGTAAGTGTTGCCAGACTCAGAGAAAAGGAACTCAGATGATTACATGGAGAACTGATGCAATATTTGGAAAGGGTTCACCCCTTATTTCTGGTAAAGGAATCCATAAACAGTGACATAAAAATGGAGGAGAATCCCCACCACCGATCCATCTCTTTGTTGGTTAATGTGGTTTCATTTTTCTTGCTTTTACAGATTTTGTGTTTGATGTTTCGTATCCAAATTGCCCAAGTCATTGCTTTGGCTTTCTACTACACTTTAGGAACAAGGCCAGTTTCTTGGCAGAACCCTGATCTGCAGGCAATCTCAGATACTTTGTTTTGGTGTTCCTTTAAACCTTAATTTCTCAGGATTTGGTGGCATAAAATTCATTCCAACTAGAATTTATTGAGTTTTGGTATGCATAGTAATTGGTGATGTCCTCTGGGAGCTGCAGAAGAACTTTAAGATGCTGGGTAGCTTAAATGAAACTGAATGTTGCTTTGCATTTCTCAGCATTTTTTTCCCCACTGAACATTTCCAGATAATATTGAAAGTGCACCCTGAGCTTCAACTTGCTTTATTATGGCTATTATTAAAATTAGAATTTATAATTTAAGAGAAGGCCTGCACATTTAGAAACCCCCACCTATGAACATTGAATTGATTATAAGGCAGAAGCTAGTTTATAGCTGAACCAGAAAATCTAGGATACTTAAACAGGCTTCTCCTTCAGCTACTGCCACATATCTCTGTTCTTTAGAGCAAAATTCCTGGAAAAAAAAATTTTTTAAAGATTTTATTTATTTTTTTTGAGAGAGACAGAGACAGAGAGAGAGAATATGAGTTGGGGGAGGAGCAGAGGGAGAGGGACAAGCAGACTACATGCTGAGTGTGGAGCCCAACACAGGGCTCCATCCCAGGACCCTGAGATCAGGACCTGAGCCGAAACCAAGAGCTGGATGCTCAACCAACTGAGCCTCCCAGGCGGGCCCCTGGAAAATGTTTTTATCCTTGTTAGCTACATTACTATTACCTTCCTTGCTCTCTGGCATCTATTCCGTTTGGGCATTGCCCCTGTATTGTTCACGGAGATCATTAATGTCTCTGGGTTGTCCATTTTTAGTCTCCAGCCTGATTTCTGTGCAATGAATGTTTAGCACCCATCCTGTTCTCTCACCACATTTGACTCCATTGATAATTTTTTCCATCTTGAAATACTGCTGTTGCCTTCTTAGATCTCACATTCTTTAATTTTCTGCTTCTTCCCTAGAAATTCCTTATCAGACTCCTTTGCTGGCTCTTCTTGGTCTTGCGAGTCTGTAAGATGCTGTTAAAAACTCAGCCCTGTCTTTGGCTCTCTTCTTTCTGAATAGACACTCATGTTGCAGGTGCTCTCATCAATCCTGTTGTTTTAAAAATTATCAATAGAATGGTGTTTCTCCAATCGTTCTTTCTAGCTGTGAGCTCTCCCTAAACTCCAGGCTCAAGTATTCAACTGCGGGACATCTCTAGGTGCCTAGTGAACATCTCAAACTTCCCAGGCCCCCAAACTGAATGCTGATTTCCTCCTCTCTCCAGGAGTCCCTGTTTCAGTAAATGACACCGCCACTCACCTGGCTGCTCAGGCCCAGTGATCATGGTTCTTTCTCTTATACCCAAAATACGTTTGTAAATCCTCTGGTTCTATCTCTGAACTATGGCTAAAATCCAACTACTTCAAAGCTCCTTGTCATTATTTCCCCAGTCAAAGCCTTCACCTGGAGCCCCAAAGAAGGCTTTGTTACGCGTCTTCCACTCTTGTTGTTCCCCTAGATTCTAATTTGCATACAGAAAACAAAGTGACCTTTTAGAAAAGCCAGACAGATTATGTACCTTCTTATCTCAGAACTTTCCAAAAGACTTTGCATGACATTGACTACAAAATATAAAGACAAGCCCCTACATTTCTGTCATGCTCCCCCTGTCCCACACACCTAAGCTATGCTGAGCTTGATTGATGTTCCTTGAACACACTAGATACATTTCTGCCTAGATCTTTGCCCTTGCTATGTCCTTTGGCTACAGTGCCTTCTGCCAAGATCTGTACAGACTTTATTATTTTATTCAGGTCTCTGTGCAAATGTCATCTACTCAGAGAGGATTTCCTAGACTGTTATATTTGAATACTAACTCCCCACCTATTACCGTCTATCTTTCTGAACTTTTTACTGCCTGACATTCAATTATGTATTTATTTGTTTATTTTTGTTTCTTCCAATGGAACGTAGGCTTCCTAGAGTCAGGAATTTATTTTATTTCTCTGCTGTGCCTGGGGCACCTAGAACACTTTGAGCCTAGGAAAAATGGAATTACTGCTGGTGAGGTGAGCCAGAGTTTCATCTCCCTCCAGGGAGAGTTTTGAGAATGGTAAGCATTTGACAGATGGCCTGGAGTTATCTTCTTCCAACAGTTGTTATGGTCTAAGTGACTATTTCTGATCAGGAAATAGAAAGAACATTTAAAACATCTTATATTTTTATGTTTTAGTGGTGATGTTTTATATTTTTATAGTGATGAACCAGACCCATAATTAGGGCTTAACAAATTTTTGTTTAGTAAAGAATGAATGCAAGTAAAGAATGAATGAATGCACATGTATATATATATATACACACACACAGAGATCATGTTACAAATTACAAGATCTTTAGATAATTTCTTATTTTGCAACAATTATGCTTCTAATGTTAAGGATGTTAGTTAAAGAAGTAAAAAAAATACATTTCACTTAGCTTTATGTGACTATCAGGATGATTGTGACATTCTTTCTCTATGGCTTAGTTAGGTTTCAAGGCAAAGAGCATTCTATAAGGGAAAGAAAAATATGAGTGTATCTTAATTGACTAGAAATATGAACTCTTACCAGAAAGTGTTTTTCTGAATCCTAGAAAATTAATCTCTAGGATTCCGTAAACCTCAACTTCAACCTCAGGCAGTATTTAATGTGTTACTACAGAGTATGGCCCTTTTATTTTACTTTATTCACATTTTAAACATAGCTTATGAAATAATCTTATTTTAACCAGAAAAAAAATATGAACTCTTACAAATATACTTAAATTGTAGCTTGAGAACAATTTAAGACAAAAATTATGTGTGTTTTCAAGCTTCCACACATCAAGTAACTCCACATTACAGAAATTTCTTGCAAAACTACATATCTACAGGAAAGACATATCCATATATAAGCAATATAATTTATTCAATTTTGGAGTATTGTTTTCTTCCATTCTCACATTTTTAAAAAGGATTTATTTATTTATTTGAGAGAGAGATCGAGTGCAAGTGGGAGGGGCAGAGGGAGAGGGAGAGAGAATCCTAAGCAGACTCCCTCCTGAGCCTGAAGTGGGGCTCCATCTCAGGACCCTGAGATCATGACCTGAGCCGAAACCCAGAGTCAGACGCTCAACCAACTGTGTCACCCAGGCGCCCCTCTTGCATTTTTATCATACAAAGAAATTAGTGTTTGACGTTCCTGGACATGAAATTCTGTCTCCTTCTTTCTGTGCTGTTCATGTTAAATGCTTCCTTCTCTCCTTTGCATTTCACACAGAGCATAACAAGAACTGAGTGTGGACAGAGCAGGGGTTTGGAATGAGCATCAGTTAAGTTGTCAGGAAATGTGGTTTCCAGTCCCTGTTTTACCTCTCATTAGCCGTGTGACCTTGGGCAAAGCACCTAACCTCTCTAAAAAGAAGACATTCTTGTTGGCCTCTAAGAGGGCTTTTCATTCTGTAAGTCTCTGGATTTATGGAGTTCCCCACAATTCATTCCAGGGTAAGATTTCCTCCCACTGAAGTACAGCCCTCTTCAACATTGCGCTCCATGGATGAAACCCAAGTAAAGGGGTTTAAAGCCTTTTGGGATTCTAAATTTTGGCCACTCTTTTTATTACTTCAACATTAACTCCATTCATATTCTTATGTTTTAAAAAAGTCAGCTCTTTATCAGGAAATCACTTGGTTTGTGCAAAATATAAGCAGCATTCAACAAGACTTGGTTCATGTTATGTACCAGGATGAACGGGACAAATGGGCATCTTTTATTCAGTTTAATATGCTGGCTCTAATATAATTTAAAAATGTAGGACAAAATCAGAGCTCATCCTTTTAGCACCCTATTGTACTCAGAGAAGAGCATAAGTTCTAATATGCATTTTACATGTCAAAATTTTCATAGATGTCCAATTTTTCTATAATCAACTTTATTGAAGTATAATTTACATGGTTATAATGTACACATTTTAAATGTACACTTTTGTGAGTTGTGTCAAATGTATAAACCATAGCTATGGGTTGAATTTTGTCCCCCTCCCCCCAAAAGAGATATATTGGAGTCCTAGACCCTAGTACCTCAGAATGTGACCATATTTGGAGAAAGAGTCTTTACAGAAGTGGTCCAGTTAAAATAAGGTCATTAGGGCAGGCCCTAATTTAATATTACTCTTATCCTTATAAAAAGAGTAAATTTGGACACAGAGACACGCACATAGGCAGAATGTCATAGAAAGACTGGAATTATACTTCCAGAAGCCAAGCAACTACCACAAGCTTGGAGAAAGGCCCTGGTCAGAACCTTTAGTGCCTTCAGAGGAAACATGGCTCTGCTGATACCTTAATCTCAGATTTCCAGCTGCCAGTATTGTGAGACAATAAATTTCTGCGGTTTAAGCAACTCAGTCTGTGACACTTTGTGATGGCGACCCTAGGAAACTAGGATATACCTTGTAGCCATTACTCCAAATAAGGTATAGAATATTCCCATAACCCCAGAAATTTCCCCGGTGTTTCCATGTAGTCAATCTTTACTCCCTACTCCAGGCAAAACACTGATCTGATTTCTATCACTATAGATTAGTTTTGACTGTTTTCAACTTCCTATGAGATGGTGCAGTATGTTCTTTTCTGTGCCTGGTTTCTTTCACTCAGCATATTATTTTTGAGATCTATCCATGTTTTTGAGCATGTCAGTACTTCATTCCTTTTTATTGTCAAGTGTTTTCTACTCTCCATGAGTTGTTGCAACTCAACTGAGCGTAAATGTATGAGTCTGTTTCTGGATTCTCTGTTCTGTTCCTCAGCTGTTCTGAAACATGTGTTCTGCTACTCCAAGTAATATGAAAATAAATAATTCGTATACTATCGAAATAAATTATTACTGAAACTCAACTCCAATCCTAAAAGAAATGGTTTGACTCAGTTAGTCAGTCAGTCACGAAAGATTAATACTATCAACACATCTTATTGTAGAGATGTCAAACGAAGCCATCAAAGAGGCCTTTCAGTGGTACCATTTTGCCTATTGTGTGAGATCCAAATACTCGAAAATATTGACATATACCCTAATTTGGGGATATTCCTTCCTTTTGCTTCCTCTTTCTCCATACATGTGCTTTACTGAAAATCCTCTACACAATGAACCCTGTCATGCCTTGATGCAGAAAGTGATCCATTAAATATTTATGATGATATCATGAAGCTTATACTTAACTTTTATCCAACTCCATTCAGGTAATAATGACTCTTCTCTCCAAAAGTTGCTATAAAAATTCCTTAACATTTATGTGGTACTGGACCTTAGCATTATATGTTGATTTTACATTTTCTAACACACTATGCCCATTACAATCATGTCATTCTTCAACATGTCCCCCATGCATGTGTACACTTGTGACTTTTCATTTGGAGTGTTTTTCCCCCTACTATCCACAGGACCTTAAATGGATTTCTTTTTCTTCTACAAAACATTCCTTAACAGTCCTACTTGGCAGTGACCATTCACTTGGTCTACTGAAACAAGCACTATGAAGAACACATGATGGACACTGTAAATATTTGTTGAAAGAATGAAAGAAATCAGTAAGCACATCAGTATGATAGAATTTCAACTTGGTAATGTTTTTCTCCCCAACTCTTAAGTTCTATGAGGACAATGATAATTTCCTGAACATAAGGATCTTTCTTATACATGAAAGGCTAATCTTCAGGGTTCAAACTGTATAATCATTCTAAAATGATTTTTTATGAGATCTCATTTTTAAAAATCATTCTGTGGTGATAATTTACAAAGAGTCCACTTTGAAGAGAAAGATGCTTGGTGAAAAAGTGTTAAGACAGTCTACTGGATGTGTGATCTGGGGTGAGCTCTAGATATTTGATGTCAGTCTATCAGTGACAGAGAACCATTGGAAGCTTTTAAACAGAGAAGCAGAGGATAGTTGTAGATTGAAAGAATGAAGGACTAAGAGAAGGAAGCATTTATAAGAGTATTATAAGATTTAGGATTATGGGGATTTAGGAATCATGCATGACACCACTACACCAGCAAAGCTGATGGTTTAGTTATGAGGATTTGGAAGAGGCAGTAGAGGATTTGGTAGAGGCAGTCTTGGGAAGAGAGACTAGAATGTACATATATTTAAAAATAGGCTTATTGACCAGTTGGATATAGGGCAGTGGAGTGGAGAGGGAATCCAGAATGGCTTAGTCTGTTCAGGTTCCTACAACAAAATACCATAGACTGGGTGGTTTATAAACCACAGGAATTTATTTCTCACCATTCTGGAGACTGAAAAGTCCAAGATTAATATGCTGGCATATTTGGTGTCTGGTGAGTTCCTGATACCTGGTTTATAGACAGGGCCTTCTTACTGTGTCCTCACATGGTGGGAAGGCAAGGGATCTCCCAATGGTCTCTTTTATAAGGGCACAGATCCTGATCATGAGGGCGCCATCCTCATGGCCTAATCACCCCCGTAGGACCCACTTCCAAATGCCATCACGTTGAGGATGAGATTTGAACGTATGAATTTTGTGGGGACACAAATATTCAGTGCATAGCACAAGACAGCTTAGATTTTTTAAATTAAAATATTGATAATATTTTCAATGCTCCAGTTCCTCTCCATTTTATTTATTTATTTGTTTATCTAAAGATTTTATTTTTAAGTAATCTCTACACTCTATCAGGACTTGAACCCACAATCCCAAGATCAAAAGTGGCATGCTCCACTGACCGAGCCAGCCAGGCACCCCCAGTTCCTCTCCATTTTACTTTCCCCTGTCTTTTTTTTTTTCTTCCTTAGAGTGTAAAGGAAGCCATAAGGCCAGAACAGTGGCTTCAGAATTTGTCTCCATTAGATAGTCTCTGACAAATAATAGACATAATCACTGTATTACGTAGACGTTTCAAAGTGCAGTCTATTTTAGTAATGTTTTTATGTATAATCAAGTGACTTTAAATTCTGTACATAAGGACAGAAGACTTACTTGGCTGAAAATCAGGGAAATGACACCATTTTGAAGGGAGAACAAAGTAAAACATACAATGTGGGAAGGATAGGAAGGAAAACATAGAGGAAAGGCTGTTGGTAATATCTTAATGCTTTTGAGCTAATGCTATCTTCTGTCAGTGACTAGTATGCAGACATTATCTAACAATTGCTCTTAATAAATAGCATTTCTGATGAGCCTGACATTCCACATTCCTTTTGGCTTCTCTGTACTTCATCATATTTTGCTACGATTGGAAAGCTGTTCAATCTGAAAGTAGCATATTCCCTATATGGCTTGGGTAGAGAAGTAAAAAGAGAAACAAGGAAGAGATGAAGTAAAAGAGAGATAAAATGGAAATAAAAAATGTCTCGCATTATCCTTATACAGTCATAATTGTAGTATGTGTTTGTAGCACTTAACATTCTTCACATGTCACTTTCTTATTTTACATTTATGGTAAGATTGAGAAAGCAACATCACCTCCCCCTCATTTTACAGATAAAGGAATTGAGTCCCTGAACATTTAGGTAATGTCTAGTATTTTATAATTTATGAGTGGCACATCCTTATCTTGACTTTTGGTTCTCTAACTCTTTACTCAGGTTTCTTATTCCAATGTGTTTTTTTGTTTGTTTGTTTTGGGTTTTTTTGATGGGGGTGAGGGGTGTAGCAGAAATAATTGGAGGATTAGCAGAGAAAGACACCTTCCTTTTCTAAGCCAGTTGTCTCTCCTGTACTCTATCTCACACATGTGAAATTCAATATCAGTGGTGACAGCTCTCTGCAAAGTGAGTTTGGCCAAATTCCACTACCCTCAGACTCTGCATAATTTTCAGTAGGTATTAGTCACTGTAACTACTGTTTGCTCCACCATCTCTGACTATATGGTCTTGGATATGTGGTAGTTTACTACTTACATATCTGATTGGTCACTGAAGTGGTTTTACACACCTGATTCTTCTGATACATGAAAAGTGAAGAAGAGCTAGAGCAAGAACTTAACAGTGTGTGCCTTTTGTCAGGACTTTAAAGAATGAAGTCATGATGGGAGGGCAGACCCATGAACTCCCCAGCTCCCTGGTTCCCCACCTGTTGCATTAGTGTGTCACTTCTACGACACCTTTTTGGGTCCCAGTCTGGCTTTGTCTTGTGCAGACGGAGCTCAGCTTTGCTCTGACTCAGCTGGCTGATGCTCTGACTTGGTTGGTTCCCATTGTCTCTCTTAGAATTGCTGCCAACCTGCCTTTTCAGCAGTTTCTAGCTCCAGCAGCTCTTGGCTTCCTGCCTCCTGACCACTCACCTCTCCATTGCTACTTAATTTGCCTCTGTCTTCTGTTCCACCCCAGATTTCCCAAGCCATATGACATTCCCTGTCCAGCAGGGAGCAAGCCCAGGTGTTTTGGCTCCAAGTTTTGCCTCTTTTTTGAGTCACTTGAATCCTATCTTCTGAAATTGCTCTTGGGAAAAGGGCTAGTGGACAGTACTTACTTTTGTGCTTTTCATCTCCTCCCACATCTGATGTGCCCTGAATGAGGTATATGTCTTAGCTTAGAGTGAGGATCTACTTTCAGAAAGGCTGCAGCCTGGCCACCATCTTAACCTTCTGGGTTTGGGTTGGTGGGGGGTTAGCTCCTCCTGGGGCTTGTGCTCATTATTTCTGGGGCTTGCTACTAAGTACTGAAAAACTCTACAAGGAAGTGTGAATTAGATTCATTCAATAATCCTGGTTGCTCTAGTGACTGACGATAGACAGCAGATCTGATTCCTACCCAGCTCTGAAGATATTATTTGAAGCTGAAGATCATGAATCCTCATCTAGAATACTTTTTCCATGCTAAAATAATAGAATACATGTGTATTAAAATTGCATGAAATTCTAGTTGTCCATCAAGTATCTGAAGAGACTCTCAAGGGGGTTAGCAATCTCTTTCTCTTACTGACTTAACCCTTTCTGTAGCCATGTTCCAACAACGTTGAGGAATAGCTGATATCAATGTGGGGGAGAAGCAGAGTCTTGAACATTCGTGCCACCTATGTCACAACAGATTTCAGCAGTAAATTAAAGCTGAAGGAGTCAAATATGAGAAATGTCAAGTTTAGGATGACAGGGCCATATCCCAATGTAGGTGAGCTTGGCTATATGTTGGGCTGGCATCTCCAACAATGCAAGCGAGTGGAAGAATAGAGAAGTCAGCACTGAGAGGAACCAGGGATGGTTGCAGAGGTGGATGTTTGCCTACATTATGATGCTCAGAGGGATAGGTTCATCTCAGCTTGACCTGGGCTGGCCTAGATTCTCTTTCAAGACTGAATGGGAGGTTTGGAATAGTGAGAGGAGAGCCCAGTTTGGGGGTCATTGTAGAAATGAAAGAAGTAGTAGAACTCACTATCAGGTGGGAAGTTGAACTGGTTCAAGAGAAGACTCTGGCTTTCATCAGGGAGTACAAATGGCAGGCACAACCCTTTCATGAGAATGGGGGAAGGGTATGGCAGGTTGTCAGGGCCATAGATAAGGGGTCAGGGGGTAGCAAGATTTCAGATCCAGTACATTTCTTGGTTGAGATAAAATCAGTAACTGAGTGGAACTGAATCTTCTGACTGAGGGTATTAATTCCTATGGGAGAGAGGAGCTATGGAGGATGTGGGTTGGAGTGGCAGTAGTAGTATGGTAGTGACATAGGGTGACTAGCCTTCCTGGTTTGCACTGGCCTAGGAGATTTCTGGGACATGGGCCTTTTGAGTTGTAAGACTGAGACAGTCCTGTTTTAACTGCTGGTCACCCTATGAGGAAATAAATGTATTCGATAATCTTGGTCAAGTGCCTCAAGTATTGCTCAGGGTTAAATATGAAAAAAAAAATAGTTCTTTATGTTTATACAAAATGTGAAATGTGGGCTTGGAAATAATTTTAGTGAGAAACTAATATTCACTTATTTTTGCTGACATATTTAATCATAGAACCTTAGAATTTCTGAATCAAGATGGAAATTAGATGTCATTTAAGCTCTCATTGTGAGAATGATAAAATTGAGAGCTAGGGAGATTCAATAAATAAGTCAAGTTTGGATAGTTAATTAAGGGCATACATTTTTTTTGCATCCAAAGTCTTTACTTGGCCTCATTATTTTTTCTCTGCAGCACCTAAGGATTTTTCCTTTTTCATCTTGGCAAGAGGGTTTAGGGGAAGAGATCCTAAGAATTTTTCATCACAGGGGAAAAATAACCATTTTTTTTGTATCTATATGAGATAATGGATGTTAACTGAACTTACTGTAATCACTTTACAACATATGAAAGTTAAGTTTTTATGCTATATACCTTAAACTTATACAGGGCTGTATGTCAGTTATATCTCAGTAAAACTGGGGGTTGGGGGAGAGTCTTTACCATACATAGGCTGATAGGTCTTTTTTCAATTAGGTTCAGTCAGCCTTCTTCAGAAAGTTATAGCAAAATCTACTATAGAACTCTAAGAATATCAGGTTTTAATGTTTCTATAACAGTTATTACTATTATTACTAACAACATGACCACCATTACCACAATTACTGTAGTATGGGGAATATAAGACCATGTTTGTTTCAACCCCAATTTCTTAGGTGGGTTGAAATGAAGAGCACCATAAATTCAAGGACTCTAGAAGTACTTCTTGGCTACTAGATATCTCTTCATGGTCCCTACCGTAAATCTCTGAGATGGATGCTTAGCTCTGGGGTCAGTCAATTTATTCTTTCCTACATGTTGTCATTTTGGTTACTGCCTGGGCTATAAGTCATATACGGGTCTTCCATCTCTGCAAAAGGAAAAGAAATAGAATACTGCACAGTGACCAAAGCTTCGACCCCATGAACTGTTACAAGAAAATTCCATACCTGCAGAGTGAGTGAAAATGACAACTCTTTACGCTTCAAAGTTGAAAGGAACAGATCGATTTCAACTGGAGGGTCAGCCTGTCATTTTTCATTCCACATATTGTCGGGTCCATCATGTCCAACATGCCCAGAGTAGCTCCTGGGCGGATTGTCTGCTACTGAGACTCACAAATAGAAGAATGTTTTGAACAAGTCCATGGATAAGATGTGTTCATACTTTAAAGGTGCTCCATCCAGGTGAGTTCTGGAGAAAAAAAAATAGTCCAGATTCTTCATCCCTTAAAATTTTCTCTAGAATATGACCCTTAAAATTATCCCTTGGTGTTTCACCAGGCTCCCTTCTAGGTTGGATTGAGAATAAATTTGATCTGGGTTAGGGGTTGAAAACATAGACTCATATTTTGGCTCTTGAACCTGTAAAATTACCAAATGCAGGTTAAGTAATTAAATATCCCCACCACCAATGTTGTTGTTTTTGTTAACATGACATCATGGATTTAATTTTGTTGAATAAGCTGATTTATTTGTCCAAACAGTGCCTTGACTATTTTGGAATTGAATAGATACTATTTTTGTGGAAAAAAAACACTTCTCATTGTTTCCAGGGAAATTATGGATTTTTGGAATGGTGAAGAAAGAAAATGGATGTTACTAGAAGCCCAGAAATGACATATCTGGGATGGAAAATGTATTCCTCCATAGTGGCATCAAATCAGGGGAAGGGAAATTAATGTTTCTGAATTAAATGTTTCATCCCTAGAATTCCAGGAAGTATTTTCTAAACCACCCCAGTATTGCAAATCTCCAGGTAGTTCTAAAATGTCCCTTGTTGACCAGTAGGCTATTTCTAATGAAGAGTTTTTAAATTTGGCTAATGTCACCTCTATCATGCTCTTACATAAGCACCAAGTTTAATGTTATATAAGTGGTAATAACCAAGAGTTTCAGGCTTCAGTAAATATAAGGCCTATTAAGTACAAACTAAGTGAGGTTTATTGCTTTTGATACTTAGTAAGTGTTTAGCTTAAAATAGTCACTTTTTTTTTCTGGTATAAAAGACCTTGCATGTACTTGTTGGACAATTAAAAATTAGCTTCATGAGAAGATCAAATTTAGATGGTTAATAAACCCACACTGGAACTGGGAGATTGCTTTCTCAGACAGAGTGTTTTTCCCTGTAATATATTGTTTTCAATAAAGAATCAGTCCCTACATTAACTATTCCAATATTCATTACAAAGGAAAACATAATAAAACATATCTTGTCGGATTAAGAAGCTCTTGAATCAACCTTTGGAAGACAAAGTGGAGTTTCTGAATAAACAGATTATATTATGTAGGGCAATGCCAATAGGCAATCTTAATTATGCTTTCTTCCAGCATGTGATAGTATTTCCGATGAATTATTATGGACAAAAACCTGGGACAGCCAACAATAGTTTAATTTTTAGAGTAGCTGAGATGTGCAGTGGCTCTTTTGCTTTTCTATTGTGCTTAAGAATGTCTAGTTTCATCATTTTCTTTAATTTGATTTAACTCATATTTGATTTTGTAATTTTATCAAGAATAAATCCCTATCTAATTAGTAAAGCACAGAAGGAAAGTAGGGAGAACACACCCCATGGTTTAGGCACATGCAAATGAGCAGTATCTTCTTTTTGTGCACACAATGGAGGTTGAAAACCCGTACATATTTTCCTGTGCTGATACACTTTGTGAGAAAAGCAAGCCAAAACCATCTTCTCTTCCATTTTTCCATGGATAAACATTTTACCCATGTTTTATGCACAAAAAGATTCCTGAAAGTTTTCATTGTTTAGCTACATTATATGAATAGAAAATTACATTCACTAAGGTTAGACTGGTTATTCGAAATGTCATTGAGTAATTTTCCTGTAAAACAGATTTTCATTTCTCATGCTTGCTTAAAACATGGGAGAAACCATCAGTAAAATTAGCTCCTGTGTTTATAACAGACTTAATGGCGGTTTCTATATTTTGTGATATGGAAGTCTGTTTTGTAGCCAAAGTTTGATATAACATTGGGAAGCACTTGGAACCATTTTGAGAAGTCTACCCAAATCAAGGAATTCCTCTGAAATGATCTCACAGAATTTGTCTGGATTCACCTGAGTGTGCTTCTAGACCAAGGCTTCTGCTTAAATATCACAGGAAAGCAAAATGCCTTTGTCAATTAGTTTAGTAGTCTGATGTATGATGCACACCATTCTACTACTTTTGATATATAATCAATTCGAGGTCACCAGAAATAGTTTCTAACCAACAGTTTAATTCCAACATTTCCGACATGTACTGTCGAAAATGTGACCAAGATAATGTGAGGCTTGCTTTCTGAACTTCTAATGCTATTTCCTCTATAAAAAGCATCTTTATGGGAAGATAATCTGTGACAAGCTTGACTTTTTAAGGTAATTTCTCAAAATGACAACTTTGCCATATTTAATTTATTTTCACCCCCAGTCTATATGACAGGAATCAGCCTGACTATTAAGTGTTCTCACATCAAATAAGATGTCCCAACATTCACATGGTTCAAAATTCAAAAGGCATAAAGGAATATTCATTGAAAATTCTCTCTCCACCCCTGTCAGCCACCCAGCTTCATTTCCTGGAGATAACAATGTCACCAATTCCTTGGGTATCCTTCCAGAGAGGTTCTGTGCTGCATACATAAACATATACATCTATAGATATAAATATATTATATGCTGGGTATCCTCTAATGAGCTATGCGGAATGTACCTCAGAGTTGCCTGACTTTCTATGTGGTGTTAACTTCCTCGTACTTCCAAACTGTGCATGCATCAGAATGTCTGAGTGGTTTCCTCAGGTGTACCAGGCAGTAACAGCAGAGAAACCCTGGGACAGGAAGTGGTGGGTCGGTGGTACAGTGAGAAGAGGTGCCGTGAAGCTACACCTGTGTTGAGGTGGGTCCTGAGTGACAGCTTGCAGTAAAAAGCTGAAGCAAGGGGCACCTGGGTGGCTCAGTCGGTTGAACGCCTAACTCTTGATTTTGGCTCAGGTCATGATCTCAGGGTCATGGGATCGAGCCCTGTGTCGGGGGCCCCACACTCGGCACAGAGTCTGCTTGAGATTCTCTCTCTCCCTCTGTCCCAAACCCTGCTCATGCTCTCTCCTCTCTCTCTAAACAAATAAATAAATAAAATCTTAAAAAACAAAAAAGTTGAGCCAAGAGGACATGAGAAAAGGCACAAGAGACGCCCAGTACACAGGACATTCTGGTGTGAGTATGCGTAGCCAGCCCATCAAAGTTAAAGAGAGGGCAGGAAGCAGTTGTTGATACTGAGATTATAGCACAGACTCAGGTTTAATAAACTTTAAGTCTAGAAAGAGACTCATCTTGAGAATTTTCACTCCAGGAACTGGCTTTTCCTACTAGGCTTTCCTAGTAGGCTTTTACTTTACTTTTCTTTTTTCTTTTCTTTTCCTTTCCTTTTTTTTTTGTAAAATATACGTAACATAACACTTACCATTTTAACCATGTTTTAGTGTACAATTCATTAGCATTAAGTACATTTATATTGTGCAACCTAGTAGGCTTTTTAGAAGTGGTGCATGGTAGAAATTTTCAAATTTTTGCTTATCTTGAAAGTTGCTGTTTTATGCCTATTTTTTTCACTTAGACCCTTGATATATTGAAAAATGTATGACTTTGAAGTCTTTCTGTGAATTCACCTTCTGCAGATCCCATGCCACGGAGATCATTAAAAGAATAGTGTTATGTCTGGAATTCTAGAACTCCATAAATGGCTGAAAAATTCCAGGGGCAAAAATAATTTAAAATGGCTGTTATTTTACTTATTGTTTTGAGAAATGCCACTTATTGAATTATCTAGACATGCGTTATTGATGCTGTTTATAAGTATGGGCAAACATCAAATTGTGCAAAGATCTTTCTCCTAAGCGGGAAGAGGGATGGTTGTTGATTCATGAGACGCATTGTCCTTGGATAAACTATGAAGTATCACATCAACTTCAGATTGTGTTGATGACAACTGGTAGAGATAGGATGTGTCTTTTGATTATATAATCCTTAGGAAGCAATATATCTTTCTGCATTTTAGTGGGTTTGTGCACTGGCTGGCATAGACATGATTTTTCCCCTTTAAGTCCACAATTCCTTAAAACATGCCTTGGAAGGGGCACCTGGATGGCTCAGTCAGTTGAACGTCTGACTTGGTTTTGGCTCAGGTCATGATCTCGGTGTCCTGAGATGGAGCCCTTTGTCTGGCTCTGCACTCAGTGGGGAGTCTGCTTGAGATTCTCTCTCTCCCTCTCTCTGCCCGCCCCCTCCCACTCTCACACACACACATGCTCGCTCTCTCTAATAAATAAATAAAATCTTAAAAAAAACATGTCTTGGAAAAATAGTTTTCAATAATCGGTTATTTCTAATGGCACAAGTATTAAATACTAGAGTACTAAATCCTAAGAACATGAAGCATATTCCTCTCAAGAAGCATTTTAGCCTTCCTTCCTCTAGGATGGATGAAGCTTCGCTCTAATGGTGCCACACTACACATTTGTAAACTCCAACTTCAGCAACATCAGGGCTGCGATAGTTGGCAGACATATGCACACAATCATACATTCACACAAACCACTGGTCAAGGATCTTGACAGAAAATATTTGTCAATATCTTTTCTAATTAAAATAAGGCAAATCAGAGTCGCCCTCCAACTTGCATACACAAGAATTTATAAGAATTGGGGTCAATGCTGCTGGTTGCTGTCTTCCTGTGTTTAGGCTACTGTAACAAATACCATAGATTGAATGGCTTGTAAACAACAGAAATTCATTTCTCACAGTTCTGGATGCTGGGGAGTCCGAGATTAAGGCATTGGCACATTTGGTGCTTGGTGAGAACTTGCTTCCTGGTTCATAGACAGCTGTCTTTTCGCTGTGTCCTCACTCGTTGAAAGGCGCAAGGGAGCTAGCTTTCTGGGGTTTCTTCTAGAAGAGCACTAATCCCATCCCTGAGATCTCATTTCTCATGACCTGATTACCTCCCAAAGGCCCCACCTCCCAAAGACCCCACCTCCAAATATCATCACACTGGGGATTAGGTTTTAACATAGGAGTTTTGGGGGCACACAAACATTCATTCTGTGGTAGTTCTTAAAGCATTTTGTCTTGGGAAATGTATATATGACAAAATTTTAATCATCTCACGGTCATGTTAATAGTTTAATCGGAGCTCTTTGAGGAAATAACTTGCTGTCATTTTTTTCTGAACACACGGTCTTTCTTAAAGAATCTGTGGTTGGTATTTTTTGACTTTGCAAATGGAACATAAGTAAATTGTTCAATGCCTTTGGTATGCCGAATTGATCTGAAGATGTTACTGTGTCTGAGGTTTCCTGTTTTATCAAGGAGCAAGAGAAATATGCTTCACGTTATGAGGAGCACAGATATTAGCAGCTTTGAAGTTATTTCCATGTTATGTCCTGTTGGATTATTTCGACCATTGAAATATCAATTAATCCTGTAAAAGAATATTATTAGAAGACTTTATTATAACTTTTATACAATGTTCAAGGCAGTATTTCTCAGCTTGGGCACTATTGCCATTTGGGGCCAGATAATTCTTCCATTTTTTTTTTCAATTGAGATACTGGTTGATCAGGTTACTCTTTATTGTGGAGGCTGTAGGATGCTTAGCAGCATTCCTGCTCTCTAACCTCTAGATACTGGTAGCTCCAAAAATGTCTCCAAGTGTTGCCAAATGTCCCTGTAATTGGAAGTCGTGGGGGGGATGCTCACATTTTAGAATCACTGGCTTAAAGGAATCCCGATTTAGGCATGGTTTCTAGAGCTAGTTTCCCTCTCTCTCTCTCTCTCTCTTAAAGATTTATTTATTTCTTTTGGAGAGAGAGAGCAAGTGAGAGAGAGAGTGCAAACAGGGGGAGGGGCAGAGGGAGAGGAAGAAAGAGAGAGAATCTCAAGCAGACTCCCTGCTGAGCAAGGATCCCGACCAGGGGCTCGATCTCACAACCCTGAGATCATGACCTGATCCAAAATCAAGAGTCAGATGCTTAACTGACTGAGCCACCCAGGCACTAGAGCTAGTCTTGATGCCAGGTGCATAAATCAAAGATGCGTAGGGCTGTAGCATTGTTAAAATCTGGAAATAATTTTATACCAGTTGCTAAATGGTTCTTTTCTGAGTCCTCCAAATTCTACTTCTACTCTGCTCTGTCTCCTCCACATAACCCATTTCCCACATCTCCACTAGGCAGAAACTCAAAGATTAAAACCGGCATAATAAGGGGACTCCAGGATCTGCCTTATTGATTGTTAAATTTTATTATTTTTCTATTATTATTTAACAATTTTATTTTTTATATTTATTTTGTTGTCACTCCTTTACACAACTTAGAAGCAGCTGGGCTTACCATACCTCTCCATTCACAGTTGAGTCCTAGAACAGAAAACCAGATTGCTGCCTTTAGTTTGTTGTCTTGATAGACAAATACTACACATTTCCCTGTTATACACATCAACCCTCTTCAGAAATGACTGAGCTCTCTTTACCCCTGATCTCATGTTAAACCACATTCTGTCTGGAGTTTAGTTTTAAGATGGGTTTGTTTGGAAAATTAATGGGAAAATATCCAGAGAGAAATTGCTATGCAAACTTACAATGCAGAAATAGTTTCAACTGAGATGATAAAAAAGCTCTGTCAACTTGCACAGGATAGAGTCAATGGTAGACAGGGCTTGGAATCCATCTGCATGTATCTAAGTCACTCATTGACAAACTGCTCATGCATCTCCACAGAGTTAGAGACACTGACAAACGTATTTATTCAGTAGTTACCATGGCTCTCAGCCTACACTCTTGTCTGCAAGGTTATTGAGGATTTCAGTAGTTTCTTGTGGACTCCTTGGATTTCAGAGAATTGTTTGAATATGGAAAAAAAAATCCACTTCTGCTTATGCTTTACATTAAGAATTACTGACCAATTTTCTGAAACCCTGAAAATTAAAAATCTCCTTAAAATATGTGAAAACCAGTATTTTATATTAGTTTCTCTCTAGTTAGAATTTTAAATAACTATTTTTTCCTGATTATAAAAATGGACCATTTATCCCCAAAAAGCAATAAAAAAAAGAAATAATAGTACTCTTTCATCTAACGTCCCAGAGATAACAATTTCTTGTATGTATTCTTTGAGATTTTATATACAGATAATATTTTTGTTAAAGCAAAATGGGAGCATGCTCTAAATCCCCCTTTTTCTGCTTAATATAATATGGACATAAAATAGTTTTGCATGATTCATCTGTGGTAGCTGTAGACTATCTCATTGTATGGATGATCAATATGCATTATCCTTATGGATAATTATACTGGTTTTATTTTATGTTGTATTCAACATTGGAATTATGACTCTCATGCATACATCTTTGTGTATTTGTTTTCTTTCTTTTAGATCATTTCCTTAAAGTGAAAACATAGAGTCAAAAGATATGCACATTTTGCATTTTGGTGTATGTTGTCAAACTGCTCTTTAGGAAGATCTGCCCAATTTCCATTCTAATAGGGCATGAGTGTCCCCGTAACCCTTTCCTAGACACACATCTTTGGAAATCAGTTTTTTAATACATGAAGAAAACCACCAAAATTTTGAATTCGTGAATTGGTTTAGGTTGACTCTGGAAGTTTGCGATTGTGTTTCCTTGAGTGATGATCATAAAATTGAACATCTTCCCAAGTGAAATCAGGTTAACCTACATTAGGAGGCTTTAGGGAGTCCAGAGAGAGATGAAAGTGAATTATATGTCTGGTTATTGAGAAATAAGACCGTATCAATAAACCTTATGAAAGTAGTGTCAGCTGTGTAACTGAGCTGACTTTGGTTTAAATTTCTCCCTTAGAAATTCTGATCAGGAGCGGTGATGGTACTTAAGGACTTGCATTATTTTTATCACATTCAGTGACAAAGAAAAAGCTCAGCCTCACTTTCTAGTGCTTCTTCTAATGGAGCTATTTTTGAGTCCCTTTTCTCCGATTGCTTTTGAGAGGCCAGAGCCCAAGTGAAACACAGTTTGGGTCTGGGTTTGATGTGAGATGGTTTCCAGAAATCAGGTCAATAGCTCTCATTTAAAAGATAATGACTCCAGCCAGGCTTAGAGCCCTCTCCTCTGGCAGAATGAGACCCAGCCTAGGGCTGGATCTGGGCTGAAAGACAGCAAATAACACACTGGACTTTAAATTTTTTTTTTTTTTTTTTTTGGTCTCAGGCAGCTCCTGTGAGAGCGTCTATCCTGTATGATTTTCTCTCCTTCCGCCCCCTTCCCCAGCTCTCCTGCAGATCCTAAAGGACAAAGCCAATTTGCTTTCAGAACTTGCCTTATGAGTGGACTGCTTGTAACTTTTGGAGGAGAGGGGGTAGTGGGGTAAGGGACCTAAATGTACTGAATACGTACAATATTCTAGCCTCATGGGGGACTTTTTTCATTTCCATGACAACAACATGAGATAATATGTTAGTCAGGATTCTTCAGAAAACAGAACCATGATATGTGTGTGTGTGTGTGTGTGTGTATGTGTGTTTAGAGAGAGAGAGAGATTTTATTTTAAGGAATTAATTCATGTAATTTTGGGGGCTGGCAAGCCCCAGATGTGTAATGCAGAGCAGTGGGCTGAAAACTCAGGCAAGGTTTCTATGTTGCGGTCTTGAGGCACAATTGCTTCCTCCTTGGGAAACTTCAGTCTTCGTTCTTATGACTATCCATAATTTGGAGTGTCATCTATTTTACTTAAGTTAGCTGATTGCAATCGTTAATCATATCCGCAAATGCCTTCACAGCAACATCTAGACTAGTGTTTGTCCAAACGACTAGGCACCGTAGCTGAGGCAAGTTGACATATAGATTAACCATCACAGATAGTTCTTAGAAGTTTGCACAAAGCTATAGTCCATACTAAATGACTTACCATTTACAGATGAGGAAACCGAGGCTCACAGAAATTAGGTCACTTCAACAAAGTCCTACAGCTTGTAAGCAGTGGAACTGGGACTTCAGTCTCACTCTAACTCCCAAGTCCAGTGTGTTCACTGTGAGTGCACCCACCCCCACACACTCTCACATGCATTCACATTGATGCACACAGCCACATATTCGTACTCATGCAGCACACTCGGGCACATGCACGCACCCCTTGTGCCCCCACACATGAACCTCTCTTACTTTTTTAGCCTGAACTCTGAAAATCCAGGTCATAGAAAAAGGGAAACTAACCCAGATCAGCTTTCATAATCATTGCTATCTAAAGGGGGAGGATGCGGGTGCCTGGGTGGCTCAGATGGTTAAGCGTCTGCCTTCCGCTCAGGTCATGGTCCCGGGGTCCTGGGATCGAGTCCCGCATCGGGCTCCCTGCTCCTTGGGAGCCTGCTTCTCCCTCTGCCTCTGCGTCTCTCTCTCTCTCTTTCATGAATAAATAAATAAAACATTTAAAAAATAAATAAATAAAGGGGGAGGATGCACCATAGGGTGGGGATAAATTGAATCAGAAAGGAAGGCAACTGTCACACTAACAAACTAAAACCTTATGATTTTTTTCAGGCTATTTTTTAGGAAATATCCCTAGTGAAAATTGTTCAGGGATCTGTAGTTGAAGCTGAATCTTCTATGCACAGAGCTTAAGAGGAAAGTTAACAACCCGTCAATTGTTTGAAATATTCTAAAATATGTATTTGGAAGCAGTGGTCTACATGTTTCTGGAGCATTTTAGAATTTTTTAGACTCCTTTCTCACCCCTTCCCTCTTTTCAGGGCAATTAGGATATTCTATTTTTTTTTCAGCTACATCTGAGGGTATTGAGTGTTTTGATAATTTCAATATTGGATTCAATTCATTTTCATTCTGTATGTATTGAAGAGTTGTGTGTTCCTTTATGCCACTCAGAAATGTGAAATGTGAAATTTAAAAAGTTAGAAATCAAATGGCATTACTTCATTAGAATATAATCATTCAACCCCTAAATCATGTTTTGGCTCTGAGTTAGGAGGTGGCATTGTTATTTCAGAAAAAAGAAGTTTGCAGAAATAGCAGTTTTTTGGAAAATGTCCATATTTTTCTTTTTTCCTTTGACTCATTTTATGAGGATAGCTTTGAGAGAAAGCCGGAAAATGCTATGAACTATTGACCCAAGGAAAATGCTGATCTTATAATGAAAAACAGTGTAGCTATTTTCAAATTGGAGATTCTCCTTTGAATGGTTTAGGCAGGTGAGCAATTAAAATCTGGTAATTCACATAGGAGACATTTGGCTGGTTTATAAATTTTATTTAGTAATTGACTAATTTGGGGCAAACAGTGATTTATATTCATAAATGTGAGATGAATTCTCTAGATTTTGACATTACCTCCACATCCATCTGCTTTGAATGCTTAAATGAGCATCAGACACATACACACCAAATTACTCATCATTGGAAATGTAGAGACTATTGAAAAGTTATAGCAATAAACTAGAAATTTCTACTTTGGACATGCACACACTCCTTAAATTCATTTTAAAGGCGAAGGATAGTAAGATAATATTTTCCATTCTTACTTTCTATCTTCCCAAAGGCATGCACAAAGAATATTAAATATATACCACAAATTACAATACCTTTAGGAAGTGAAAGTTCCCATGCTGCATGTCAGTCTGACAGAAAGCTAGTAAAACATTCCATAAGAACATTCACAAGAACCAAGGACCTTACCAGTCCTCATATACTTTTAGTTATCACAGTCCTTCTTGTCTCTAGTCACAGCCATAAAATGGATAGACTCAACTGTGTATTTTTGTGTAGTGTCATAGAGATTATAAACATTCAGAAGCATAGACAGAACCACACATTGAACCTGATTCTCCAGTCCAGGAAACAATAAATAGGGTGGTAGAACATTTCAGAGAGAAGATCTAAAGACTTTTAAAAATGAAAATGAATGCTGGAGACCTAATTTTATGTTGTGAAATTTTATTTCTTGGTATGCCTCTGGGAGGCTGCCTAAGAAAGGCTGGGCAGAACTTGACCAGTATTCTCCAGGCATACCGTAGGGAGATATTTAGAAGTAAAAAACAAAACAAAAAAACTTTAGGGAACCATAAATCCTCACTTGGAAGTCCTCCTAATTTTATTCCAGTGCCACTTCTCTGCAAACCCCTCCTCACTGCTACCCAACACCCCAACTATGCCCCAGTCCCCTCAAGATCCATGGTGGTGACCCAATTTCCAGAATTTTCTTTTTCATCTATAGTCTGAAAATATCCATTAGGGATGTGCTAGATGGAGCTCTGTGCTGATAAATTAATGCATGTTATGATGGGACAGATAACCAGGCTTAATTTGATATGGTCTCAGGCTGCATATTTACCTTAACCCATATATCTCTTTTTCACAGCTTTCCCTCACACTCCACCACCAAGTCCCCTGTGAGGATAAAAATGCAGTTATATAGATGAAAGCACACTGAAATTTGAAAAGCAATATACAAGTATTAAATATTACAGCAAAAGGATATATATATTACACAATTTAAATATTTGAATTAAACACATAGTAACACCATATATATATAGTGTAGTTATATATATATATATGCCTTTCAGTGACTTCCTATTTCACTCAGAATGAAATCCAGAATTCTTACCATGGCGTAAAGCCTTTGCCTAAACTGTTCCGTTACTCATGTGACCTAATCCCCCTTTGCTCACTCTGCTCCAGCCACAATGGGCTCCTTGCTCTTCATCAAATAGGTCCTGTGTTCTCCCTTCTCAGGCTCTTAGCTTTTGCTCCTCCCTCTCCCCAGTACACTCTTGCCCTAGATATTTGCCAGCCTCACTCCCTCATCAAGAGATTTTCTGCTTAAATGGCACTGAATCAAGAGCCCCAGATCTTCCTATCAAAAACACGGACTTTTGTTCCCCAGCTCCTTTTACCTTGCTTATCTTCTTCAGAGCATTTCCACAGTCAGTGCTCTATTTATTATTTTTATTTTCTGTCCTTATCCTTCCCTTAGAATGAAGCTCCGGAGAGTTTTTGTTCCCTGGTAAAGCCCCAGCACCTACGATCCTGACTGACACATAGGACGTGTGCAATGTCTGTTGAATGAATGAAGGAATATTAATTAGTAAAGGTAGCCCCAGGTAGCACTACTCTTCCCTCCTTGTTCATTGACCTGATGATTTGTACTTTATTTTCTTGGAGAAGTTTTAGGTTTGCCGCAAAATGAAGGGGAAGGTAGAGAGATGTTTCATATACCCTCTGCCCTGACTTTTGTCTCTCCCACTAGCAAAATCTTATACCACAGCAGGACGGTGGTTGCACTTGGTGAACCTACGTTGACATTTCAGCATCACCCAGAGTTCCTAGGTCACATTAGGACTCACTCTTGTTGCTGTACAGTCTATGGGTTTGGACAAATGTATACTGACATGGATCCACCGTTATAGGAACAGACAGAGCAGTTTCACTGCCCTAACAGGCGTCTGTGCTTCACCTATTCATCTCTCCCTCCTTCCTGACCTCTGGTAACTACCGATTGTTTTATTATTTCCATAGTTTTGCCTTTCCCATAATGTCATATGGTTGGAATCATACATCATGTAGCCTTTTCAGATTGGCTTCTAGAAAGGGCTTTTCCAACTATAAAGTACTGAGCCTTGCTAAAACTAACCAACAAGAAAACGAACCGTAGATACATATAACCAATAAGGCTTCACAAAACTGAATGAAAACAGCCAACGTTTAGTCACATTAAAACAGTACAAAAGGAAACCTCTTGGGTTTAGAAGACAATTGTTCTTAAGGAAGAATTTTTGGATGACATGAGCTATGAGTCTAACTTTAGCTAAAGCGCACTTTGTTGAATTTTGTCTTTTAGGGGTCCTGTCAGCCTTATGTGTCGACGAAGATCCTCTGTAACTTCCCCTGTGTTAACTGGTATGAGCCCCAGGCCTGCAGCTTCCTCTGTGTACACTCAACTCAGCTGAGCCACTTCACCTTCTACGATTTTAGCATTCCTACCTTTGAAATAACACATTCAAGCTTAATGACCTCTAAGGGTTGCTCCTTGGACTGATGTGACTTGACAGTTGCATTTGATAAATTCCTACAATTGAATTTAATAAATTAGTTTTGTAGTGACTGGTATTTTTTTTCTGACACAGAACGTAGAGATTACTGTAATCTCTATAGGTCAAGGTACCAGGCCTATTTGCTTATTGCTTATTATTGCTTATTGCTTATTATCCAGGTGTCATTGCTATCAACTCAAAATTTAGTGTTTGACACAAAATAGGTCCTCAATAAAAATCTGTTGATTGAATAAATGCCTGAATGCATGAATAAGTGAATGAAAGTGATTCTAAAGTGGGTGTCTACAAATGTACCAGGTTTACTTTTTAGTAACCTGATGGACTTTTCTGTTTTGTTCTCCTTAGTATTAAGTAGAAATATTGCCTTTACTATTTTAACTTTAATGCTATCTCATAGTTTTAGGGCCTGATTACTTAAATCCATGCTCCAGACATGTAAAAGCCAGTGTTTTTATTTCCAAAGACATACTTCAAGTGGTGACATGAAAACAGTGCCGCCTGATTGGATTTTCCCCTAAAGAATGGAGACCATAAAAAGGACTTATGTTCAGTATGTTATTCATACTCCCAACAACTTGTACATTCACAGGTTATCACTCGCCTCTTCACCAACAATAAAATGAAGCTCTGCTTTGAATAGAATACAGGTTGCTGTCAGGTGAAAATATATCCTAGCTTGAACAATGGATATTTGCATCCATCCCCTTGGGGACAGCCACATGTGGCCATTACTTGGGTGAAACATAGCTATCAAAGCAAAATTGCAGTGAGGGAAGCTAAAACACTTCTTGAGATGTTCTTGCTGTGTAACCACCAGTCTCTGGAGTTGGGAGAAGAGAATAGAGGCAGAACATTTATTAATACTCCTTTGTTCCTCAGACCAGCCAGTCAGCTGAGCACTTCATTGCCGATGGCGTGTGTTAGGGTCATTAACTATCGGAAACATTCAAAATTAATGATAACTTCATGTCATCATGGATTTGTATCTTTTGGGTGACTCTGAGTACCTGAGGAAGGAAAATCTTGGAGAAAATTTTGGCTCCTGCAACATTTGGGGGCAGGGCAATTCTTTGTTTTACACGATTGCCATTTGTGCTGTAGTAAATGCCAGGAGCATCTCTTTAGAGATAGTGTCACCCGAAATGCCTCCACATTGTTCCAAAGACTCCCTGGTTCTTGGTGGTAGGGTGGTGGTATCATGCCCATTAGGGAGGGCTGTATAGAAAAGGAGCAGAGAGGGAGGAAGATATTTTCTTGAGATGATCACTTTGAATTTAAGAGCTTTGGGCTTAAATCTAACTTTTATTATGGCATTTGGACAACTACATCCTATACCCTAGTTTGTAGTTCTGTAAAACATTCACTAATGAATTCAACATATACTTTTACTGACTGCCTATATTGCCCCAGACATTTTACTGGGTGTTGGGTATAGAGTTATGCATTAAACTATGCATTAAATATAGAGACATGCTGCTGGTCTCAGGGAGCTTAAGGTCTAGTGGAGAAAGGGGACAGAACAGAAACAAGCAAGCAGTATTTGATTACATCTTGGGATAAGTGCTGTGAAGGCAACACAGGAAATTGTGATGCAGAGCAATGCTAAGGGGTCACTGGAGACTTCCTCAGATCATGTTGTTAGGGAAGTCTTATTATTTGGTATTTCAACCGAGATCTGAAAATGAGAAACATGGGGCATCAGTGTGTGAAAGAGCAGGGAAGAGTGTGGCAATAACAGCCCAAACCAACAAGTGTGGAGAGAAGTGACACAGTGCAGTGAATAAAAGCAAGGACTTCAAGGTTCTGCTGGTTGCCCCTAAGAAGTATGCTTATCACCAGTGACTTTGAAAAAGTCTCCTCTCTCTTCTGTGTCTGTTGCCTCACCTAAGAAATAAGGATGTTACATAAAAATATTCCTATGGTGTCTTACAGCTCTGAGTCTATTGAATTGTTTCTATTGGCTTGTTCATTCTTGAAAGCTGCCACAAAGCAATTTATTAGTCCCTCATACGATCATAGAGCTGGAAATGATCTTAGAGATCATTTAGTCTAACACCTTTAATTTGTTTTTAAGAAAACATTTTAAATGTATAACAGAAAGCTCACAACCAGTTCCGTAGGAATATTGAGATATGAACAAAGTAGATACCAATTTTTACAGTTTTCATTCGTGCTACCAACATTCCTGACTGTCCCTTCAAAATTATTTGTTAAAAGTTTACATCATTTTGCATATGTCCCCTTCTTTTATCTCTTTTTTATAAATATTGACTCATCCCTTTGTCCTGGTCAAAAGGAAATATAGAGCATTCACAGAAAATTTAGAGTGGTTTCTGTATTAGTGAAAATCATGCCCTGGGAGATAATTGGGTGAAGGTGTCTGCTGGGACCCGGTGCTGTATCAGAGATAAAAGAGTCCTTTCACTCTCCATTTCATTCACAGTGTACATAATAACTGGAACTGAAGAAGACTAAGTGAGGAATTGCAACAGAAGCCCAAAGAGAAGAATATGAGTCATTAAGATTGTTCAAACATGTATAATCATCCACTTGGAACTCCAGCCATGGAAAGGCAGCTTCTGTGACCAGCCACAGGATCACCATGGGTAGCCCTTACAAGCAAAGAGTAAATATGCAGATATTTCTTTGCATCATTAGCAATTTATTCTCACTGGAAAAAAATTTGTTAAGACTATAAAGTGATACATTTGCAGTTTCTAGATCTGCAAAATGGGACTAATAATATGTATACCCTGGGATTGGAAGATTCAATGTAATTAAGTGTAAAGTGTTTAGAACAGTGCCTAGTACCAAAAAAAAAAAAATATGATGATGTAAGGTAATAGATTTCTAAGGATCATTTCATTTAGAATCTTTTTATAGTTGTATTACTCCTTTTCAGAACTTGGATAAATGCACTGTTGCTCTCTATACATATCAAATAATAAAAGCACAAAAGTTGGTAGCCATTTTATTTTAAACCCTATTTCCAGCAGTTTTCTTCTTGCTTCATTTCTGAATATTCAGTGTTTTGTTTTTTGTTTTTTTTTTACAGACCCCAAAGAAATGGCACTGTGAAAACTGTGACATCTTATTTTAGTAAAAATGCCTTTAGTGAATCCTTTGGATACTGCTTCTGAAGTCTAAATTACATTGTAATCTATTCTATGGGAAAGGTGATTTATGAGGCAATTCTTTTCTGATATTTGGTTGGTATTAGCATCCTTTCTTGATTAAAACTCTCCACTGTGTAGGGATAGAGGAAACATACCTCAATATCATAAAAGCCATATACGAAAAGCCCACAGTGAATATCATTCTCAATGGGGAAAAACTGAGAGCTTTTCCCCTAAGGTCAAGAACATGACAGGGATGCCCACTCTCACCACTGTTGTTCAACATAGTACTAGAAGTCCTAGCTTTAGCAATCAGACAACAAAAAGAAATAAAAAGCACTCAAATTGGAAGAAGAAGTCAAACTTTCACTCTTCACAGATGACATGATAATTTATGTGGAAAACCCAAAAGACTCCACCCCCAAATTGCTAGAACTCATACAGGAATTCAGCAACGTGGCACAACACAAAATCAATGCACAGAAATCAGTTGCATTTCTATACACTAACAATGAGACAGAAGAAAGAGAAATTAAGGAATCGATCCCATTTACAACTGCACCAAAAACCATACAATACCTAGGAAAAAACCTAACCAAATAAGTAAAGGATCTGTACTCCAAAAACTCCAAAACAGAACACTTATGAAAGAAATTGAGGAAAACACAAAGAAATGGAAAAACATTCCATGCTCATGGATTGGAAGAATAAATATTGTTAAAATGTCTATGCTACCCAGAGCATCTACACATTCAGTGTAATCCCTATCAAAATACCATCAACATTTTTCACAGAGATGGAACAAATAATCCTAAAATTTGTATGGAAACAGAGAAGACCCTGAATAGCCAAGGAATGTTGAAAAAAAGAAAACCAAACCTGGTGGCATCACAATGCCAGACTTCAAGCTCTATTACAAAGCTGTCATCATCAAGGCAGTATGGTACTAGCACAAAAACAGACACATAGATCAATGGAACAGAATAGAGAACCCAGAAATGGACTCTCAACTCCATGGTCAACTAATCTTTGACGATGCAGGGAAGAAAGATAGTCTCCCAATGGAAAAAGGACAGTCTCTTCAATAAATGGTGCTAGGAAAATTGGACAGCCACATGCAGAAGAATGAAACTGGACCACTTTTTTTTACACCATACATAAAAATAAACTCAAAGTGGATGAAAGACCTAAATGTGAGACAGGAATCCATCAAAATCCTAGAGGAGAACACAGACAGCAACCTCTTCAACCTTGACCTCAGCAACTTCTTGCTAAACATGTCTCCAAAGCAAGGGAAACAAAAGCAAAATGAACTATTGGGACTTCATTAAGATAAAAAGCTTCTGCACAGCAAAGGAAACAGTCAACAAAACTAAAAGGCAACCTACAGAATAGGAGAAGATATTTGCAAATGACATATCAGATTATGGGCTAGTATCCAAGATCTATAAAGAACTTATCAAACTCAACACCCAGAAAACAAACAATCCAGTCAAGAAGTGGGCAGAAGATATGAACAGACATTTCTCCAAAGAAGATATACAAATGGTCAGCAGACATGAAACAATGCTCCACATCACTTGTCATCAGGGAAATACAAATAATAACCATAATGAGATACCACCTCACAGCAGTCAGAATGGCTAAAATTAACAAGACAGGAAATAACAAATGTTGGTGAAGATGTGGAGAAAAGGGAACCCTTTTACGCTGTTGGTGGGAATGCAAGCTGGTACAGCTACTCTGGAAAACAGTATGGAGGTTCCTTAAGAAGTTAAAAATAGAGCTACCCTGTGCCCACCAATTGCACTACTAGGTATTTGTCCCAAAGATACAAATGTAGTGATCCGAAGGAGCACCTGCACCCCAATGTTCATAGCAGCAATGTCCACAAGAGCCAAACTGGGGAAAGAGCTGAGATGTCCATCGACAGATGAATGGATAAAGAAGATGTGGTATATATATACAATGGAATATTACTCAGCCATCAGAAAGGATGAATACTTACCATTTACATCAATGTGGATGGAACTGGGGGTATTATGCTGAGGGAAATAAGTCAGCCAGAGAAGACAGTAATTATATGGGCTTCACTCATATGTGGAGTATAAGAAACAGGGCAGAGGACAGTAGGGGAAGGGAGAGAAAACAGAATGGGAAGTCATTGCAGAGGGAGAAAAACTATGAGAGACTCATAATTGTAGGGAACAAACTGAGGGTTGCTGGAGGGGAGGTGGCTAGGGGGAGATGGGTAGCTGGGTAATTGGCATTAAGGTGGGCACATGATATGATGAGCACTGGGTGTTATATGAAACTGATAAATTATTGAACACTAGACCTGAAACTAATGATATACTATAAGTTGGCTAATTGAATTTAAATAAAGAACAGAGTCTGGCACATAATAAATGCTAAATCATTGGTTACTGGTAAAAAAAAAATGAGCTTGATTTTAATCTGAAGAATTATAAGAGCACCACTTCCAAACTGGCATGTTGTCTTGTTTCACTGAGTCAGTCAAGATGAGCATGTTCATTTACTTAAGTGGACATGTATTAACACTATGCTTAAGAACACAACCCAGCTATATCTGGATGGACATATATCATCAGTTAAAAACTATGAAACTGTAGCCTCTTATCCAGTTCTCTGACCCCTATCTTGGATTATGGACCACCACAGAGAATATGCTGCTCACTCTAAACTCTCTTCCTCTAATTCTTAAAAACACATTTAACAAATCTGTGACAAGATATATAAGAAGGGTACAAAATAGGTACCAACAGGGGCAGAGGTGAGAATCCATGAATTCTGACTGGAGAAATAACCACACCTCTTAGAGTATAAGCCCTTTAGCTATGTCTGGAAAGATGAGCAGAAGTTCCACAGAAGAAGTCAAAGAGGTTTTGAAGAAGAAAGTTTGTCTTGTGTGTTCAGGTGGTGGTGAGAGACCCAGGGAGTGGGTCTCTCGGTGCATTTTCACAGACAAAGCAGAAGGAACTGGACTTTCAACTATTTAATTCTTCTGAAGTGCCTTCAAGTTCTTCCCAGTCAACAGAGAAAATAATACACAAGATGTGTAATAATGAAGACACTAACTTAACAAAAAGATACAAAAAATGGGAACGTTGGATCATTTGGTTCTATCCATCCTTCAGGTCATGGAAACAAGATGAGATCTCTTATTTGCTTATTGCCTACATCCAAATGTGATTCAGAAAATGATTTCCCTGCCTCCTCTCACACTAAGATGTGTCAGGCAGCACACACTGAAAAGCTGCTCAGAGCTGGGTTGGAAGAGGCGAAGCAGAGCCAAAACGGGAATCAAAGCGTCTCACCGAACAATTTTTTAAAACCATTTATTCCTTAAGGCATCCAGAGAAGGCAAAATTCCCAGCACATGTTTCTGCAGTTCCAAACATTCCCTTAGATTTGTTTTCCATTTTTAGTGAAGGTATTCAAGATTAGGTTAGGTGGCAACTCGATCTGCTGAACACTCATCTGGAAACTGGTCTCGGAATTCTTTTCTTGATGGAGATGAAATATCTTGGAATGAAGTTGAAACAAAGGTTCGAACTGGGGCCACGTTAAGACTTGTTTATAAGGTATGTGGTGTGTGGTTTACTTCATTCTGTGCCAAAATGCGATGTGCTTTAGTGCAGCTCGTAAATGAAGCTCAGGAGAAACACAAATGTGGTGCGTCTCCATTCAGTATTCCTGAGCAGCACTCCCCCAGGTGGCATGGCCCCATGATTGTCGCTGGCTCTGTCCTACCCCTGTCAGTTCACTAAAAGAAATTTGGTCACAGCCAAGCTTGGCCCTGCGATTCTTTCAGCTGTTGAGCTGGTATATTCCTGTTAGAGGGAAGATTGCCTAAACTCCAAATAATGGACTTACAGAGAATGAGATGAAATATCCCTGCCATGGTAGGCTGACTACTAAGATAGCTAATGCTCTTGCTTCCTGGTATTTGTGCCCTCATGTAATCTCCTCCTCTTTTTGTTCAGCCTTGACCTAGTGACCTGATTCTAAGGAACTGAAAGTGGCAAAAGTGATAGGATGTCACTTCCAAGATTGGGTTTTAAGTCTGTGACTCCCCTCTTGCTGGCACTATATTTTGCTAGCATGTTCTCTCACTTTATGGCTATCGTTGCTTGCTTGCACTGGGGAAGCAAGCTGACATATTTCAAGTAGCAGGTGGTCTCTGGCAAATAGCCAGTGAGTAAATGAGGCCCTTAGTCCAAAAGCCTATAAGGCATAGAATCGTGTCAACAGAATCCTCCATGTGTGTGAATGAGCTTGGAGGCAGACCCTCAGATGCACACTGAGATGACTCCAAAGGGAGTCCCTGAGCCAGGGGACTCAGCTAAGCCACACCCAGGTTCCAGGCCTAGAGAAACTGAGATCGTTAATGGTGTTGTTTCAAGCGGCTAAGTGCTAAACTAATTTGCTACACAGCAATGGTATTTATCTGCTTATAGAAGTGGTAAGGCTCGGAAGTGGGAGTACAAAAATTGGAAAGAGAATAGGTATATATATTTGTGTCTGTCTGAGTCACCAACCCAGATAGAATCTTTATGACAGACGTTTTCAGTATACTGTTTATAATCATTGCAACAACCTGGCAAGGGTGGTGTTATTCACATATTTTGGATAAAACTGAGGTTATGGCAACCAAGTTACTTGGTGTAGAGCACATAGCTAGAAGGTGACAGAGATGAAAGAGAAACAAAGTCTCTCATACTCTGAAGCCTTTGATCCTTCCTCTGCCTTAACGTTCCTAGGTGGCAAGGGTGGGATAAGGCTTAGGATGGAAATCAGAATCACCTGGAGATCTTTTTTAAAGCTCGTTATGGTGCTTTCTTTTCTGGAGTTCCTGACACAGTTTGAAATGAATCATACCACACAGTGGGATTGTAGCAGAAGAGCATTGAACTTACAAGTTCAGCTATCCCCCCTCTGGCAGCTTGGGCCTATAATTAGAAAATTAAAATTCCACATTTCAACTACATTCTGACTGAGGATCTGGAAGTCCTTAGCAACTTCCGTGGTGATTAGGAAGATGATCATGTGACTTGGGTAGTCTGATGTTAGGTTGTTTTAATTAAGTTACAAATAAAGCAATAGCACCCAGATCTCCACTTTTGATGGAGATCCACATAGTCTGATGCATCCTGGACTCTCCCTCACTTAGAGCCAAAAGTTAGTGAAATGGATTTGGCTAAACAAGGATAGGTTGAAAGTAGAATGGGTGAACGGTAAGTGCTGCTTTCGTTTGGTGTCAGGAACAAGATTATGAAATAATGGAAGAGCACACCTCAGTGCTGCACCCTAGGAAGATATGTTTGGCCCTGGGTGCTCGTAGAGTGGGTTCTAGAGCTGAGAAGGGCAGCTCAGCAGAATGGAGTAGCCTGTGAGCTATCTGACCTGCTCCTGGGCCAGGTCCAGAGTCCCTCTTCTAGATTTAGCCCTTCAGCTCTTGAAATAGCTTCCCTGCTTCTGGCCCTGAGAAGAGACTGAGTGGGCTTCTCATTGTAGATCACAGTCTTACTTCCACAGCCATGGCATCTATTTGTGGAAGACGTCACAATTAATGACAAAGTGCACAGTTTCTCCTGGACCAGATGACTGTAGTGCTGGCTTCTTTACCCCCTTCCTGCTACCTCATTGTATAGATTTTTCTAGAGAAGCACTGCCCAGTGAGCTAGCTGCTAGTTACTTGAGGCTATCGATGCAGCATTTGGAATGCAGTTAGTGAGACAAAAGAAGTGGATTTTTATCTAATTTAATTTCAATTTATTTAAATTCAAATAACCATATGTAGTTGGTGGCTAACGTGTGGGATAGCATAATTCCAGAGGCTGTCATCCTTATGGTATTCTTTCGTTAATTTATTTTTGGCTAATATTTACAGAACATTTCCTATGTGTCAGGCAGTATACTTAGAATTTTGCATGTATTCATCCAATTTTCACAAAACCTGATGAACCTCATTATATTATTTACATTTTCCAGAGCAGAAAGTTAAATTTCATAGAGACGAAGTGGCCTGTCTCCCATCATACAGGCAGGAGACAGGATTCAAAATAAAGTCTATTTGGCTTCAGTCCTGTGTTTCTGTACAAAAGAATGAGGCTAAATCAGCAGAAATGAAGGGTAAAACAAAATGGGCACAAGACAATTAAAATATAACCCGTTATGGTGCGTTATTTCATTTTATTGTTTATTGTAAACACTCTGGCCACAGAACACACATTAGTTTTTAAATAACCATAATTCAAAGCTTTCACATTATATAGTATTTTCCTTCAATGTGTATCATCTAGGAAAATATCAGTGAACTCCAAAAGTCTATATGGATAATGTGCACATTTATGCTCTTCTGACACTAAACATAAATAGTAAAAATAGTCATTGCTTGTAGGTCTTTGGGTCTATGCTGTGCCTTAAGGGAAGCCATAAAACAACGGTGTGGACTCAGATGGCTCCCTATGTGGGTAATGTTTGCAGAACATGGGAGGTATGCAGTAAATGTTTATTGACGGCAAAGATGATGAGAATTCAATTTGTGCTGGTCTTTTCCTCTCCATTTTTCTTAAGGAATTTATGGCTCATTTGCAACCAACATTGTGAATGTCACGGAGACCCCCACAATTTGAGTTGCAGAGCTGCCGTGTAATTGGATCTGATCACACTTGCAGAAGAGAGAGAAAGCATATGTACTGCTAAAATTCCAGTCCCTAGAATAGGCTGGAACTCTCGAATTCTTTGTGTCCTTTTAAGTCAGAAAATCATCAGCGCCTACAAATCAAGCAAGTCATTCAAAACAAATCTAGCTTTTAGATCTCACTGACAGATAGACCTCATTTCAGTCAGATCAATGTATTTGAAAGAAAATATGCTACTTATGTGAACTACTAAGTTTCCTAACTATAAGGACAGGAACTATAATTTTATACCTTAAGACATTTATTTTCATTATTTTATTCAGCAAAATTCTTAGCATCATTTTGGGACTTCACTGAATTATGATGATGATGTTACATTAAACATTTTAGATTTAATTGCAAAGTGACATAAAAATTTGAACATCTCTTCCCAGTATTTTTTTATGCATGCAGTGCAGTGTTTAAGCAGACTTGTAATGAAGATCTTTCTAGGGTTCCTGGGTGGCTCAGTAGGTTAAGTGTCTGCCTTCAGCTCGTGTCATGATCCCAGAGTCCTAGGATGGAGTCCCACATTGGGCTTCCTGTTCCACAGGGCATCTGCTTCTCTGCCTCTCTCTCTGTCTCTCATGAATAAATAACTAAAATCTTTTTTTTTTTTTAAAAGATCTTTCTAACTAGCTACTAGCAAGTTGTGTTCATCACAGTGTTCTTTTGGTGAATAGAAGTGATACACGGTTTTGTTTTGTTCAGTTTTATTGAGAAATAACTGACATGCATCGCTGTATAACTTTAAGGCATACAGCATGATGGTTTGATTTACATATGTTGTAAAATTATTATTATTGTAGGTTTAGCTAACATCCATCTTCTCATATAGATACAATAAAATGCAAGTAAAGAAGAATAAAAGAAAAAAATGTTCTTCTTATGATGAGAACTCTTAGGATTTACTCTCTTAACACTTTTCCTATATATCATATAGCAGTGTTAGCTCTAGTCCTTATGTTGTACATTACATCCCTAGTGCTTATTTATCTTATAACTGGAAGTTTGTAACTTTTGACCACCTTCCTCTAATTCCCAATCCTCCCACCCTCCACCTCTGGAAACCATAAGTCTGATCTCCTTATCTATGAGTTGTTGTTTTCTTTAAGATTCTACATATAAGTGAGATCATATGGGATTTATCTTTTTTTTTTAATCTAACTTGCTTTCTTAGCATATTACTTTTAAGGTCCATCCTTGTTGTCCCAAATAATAGGATTTCCTAATTTTTTAATGGCTGAATTACATTCCTTTGTGTAAACACACACACACACCTCACAACTTTCTTATCCATTCATTTATTGATGGACACTTAGATTGTTTCCATGTCTTGGCTATTGTAAATAATGCTGTTATGAACATGGGGGTACAAGATATCTTTTTGAGGTAGTATTTTCATTTTCTTTGGATATATTCCTCATTTCTTTGTAGATCCGTTGTTCCTTCTTTCTTATCCTGCTTTCTTTTTTTGTGTTTCGATTTTTTTGGTATCAGTATGCTTTGACTTATTTATTGTGTTCTTTTGTGTGATTACCTCAAGATCTTCCCTTGTGGTTACCATGAGGCATGAATAATATATCTTAAACTCATAACACCCTATTTTAAACCTATATTAAGCCTATAAATAAATACAATTTTTATACTTTATACTTTTACTTCTGCCCCTCACATTTTAGATTATTGCAGTTATAATTTATTTCTTTTAGCTGGTGTAACTAATAACAGATTATTGTATTTATGGTTATTTTTGCTACATTCCTTTAAAAAAATTTTAAACTAGAGTTGTGAGTGAGTGATGTATCACTATTACCATATTGCAGAATCCAGTTATGACTATATATTTGTCATTGCCAGTGAGATTCATGTTACCTTTTTGTGTTTTGTTTCTTGTAAGGTAGGCCTGGTTGTAATTAACCCCCTCAGCTTTTGTTTGTTCAGATAGTCTTTATCTCTCCTTCATTTCTGAAGGACAGCTTTTCCAGTTATACAGTTTTTGATTGACAGTTATTTTCTTTCAATGTTTTGAATATGGCATCCCATTTTCTCCTGGCCTGAAGAGTTTCTGTTGAGAAATCCAATAGTCTTATGGGGGGTTCCTTGTATGTAAGTTCTCTCTTTCCTCTTGGTGCTATTAAAAAATATTTTGTCTTTGACTTTTGACTATATAATTATAATGTGTCTCAGTGTAGCCCTCTATCCTTAGGTTCAAACTCTTTGGGATCCTTTGGGCCATGTGGATCTATATATCCATTTTTCTCCCCAGGTTCAGGAAGTTTTCAGCCATTATTGCTTTCTGTCCCTTTCTCTTTTTTTCCTTCTGGATGTCCTGTGATGCACATATTGTTTGTTTTCATTGTCATATAATTTCCATAGGCTTTCTTTGCTATTTTTAATCTTTCTTTCTCCTTGGGTAATTTCCAGTGTCCTATCCTTCAGGTTGATGATTTTTTTTTTCTGCATGTTTGAATCTACTTTTGAAACTCTCTATTGAATTCTTCAGTTCATTTATTGTATTTTTCAACTCTGAGATTTCTGTTTTTGTTTTTTTGATGGTTGCTATTTCCTTGTCAAACTTCTCCTGTTCATGCATTGTTTTCCTAATTTTGTTAGTTTTCTGTCTCTGTTCTCTCGAAGTTCACTAAACTTCTTTAAGAGATTTGTTCTGAATTCTTTGTCTGATAGTTTATAGGTTTCCATTTTTTTTAGGGTCAGTTCTTGGAGTTTTATTAGTTTCCTTTGGTGGCGTCATATTTACCTGATTTTTCGTGATCCTTGATTTCTTGCATTGGTATCTGAGTATTTGAGTAATTAATCTCTTCTTCCAGACTTTATAGGTTTGCTTTGGCACAGATAGTTCTTCACTAGTCAGCTCATTTTATTTTGCTGGGTGTGTCTATTGGTAATGTCTTTGGGCAGGCAGGGCCTGCTATTATGGACTGCTTTGGTCAAGGCAACTTGCCTTGGATGGACAGGGATGGGGTATTGTACCACTGGACGAAAATAGTTGGATATGACTCCTGGCTTGGTTCGCTATCCAAGTGAGGCTGTAGGATGGGGTCCTCAGTTGCCTTATTCTCTGCTCAGGCTTACTAGATGGTTGGGACTGGGTCTGTATTCAGTAGTAGATGGAGTTATGTTCCCTGCTTCTCTTCTTGGCAGGACAGCAGCCCAGGTTCAGGGCACATAGAGATCATTGTTTGGGGGCTTCAAATCAGGCCTGAGTGTCCACTGAATTCCCTGCTCAGGTGATGCTCTGCAGATGGAGGAAGTTGTGCTCACTGTTCAAGCGCCACTGTATGTAGGGCTGTTAGATGGACTATATGGCTTCCCTTGTGCTCTGGTTAGGTTCCCTGGTCAGATAGCCGAAGGCTATATTTAGCCATGAGCAAGGCCATGAATTAGATTCCCTTTCTGTGTGCAATAGGAGAAGCAGCTGTAAAACTGGTAAAGCTCTTTGTCTTAACTCAAGAAGACCCACGCCTTAAGTTCCCTGGCCAAATTAGGCCAATGGCTCTGCAAACTACTGGCTCTGTCTGCTCTTCTCTCAGCTCAAGTGCCACTGGGCCACACAGCTTCCAGGAGTTGTCTCTAGCCCTTCTGGTCAGATGGTGCTGAAGGCACTCTTCACAGTGTGTGGGGCTGTGACTCAGTACCCTGCCTACGTATGAGCAAATTGGGCCATAGGACTGGCAAACATCTTGTTTGAGGATCTGAATCAAGCAGATCTGTACCTCTCCAAGTTCCCCAGTCAGAGTGTACTTCTAGCTTGGTTCTACAGATGAGCAAAGCCACTGGTTGAGATTACTATTTGGGCACTGCCAATATGAACTTGGTCTGCCAACATCCATGTGCTGGTTGTTGTAAGCTCCTCCCTCATTCTCTGTCATAGTTATATTTCCAGTGGCTGAGCCCTGCAATTCCAGTGGTATGGGATGAGAGTAGGGGTGCTCACGAGTGACCCACAATGCTGGGGGGGCAGTGCTGGTTGTTCCCTCTTGGGTTCTCTTTTCCACTGGAGGAAGTGGAGGCTCAGAAGACACCTCTCCCCATGGTGCTGCACTGTCCTGGGGAACAGGCAATACAGTCAACATGCAGTAACTTCTCTTACCCCTCTAATACAGTCTATCTCAGTCTCTGAAGTCTGTGTGGGGGGTATTCTTCAGCTTCAGTCCTACGTTCTAGGATTCTCTCAATGACGTCTTGTTTTGGGATAGCTGTTAGTTGTTCTTGTAAGGGGCAGCAAATTCAGGAATGATGTATGTCATCATTTTGGTGGCATCACTCTCCCCCAATATTTTGTCAATGTAAATTTTAAATATATGAAAGGGCCCACATAAAAATATAAATGTTAAGGTCACTTGCAGCAAAATACAGCACATTAGAATTATTTAGCCAAAATTTTATACTTGAAGGTAGGCACTTCATAACATTTGGATTTTGGCAAAAGGCAACAGTTTGATGTCAATAACCTTTCTATTAACTGTATAACTTTTTCAAGGGAATATATTTTCAAAATATTACAGAAGAGAAAGCTGTCTAAGCTACATATGAATGGAATTCCACAGAACAGAATGCAAATTTCATTTTCCCTTCTTCTTTTCATAAACTGTTATATATCTTCACGGTCAAGTTCTACAGTTTTACTCCCTGATGTAAAATCCCATGGGAATATTCAGCTTCTAATCTTTTAATCTGAAATGAAGTATCTGTTGTTTGTAGAACTTGATACAGTGTTTTTTCCCCACAGTTGGAATAACTTTTGTCATAATAAAACACTAAAGTCAGATGATTTTTAGATGGCAGTAGCTAGCACTGAAGAGTTCTTGGCTTCAAGCAGCTGTCGAGTCCCTTTGATCCTGTTTTAACTTGTCAAATTAAATAGATAAGATTAAACTGTTCTAATTGTTTTCATTCTTGGAGGCATAGAAATTTACTTCACACTTAACTAAACCGTGAGCAGAATGTTTGGGTCCAAGTGGACCCATCTACCATTTGATTTAGCTGTCCTTTCTAGAACATGTCTCTACCAGATAGATTCTGTTTGAAGTCTTGGTAATAGGAAACTTCACAAAACAATCTAGTCAATAAGGAAGCTCCAACTCCTCTTTCTTATCCTGAAACCAAAGTTCCTTGTTCTTATCCAGAAACCAAAGTTTCTGTAGCTTCCATCCAGTGCTTTAAACAGTGAAAGGCACAGAGTAGGCTCTCATGCACTTGAACAGTATTTACTGATGAACAAAAGAATGAATAATTCTAGTTCTGACTTTTAAAGCTACACAGAATATAGTTGTTTCCTTATGTACTCCAGGCTATTCTCCTCTCTTATATCATTCTTCTCTTTTCCAGGATCAATATTGCAGTTTCCTTAAGCAATATGATTTTCAGATGTTTTGTCTGTCTCATTACTCTTCTCTGAATGTGACTGCATTGATCAGTACATCTCTTCAAATGTGATACCATTGAACCAAACAGTACTCCAGATGGGGTCAGCTCAGAGAGGGGTAAAAACTCAGTATTTCTTAGCCTGGATATTCCACCTGACATATTGTTTGACCCAAAAAAGTATTCCTTAGAGCAATCCTTTCCTGTTTCTGAGTAGAGGCATTTTATTCCAGGCAAGATCTCTGATTGGCACATATTCTGTTCTGGGAGAAGGATTGTTTTCTTGAATTTCCAGGGTAAGGAGGGGGTGGAGAACGCTGTGCTGAAGCCTGTGGGGTCGGGGAGTAGGGAGGTGGCAAGTCGGCACAGTATTCCATCTCATGGTCATAACTATAGGGGGGTGGTGCCACTGAAAAAGAAAAAGTAAAGGGCATCAGGCATTTAGCAAATATTTGAGTGTCTACTATGTTTAAACCACTGGGCTGAGTACTTTGGGACAGGGCATAATTTTTGCCTGCAAAAATCTTAGTTTTATTGGTTTGGGGACACGTGTATGAAAGGGTGAGTGCTACAAAAAGTGTTACCATTGGCCAAAATGTTTAGAATTAGTTGCTTTGGGAAAGTTTCTTGGAAATAGGATGCTAAATGGGCAGATAAAGAAAAGACTAGGCACTAATTCCAGATTGAACAAAAGCACAGAAGCAGGAGAGCACTTTTGTTGAAAGCAAAAAGTACATGGAAGGGGGAAATGGGAGGAAGTGTTGAGAAATCTGATGGTATCATCATCATGGTGGGCTTTGACTTTCACATAAGGAGTGTGTGATGTGCAGTTACCAAAGATTTTTTGAATATGCTAGTGAATATGCTTGGGAGGGTGATTTTCTCAGCAGTATGGATTGAAGTGAGCAGAAGAAAAAGAGAGATGATGTAATAGCATATGTGAAGGATTATAAACGACTCATGGCATTGGGAGGGAAAATCATAAGAGACCTTGAGCAGCTGAGTGCTTCGGTGATGACTAGGTAGGTAGAGAAAGAGGTGGAGAGTGAAAGAAGACATCCAGGTATTGGACACTGTTTATTAGACTCCAGCAACTTAGAAGGTCATGGAGCCATTATAGGAATAAGAAAAAAAAGCGAGGATGGGCAAGCACATTTGTGGATGGGAATGAAGAACTTAGTTTTCTAAATATTATTTGAAAATGTTTCTTAAATTATTTTTTTACTGTAATATATGTCAGTGTGTTTTAAATCACATTTAGTACACTTCATTATGACCATGTATTGGGGTCTATTTTGTAGTGATCTCAGTCCCATGTCAAGGGTTGGAAGAGAGGTAACCCCTTGAGTATTCCATGTCTTCAAGAACCGATCATTCTGCAACATCTGAGCAACCCCTCTGATGATTTGCCAGTATTTGAATTATCATCAAGATCATGATTCTGGTTGGAAATTGGCAAGCCTTAATTGCTTACTATGAATGTAGCCTAAATCACAAGACTAGTGTCATAATAATGCAAATAAATGGCCAAGATTTTTAAACATTAGAATGGCAGAAAAGAACAAGCAACATTTCAATAAACTTATTTTTAAAATATCTTCTAGGGATGCCTGGCTGGTCAGCTGGTGGGGCATGAGACCCTTGATCTCAGGGTTGTGGGTTTGAGCCCCACATTAAGTGTAGAGATTACTTTAAAATAAAATCTTAAAAAAATAAAAAAATAAATAAAATGTCATCTAAATTGTGCTCTTACCAATAAGATTATGGTAGCGTTCTGATCAATATACATGCAAAAACATAGGGCTTCACCCTATTTGCAAACACTAACAATGTTTCTTCTGGATCCCTTTAATTTGGCTTGTTTTACCAGGAGCTTGATGATTTGAACCACTACTGATCTGCCTGTACTCAGGGATGTGAGGACACAGAATTGGGTCACCTGAGAAAAGAGGAAAATGGAGACAGAGAACTGGGTGGGATGTCCTCTGAGGACTGCTCTACTGAGCAAAGGCTTTGCAAGTCTCCCGGTGAAGGGCTCATAGCAGAGGACAGCTGTATTCAGCTTCTCTAAGGCTGCTTTAAACACTTCAGGCTGGGCTATCAAAAGCTTTGTTTTCTGTAACAAAATGGAACAACTCCTGTGGAGTCTAAACACACATTCCCTCTGCATTACACCCACTCCTTTGCTTCATTATATCCAGGAGGACTAAGACAAAGAGATTTAGAATATACTTCATCCAAGCCAAGAAATACAGGCTCCATGTAAAATCGGAAGTTACAGCTGGATACGTATTGAACTTTTCTTATAAGCATGTGGTTCTAAGCTGTTTTTATGTTGAAGCTTTTTCCTGCCTCCCACTTGCGGAGCACACGCTGAAAGAGTCTACAGATTGCATCATTCTCTGTCATGAAGCCGTGGTGTCTAGTTACGCTTCGGTAACAAAGCGTTTGTATTTTGCCATCTGCATTAAAACTGCTAGAGGACATTTCAGTGAGATTCCCTATGGTTTATACAGCTGCTTGTTGAACATGAAAATTTAAGATATGATTAGATTCATATGGCCCTCTACTCATATAGCTTTTGAATTTTGATGAAGTGATAATATGCAGAAGAGCAATATTTTGAGGACTATCCATCATGAAATAAACATGGCACATCTTTTATAGTATTAGCTACTAGAAGACATTTTAAAATAAGACTTGTATAACTGTGGACTCTGCTTTCTTTCTTTTTTTCAGATAATAAGGTTTCACTAGGAAGTAAACTTTTCAAGGTGTCAATTTTAGAAAATTCCTGATTAACTCTAAAAGGTTTTGTTCTTTCTTAAAGGTCAAAGCATCTTTCGAAGACGTATGGATGCAGCTGGAGATATGGTGTCTTTGAAATTCTTTCATCATCAATATTCCAACTCTCTTAAGTACAGCAAATATGCCATTTATCCTTAATGTCATTATAGTTTTCTACAATATTATAAAATTTAGGGATGCTATGAAATTCATAAAAGAAATTTATTGTTTTTCACCCACTCAGGCGAACATCTCTGAAGCAAACATAAAGGGAAGATGCACGGTGTTACCAAAACCTATACAACATTATTTTTAAAAATTTGGAAACAGAGGAAAATCATCCATAATTTTGCCACCACGATTTAACAAGTAACATCTTTATATAATCTCTTCTAGTCATTTGTGGTTTTTATACCCTTGTAGTCATGTAAAATGAGTATAGGCTTTTTTACTTTGGATTATAACATAGTCTTTTTCATTCTGCTACATATTCTTCATAAACTTTATTGTTAATGGCTGCCTATTATTCTGACTGTTCACTTATTTTGAGATTAACAATTTTTTATTATTATAAGTAATGGAAAGATGATTACCTTTTCACACATTGACTTTTTTATTATTATTTTGAATTAGTTCTTTAGAATAAGATTCCAGGAATCAACTAACCGGTTATCATTTAATATTTTGGTAATTTAATGTTAAAAAATAGTTCTTTATTTTATATTTCTTTGATAGTAGCTAGATTTGACATTGTTCTACAACTTGTTTACTGTCTGTAGTTTACTTACATTTTTCTTTTTTAAGGATTTTATTTATTTATTTGAAAGAGAGAGCAAGCGGGGCGGGTGGGGAGGTAAGGGATAAGCAGACTGCGCTGAGCTTGGAGCTGATGTGGGGCTCGATCTCATGACCCTGAGACCATGATCCTGAGATCATGACCTGAGCCAAAACCAAGAGTCAGACATTCAACCAACTGAGCCACCCAGGTGCCCCTACTGTTTATTGGGTAATTGTTGTTTGTTTTGGACTGGTAGTTTAAAAACTGGAATCTTAATTAGAATCAAGATATAATTAAGATGACAAGATATAAACAAGTATACAAAGGTATGTATCTTTTCTAGGTATCTTTCTAAAAATAACTGTCAAAATGGTTAATTATATTATTTTTACTTACTGACATACTGAAATTTAAAACTTGTATCTAACAAAATATATGGTTATCTTTTTGATCTTTTCTCTATTGTTAAACTCAAAAATTTGTCTTCTCTTTTGGATATCTGATTCATAGCCAACTATTTCTATTTATATATTTAAAGCTTCCTTATATCTGTTATTTTATTTGGTGTACTTTTGTGTCAAAGTTTATTTTTCTTAAGTTTTAAATTTTTGCTAAGCCAAATTATCTATGTGGTTTCTTAATCCTCATTTTTCACATTGTTTGTTATCTCTCCTTTAGTTTGTTAAATTTTAATGTACTAGTTCTGTTCCAATGATCAAGACATATCTTTTTATACCATTAACACCTCATTTTAATTATTTATTAATTCAAATGGTTTTAATATCTGTAGGACAGGTGAATCTCATGACTTTTTTTGACATGTTTAAAAAAATTTTTATTGAGATATAATTGACATATAACATCATGCAAGTTTAAGGTGTACAACATGTTGATTTGATATATTTACATACTGCAATATGATCACCACCTGTTAAATTAATTAAACAAGGAGACTCTTATACTGAGGTGGCTCTATTTTCATAGTGAGTAAACCAAAATGTAAGCCTATAAATGCTTCAAAGTTACAAAATCAAAACACTAAGGACAACCAGTCACAAATTGCCAACTAGGCTTTAAGCTATAGCCAGTGAAATAATTTCCTTTCTCTGCTTCTACATTTTCTCTGTATAAGGCAGGGAACTCCTAATCATTTCCAGTATGGTGCTATCTGATTCAAATCAATTTTTGCTCAAATAAACTCTTAAAATGTCTAGTATGCCTCAATTTGTCTTTTAATACACCTTAGCATTAGCTTATGACATTTTTAAAAAGATCTATTTATTTACTTTAGAGAGAGAGAGAACAAGTGGGAGGAGGGGCAGAGGGAGAGAATCTTCAAGCAGACTCTCGGTTGAGCACGCAGCTCCATGCGGGGTTCAGTCCCACAACCCATGACATCATGCCTTGAGCAGAAACCAAGAGTCACACGCTCAACCGACTGAGCCATCCAGGCATTCCTAGCTTATGACATTTTTAAAGACAACTTCTAATATTATTGCTAGGAGCAAACCTTCTCCTCCACCCTCCCCCAAACCACACTACTCACAGTTTCCTTGAACCTTACTTGGAGCAGAAACCCACAGAGCTCCCAGCAAGACCTCCACTGCCTCCACTCCCACCACAAAGACCCAATCCTGCCCATTTCTCCTCAACAGTGGCTTAAGATGTAGTTCCCAAAAGGATGATACTATTAGAAGCTATCACTCCCCTTCCCCTCAGATAACATCAAGACAAGTCCAGTCATATTTTACATTCCTCTGTTACCATGAGGAAAAGCTCTTAGAACATCTTTCATTGTAGACCTCTAACTCTGGAAGGCTTTACACATAAAATCTCATTAATTTTCTAAACTTTCCCCACCCCCTTTCACTGTGCTCAAGAGACCACTATGTCTGTCCTCAGAAAAGCCCTTTGTGTCCTCTCTTTTGCATCTCTTTACATGTGACTCTAGCTCAGAATATGAGGAAGTCCTCTTCTAATTGTGTCTGTTTTCCAGAGAAATGAGATCTACTGAGAGTGAGAAAAGTAAGGTTTTTGTTGTTGTTGTTGTTTTGTTTTTTTAGCTTTGAGAAGAGAGAAGAATGCATGAGAGAGTAGTTCAGAGAGCAGAAGTGGACATTTACTGCACCTACTACAGTCAGATTTTCCCCTGAGAGGGCAGCTTCCTCTGCAGCAGTACTAAATCAGAAGTATTCTTTCCCCCCACATCCTACATCCTGTAAGGCCAGAAGGTGCCCTGGGTGTTTTCTGGGATTCTCACAGCCATTTTTCAAACTATGGTCTATATTCTCTCCTTAAAAACCTGGACTCTTTTGTAGCACACATCATGAGATTATACTACTTTCTACTCCTCCTTGTTAATATCTGTGGTGTGCTCTGCCCTAGACTCTCATTCATTGAAGATTTAGCATCAGGCCCATTATCTTTCTCTGCAACATAACTTTTATTAGTATTCTTGATGATTTCAACATTCATATGTTGAAGTAAATTTCTAGCCCCAAGATGGAGCTTGCTCCTGCCCAGGGTGCCACAGTAGCAAACCGAAACTTAGATAGCTTTCATGTCCCTGTGAAGCTCCGCTTGATGGGAAACTTAGTATATCCACTCAGCTAATCCCCAAATATCAAGCCATCTCTGAGCTCTATACTTACTTCCTGTTCCTTCTCACCCCAAACAAGGTTAACTATGTGGCCCAAGCCAATCAGATATTTTCTGTTCTTCTCTTGTTTTTTATCTTTACCCTGTAAAAGCTCCCTGCCTTCCACCTATTTTGCAGTTCTCTGTACAAAGACCATCCACTTCATGAAGTATTAAACAGTTTGTTTGTATCATTAAGTTGTTTTCTTTAATCATTTTTTAAATATCTGGACTTTTTTGTGTTAAAAATCTTTTTCTCACCCTTGTACCTATGTAAATCTGACCACTACTCTTTATCTTTCTAGAATACACATTCCAATGTATCTTGAATCTCACCTAGATTTCCAGTTTTACTGATGACATTTAAAAAAGTTAATTTAAACCAATGTCACCTCTTTCCTGTCTTCATGTCTTTCTTTATTCAGCTTAGATTTATGGTCCATCACTAAAATTATTTCTGTGCATTTATCATCAACTTTCTTATCTCCTTTTCTCCCCCTTTCCTGACAAAACTCCAATCTTGATTAAATTCAACGTTTTGGCTCTCCCAGACTTGTATCTAGGAGCTTCATGTGGCTAGAGAAAAATGCACAATCATACTGACTGATCTCATTTTCAATGAAAGACTATATTCTTAAGTGTGGAGACTCTTGGCATTGCTTGGAAATTATGCATTCCTGTAGGTATTTCACCACCCCTCCATTCTCTGAGATTCCTTATCTACAAGCATCTCCTTACCTCACTTTCAGGATAAGACTTGCTTCTAATTTCAGTAAGAATATAGGCACAATCAGAAGAGAATATCCTCATATCACCAAATCCTTTGATGAGTACATGAAAGTCTTCACATGTTCAGTACATATACTAATAAGGCAGCCCTCATTTGTGAATTCAATGATGCAAATAAAGTTTTTATTTCTTTTTTTAAAATTATTTATCTTAGAGAGAGAGAGAAAAAGAAAGAAATCGTGCACATGTGCATGAGTGGGGGGGAGGGGCAGAGAGAATCTGCAACCAGACTCCCGGGTGAGCATGGAGCACTATTCGGGGCTCAGCTCCATGATCCATGAGATCATGACCAGAGCCAAAACCAAGAGTTGAATGCTCAACTGACTAAGCCACCCAGGTGCCTCTAGAGTTTTGATTTCTTAATGAAATATTTCCAAAGATTTTAAAGACTACAAGTCAGTTATTTTATAGAATGTTCCTTAACCTGGGTTTGTCAGATCTTTTCTCATGTTTAGATTCAGGCTGTGAACTTTCAGCCAGAATCCTACACACATGAAGTTGTATCATCCTCAGAGTAATTAACACCCAAAGGTGCAAGATGTCCATCTGTCCTTTTTTGGTGATGTTAATCTTTACCCCCTGGTCAAGGTGTTGTCTGGTTTCTCCACTATGTAGTTACTATTTTTCTCTTTATAACTAGCAACAAATCTGGGGGTAAGACACTTTAAGACCATGCAAATGTCCTGCCGCACTGCAACCTCTCCCCCCAAATTTAATGCCCATTAATGACTCTTGTCCCAAACTTTTCTTATGATGGTTTTAAAATGATGATTTTTCCAATTCCACAACTCCTTTCAATATGTATCCTTTGTCATTTTTCTGTTCCCCAGAACCTCCCCTCTTTCTCCATGGTTTACCTAAATCTGTCTATCATCTATCTATCATCTATCTATCTATCATCTATCTATCTATCATCTGTTATCTATCTATCTATCTATCATCTATCATCTATCTATCATCTATCATCTATCTATCTATCTATCTATCTATCTATCTATCTATCTATCTATC
>NW_023270442.1:7567000-7725938 GCF_011800145.1 Mirounga leonina
ATCTATCTATCTATCTATCTATCTATCTATCTATCTATCTATCTATCTATCATCTATATCATCTATCCATCATCTATCAATCACCAGGGGACTCAATAATGGACTTCAGATCACAAATTTCTTGATAGCATTGAAATCTCTTATTTTCCTTTAACCAAAGGAATTTTGGTTAAAAATCATTTGATTTTTACATTTTTGCCAAGCCTTCTGTTACAGTCTTTCTGTATTGTTTTCTTTCAAGTGTGTATCATCCAAATCTATTTTTTTAAAGGGTTAACATGATCACTTTCTTTTGTTTACATTGAAATTCTGAAGAGTATTGGAAATATAAGACTTGACAAATAATTTTTATTTTCACACTAGCAGTTTTTTAAATAATTGTATTTGAACAAGACACTGTTCATTCTACCCAACATAACAGGAATAAAAAACTATTTTGGAAGATCACTGTCCAACAAATGATCAGGTGTAGCAGATCACATTTTCTCAGTAATCTCCTCCCCAGGGCACAGCAATAATCTTCACTGTAGGTATCCCCACTGAGCACTTTCACCAAGACTTTCACGAAGGAATATTACGTTGGCTAAATTATTTTCTACTCATGTTATGTGGCCCCCAGGCTGAAGGACTACTATACAATAAATTGAGTTGTTATCTCATTTATCACAAAGTTAATTAATTATTGTGGATAAAAATATTTTATATTTCCAAGGATGAAAGATTTTGAAAAGCATTCAATACCTGCTCTGTGTTTTTTCCTATCTTTTAAGTAAAAGCTTAATTAGTGACTTTGAGAAGGAAATGAGAAGTAATCAGCACATTATGCTTTCTGAAGATCTAGCTTTTTTGTGGTAAAAATGCTTCCACCATAAGGTTTATGATGTTTCTCACATTATTCAGTTCCCAGAACAATGCATTTACTGAAAATGTAACATGCTGCTGTGATCTGCCAGTATAAATGATGCCACTCTAAAGTTTTAAAAACATGTTTCCATGCATGAAATAGAAACCTCAAACCCAGGAAAACACAAGCCCTCACATTAAAATATTTTGTATCTTCTCTTCTAATTTTATAAAAAATATTTTTTAATGTTTTAAAGTGTTTAATGTTCAATTTTAACTAAACTTTTTTTGATTGAGCAAAAGTGTATCTGGAATGTTATCTTCTCTCCAATTAATGTCTCCAGCTCTCCTCTGTTTTCTTGACTTATGGGTTGACCAGGTAAAAATGGGGAGATGTGAAGAATAAAAAATAGTTCCCCCTATTTTTTCCTTATACCATCTCCCCCTCTGATTCCCCCCCTTCATTTTCCCTTCCTACTTAATCTTCTTTTTTTTTTTTTTTTAACATATAATGTATTATTTGTTTCAGAGGTACAGGTCTGTGATTCAACAGTCTTACACAATTCATAGGGCTCACCATAGCACATACCCTCCCCAATGTCTATCACCCAGCCGCCCCATCCCTCCCACAACCCACCACTCCAGCAACCCTCAGTTTGTTTCCTGAGATTAAGAATTCCTCATATCAGTGCAATCATATGATACATGTCTTTCTCTGACTGACTTATTTCGCTCAGCATAATACTGTCTACTTCCATCCATGTCGTTGCAAATGGCAAGATTTCATTTTTTTTGATGGCTGGGATATAATACAATCTTAAATAGAACAGAGCAGGCCTCATTCAGGAGGTGATCTTTGATCAAAAAGTTGAATTAAGTGAGGGAGTCCATGTTCTAGACAGAGCCTTAAGATGGGAGTGTGTCCCGTTGTGTTCACAGAGCACGTGGAGTGTGTTTCCTTGTTCACAAAAGTGTGTGACTGGAGGCAGAGTGGCAAGAGGGAGTAGAGAAGAAAATGAACTCAGAGAAATAAAAAGAGGAGCAAATTCATGCATTGCCTTGCAGGCCCTGGTTAGGAATTTGCTTTTTACTCTGGATAAAATGAGGAACCACTGGCTTTTTCCTTCTCTGGAGAAAATGGAAAGCCATTGGAAGATTTTGAACAGACGAATGATATAATTTGACATCTACTTTAAAAGGCTCAATCTGGCTCCTGGGTTTAGAATAGACCCCTGAGGGCCAAAGGTAGCTGCTGGAAGAGCAGTTAGGATGTTATCACAGCAAAGCAGGTGAGAGCTGAGGGTGGCTCCCACCAGGGAAAGAGCAATGGGGACTGTGAGTAGTCAGATACATATATACTTTGAAGATGGGACTGGAAGTTTTCCTAGTATGTTGCACATAGGTTTGACAGAGGTGAGGAGTCAAAGATGACTCCAAGGTTTTGGCCTGAGCTACTAGAAGTCCAGAGATGCCATCAGTTGAGAGGATAAAGGCTGTGAGTGGAGGTTTGGGGTGATGATCAGAAGTATAGCATTGAACATGTTCAACTTGAGGTAGCTATAAGACATCCAATCTGAGATGTCCAATACGCAGTGGGACAAATGCATCTGAAATTCAGGAAGGAAGTTCGGAATGGAAATTTATAATTTTGGGAGGTATTAGCATATAAATAGTACTTAATACCATGAGGCCAAATGATATAACCAAAGAAGTAAGTGTAGATACAGTCTAGAAAAAGACACAAGTCTGATCCTCGAGACACTCCAATGAGGATATTGGAGAAGAGGAGGAACTGACAAAAGAGGAACAGGAGAAATGATCATTCTCACATTCATCTGAAATTTGTTCCCTTAAGTTGAAGATGATAGGGAAAAAGTTAAGAGAGGAAGGGTCATTAGGGAATTGAAACATGGGGCAGATTGCATGTAAAAGGGACACTCTTCTCTAAAGGGGCTGAGGAAGGACATGGCTATGGATAGGAAATTATCTTTCTAAGAATGTGTTAAATTCAAAACTTGACTCCTTTTATATGTCAAATGGTACATATACAGACTGTCTTAGAAAGCACTACTGAGCAATTACCTAATGCAAATTGCAGTATTTTGTTTATGGAGTCATAGGTATTCAATATATTTATATGTAGAACTTCTAGCAGATTCTCAACAAATAATGTGTTGAACTCTTAATGTATCACCTTTGTTCTTTGTTGAGAATGTTCATATTATGTTAAAACTGTTTTCCTTGCATACAGAAGACACATAAAAACTTTATTCAATCCTTTTTCTTAAGACATACATACCTATTAAATCAGATGCCAGTTTGTGAAGACATGTCACTTACACTTTATAATTACTACTCAGAACTTTGGCAGGTAAAGTGGGTGTGAACTGTCTATTTCTCTTAACTCTGGCTGGTTGGGAATTGTAGTCAATAAGACAAGCATTAAAAATATGAATACCTTCAAATATGAGCTAGATTTTATTACTTGGATCTAAGTAATCTTCATGGAAAGCTAGAGCTTCAGTCTACATTAATTTAGCAATGCCCTACATTCTTGGAGATCATTGCATTGAAAGTCTTCAATGTTTCCTCTCTCCAAGGAGTAAAGCGTAACTAACAAATCTGACTCTTCCTTCAGAAGGAGTGAGCGATTGTGCTTACCAGGATAGGAGGAAATGGCATTGATGTGGGTGGTCCTGATGACGCCCACGCGGGTCCCGCGGTTGTTTTTCATACACATGCAGATACATATGGCAATTCCAGCGATGACCCCCATGATGAATACAATTCCAAACACTATGCCAGCTATTGCTGTACCCCTAAAAAAGGAAAACAAAAGTACATTTGTTGAAAAAGCTCATAAGCCTTTCAAATACACATCCGTGACTATATGACAAATGCTCTTTGGCGAATTTCCTTAAGGATAATGTAAAAAAAAAAAAAAAGATGATTCCCTGAATCAATCAAGTAAATCGTCTTGTGTATTTCAGTAGATAAGAAAAAGTTATAAGCTCTCAGGGAATCTAACCTATCATTCAGATTCTGATCTTAGAAATCCGTGTATTTATACAAAACACAATTATTCAGATACACTCTAAAATAATAATTTAAAAAACCATTCTGCTGTTAACTTGAACAGCAAAGAATTTACTGTCTGTGAGTACACATTAACTGAAAACAACTTGATAAATGTCAAAATAGTAAATAAAATTTAACATTTATCTTTCTTAAAACTATTCACAAAGTAGAACTGGAATTTTTTTTTCTTAACAGAACAGAGAAAAACAAACCAAATGTTTTTTTAAGAAATTATTCAGAAAACAGTTATGACAAATGGTATTCTCATTAAATTCAGGAGCAATGCTAGCAAAACCTCTATTCTGTTAATGTTATGTTTTTCTCCAGAAGGTTTTATCTCTCACAACAAAATCATAGAAAGAAAAAATACTGCATGCAAGAGTCAACATTACCATTATGTGTAGATAATATGATTTGTAGGAGTCTACATTTGTTCACATTTTGGAAAGTAATGGAGAAATCTTTGTGAAAAGATGTAGATTTTCAACCAGCAGTATCATTTCTAGCAATGCTTTCTGAGGAAAGACAGCACATGTGGGCACAAATAATGTAATAAGAATGTTTGCCAATATATTGTTGCTGATAGCAAGATATCAGAAACACCGTAATATCCAAATGACAAAAAAGAAAAAATAATAATGATAGACCAGAGAATGAATCCTATACAGTGACTGAAAAGGGTGAAGAGGACCACGTGTATTGAGGTGAAATGTTCATGATAGATGGTTAACTCAAAAATAATACTACAAATGAAAAGGCAAATATCAACAATACCAGTATTAATAGAATGATTGCAAGGAGAAAACTGTATTTTTAAATTTCAAATTTTTGAATGTATATATAGTGATTATCTTATAGATATGAAAAAATGAAGAAATTTTTACTTTCTAATTTGGGTATCCCGTCCCCAGAAGTAACCATTTCAGCTCTTTCAAACATTGTTTTAGTACCTTTTTTTTTTAAAGATTTTATTTATTTATTTGAGAGAGAGAGAGCGCACGTGAGCATGAGCAGGGGGAGGGGCAGAGGAGGAGGGACCAGCAGACTCCCTGCTGACCTTGGAGCCTGATGCCGGGCTCAATCCCAGGACCCTGAGATCCTGACCTGAGATGAAATCAGACACTTAACCGACTGAGCCACCCAGGCACCCCTGTTTTAGTAACTTTCTTCCTATTTCTCAGTAATACAATTACATTCTTTTATTTTTTTAAATTTTGTATTTACATATTATCTGTTGGCTCCTCTTACAGTATTTGGGAATTTAGATCCCACAGACAAACTTTATCCTTGGTTAAATCAGTCATCAGTTTATATTACCAACTCATTGCTTACTGCTGAGCCAAGCAAGGCACCATGGTTACCTTTCATTTCTCTTACACTTACTTTGTTTAAGGAATTTCCATGAGTTCCCATCTTTCCATATGTCTGTTGTTTTCCCACCCCCCCCCACCAAGGTCTTAGAAAATTTTTGAACAATTATCAGAAGTTCTTAACATTTTCTTTTTACTACTACTATTATGAAATTGCATAATGTGCTTGGATTTTTTTTTTTTTAATTATTTTTTCAGTCCCTTAGGATTTTTCATGTCTGGAGACTCATTCTTCAGTTCTTGAAACTGTGCCATAAATGGATAATTTCATTTCCACCATTTTATCTGTTTCTCTTTCTGGAAGCCTATTCTGAAAGAACTTCGGGATAACTTCTCTAATTTTTCTGATCTCTGTTTTCTTGAACTACTCTCTGGGGAATTTCATTGACTTTACCTTCCAAAGTTTTGTTGAACTTTCAGCTAGTATACGTTTATTTATTTTTTTTTTTAAGATTTTATTTATTTGAGAGAGAGAGAATGAGAGACAGAGAGCATGAGAGGGAGGAGGGTCAGAGGGAGAAGCAGACTCCCTGCTGAGCAGGGAGCCCGATGTGGGACTCGATCCCGGGACTCCAGGATCATGACCTGAGCCGAAGGCAGTCGCTTAACCAACTGAGCCACCCAGGCGCCCCATCAGCTAGTATACGTTTAATTTCTGGGTGCTCTATCTTATCCTCCAGGGTACCCACCTCCCTATTTTATAGTGTCCTGTTTTGCTTTCATTGATATAGTTTCTCCTCTTAATCCCTGAAGGTAATAATGACATATATATTTTTAAACTTTCTCTACTTTTTGTATTTCTTCTGTCCTGTTTAGTTTCCTTTTTATTGATTATTTTGATCTGTTTCATGTTTGATATTTTCCTTAAATGTCTGGTGATCCTGAATCTTCTGCTCTTTAAAAAAGAGGCACAGAAGAGCTGCTTGGAAGTTCACTGTGGCCATCTACCATTGCACAGGTGAAATCCACAGTCTCAGAGTTCCCATAGTTATTTCGTTGGGGCTGTTCATTTTTCCCCTTAAAAGGATCCTCCAATTTCATGTATGAGCCAGCGTGACACTTTGCCGGAGCCTAGGGTTTTCCTATAAAGGTATGAATTTCCGTAAGATCCTGGTGCTTTTAGCTCAGAGACTCAGTCTCACTCTGCTGTGACAGTGGGGCCATTCAGAAGAAGTCTTCAGTACCAACATTTTTGTGGTTTAAAAGCATGATTTCTAGGGGTGCCTGGGTGGCTCAGTCGTTAAGCGTCTGCCTTCGGCTCAGGTCATGATCCCAGGGTCTTGGGATCGAGCCCCGCATTGGGCTCCCTGCTCTGCGTGGAGCCTGCTTCTCCCTCTCCCACTCCCCCTGCTTGTGTTCCCTCTCTCGCTGTCTCTCTCTCTGTCAAATAAATAAATAAAATCTTTAAAAAAAAATAAAAGCATGATTTCTAAAGCCAGACTGCCTAGGTTCCAACTGTTCTTTGGGCAAGTTGCTGAACACCTCCCACCCCCCTAATTTTCTTATTAATTAAATGAAGGTCAGCTTGACGCTTATCTGACTGTCCTCTCAAATTTCATATCATGAAATATCTGTACCCCTAGACTCATTTGTCAGGTAAATAATTTCTTATTTTTGTGCCATATACATATCTATCCTACACTTTTCTAAGACAGGTCTGTAATTCTCTTTCCAAACCCTTGGGGCCAGATCTATCTCATAGGTCAGAAATTTTAAGATTTTGGAAAGGGAATATTGTACATATATCATATATTGTAGGACACTTCCAGGGCCAGCTCAGGATACAATCCTGAGCACACATACATTTACATTTCTGCAGTAAAGAAGAGAATATTAACAGCCATAGATTACATAGAGCCTAGAAAAAAGCCTTAGGTTCCTTTGGGTCCAGTCTTGCCACCAAGTCAGTTACATAAAACATTTCACTTTCCAGAGTTGTTTTTTGTTTTGTTTTGAGGATTTCAAAATTGCAGATAAGGAGTTGTGAACCTGTATTTGTACTTTTCACAAGAGATTTTCTATTTATGACTTTTCCCACTCTTAAAAAAAAGGATACCACTAAAAATTCCAATAGACTCTTTTAAAATATTCCTACACACATTTTAACTATGTTAGTAAATTATGAAAGCAGAATGTGAGACATATTTGGATGTGCTGTGATTAGTAATTAAAAAATGGTGGAGTCCAGAAGCTTAATAAATAAGCCTTTTCAAAAAAGAGAGATGTATGAAAGAGCCAAGATGTCCATCGACAGATGAATGGATAAAGATGTGGTATATATATACAATGGAATATTATGCAGCCATCAAAAGGAATGAAATCTTGCCATTTGCAATGACGTGGATGGAACTGGAGGGTATTATGCTGAGTGAAATAAGTCAATCAGAGAAAGACAAATTTCATATCATGAAATATCTGTACCCCTGGACTCATTTGTCAGATATGAGGAATTCTTAATCTCAGGAAACAAACTGAGGGTTGCTGGAGTGGTGGGGGGTGGGAGTGATGGGGTGGCTGGGTGATAGACATTGGGGAGGGTATGTGGCTATGGTGAGCGCTGTGAATTGTGTAAGACTATTGAATCACAGACCTGTATCTCTGAAACAAATAATACATTATATGTTAAAAAAAAAAGAAGAAGAAGATAACAAGAAGGGAAGAATGAAGGAGGGGAAATCGGAGGGGGAGACGAACCATGAGAGACTATGGACTCTGAGAAACAAACTGAGGGTTCTAGAGGGGAGGAGGTGGGGGGATGGGTTAGCCTGGTGATGGGTATTAAAGAGGGCACATTCTGCATGGAGCACTGGGTGTTATACGCAAACAACAAATCATGGAACACTACATCAAAAACTAATGATGTAATGTATGGTGATTAACATAACATAATAAAAAAGAGAGAGATGTATCAAAGGAGATAATTTGAAATAAGTAAACCAAAAGTAATCTGGAAACCTTTTTATTGTAATTTTGAAGTCCAAATAAGATTGATTTGGAGGGCTTAATTTATGTTCCAGAAATAATCAATGGCCCAATTATTCAGGCATAGAGTTTCCAAAGTAAGTGTTATGGAAGCTGTTAAGATATCAAATTGGGACATATTTATATTCATTAATTCATTTTTTAAATAGAGGAAAGTAGAAAATTAGTCACGTTTTGTTTTCCTGTTGGCAGCTCCAGCAAAAGTGCCTGCTTCTGAGGTCAGTAATTAGGTTGCAACTAATGTGTTAAATGAGGTTTCTGATTAAATCATGATTTTGGTGTCCTTGATCTTTTGATACCCATTAGCAACTGTAAATTAGTTACTAAAGACATGGCAAGTATAACATTTATAGAATTATTTACTCCATTATTAATTAAAAGAAACAATAAACAGTAACCTTCTGGCATATAAATAATTTGGTTTTGTCAACTGTCGGAAAGAGAGAATCTATTAACTTGAGAAATTTGGCGTCATAAAAATCTTGAAAAAATGTAGGGAATGTATTTTTCTTTGAAAGAATGAACTGCAGAGTATATATATTTTCCTTTTTAAGCTTTTTTTTGAAATATTTACAGATTCACAGACAGTTATAAAAGGAGTACAGAGAGGTCCTGTGTATCCTCCACCCAGTACTCCCCAATGGTTACATCTTAGGTGACTAGAGTACAACATTAAAATCAGGAAATTGACATTAGTGTAAAGTGTGTGTATCATTCTGTGTCATTTAAACACATGCAGAGATCATGGAATCACTATGGCAAGCAAGGTACAAAACTACTCCATAAAGATTTCCCTTGTGCTACTCCTTTGTGGTCACACCCACCACCATCCTCCCCACCATTAATAACTGCTCAGATCACTACTCTGTTCTCCATTTTTGTAGTTTTGTCATTTTAAGAGTGTCATACAAATGGAATCAGATAGTATGTGACCTTTTGAGGTGGACTTTTTTTTTTCTCAGCATATGCCCTTGGAATCTATCCTAGCTTTTGTGCATACTAATACATAATATTTCATGATATGGAGATAGCATATTTTGTTAACCCATGACCTATTTGCAGGACATTTTGGTTATTTCCAGTTTTGGCTTTTGCAGGTAAAGCTGCTATGAACAATCATATTCAGGTTTTGTGTGAACATATGTATTCATTTCTCTGGGAAAAATGCCCAAGAGTGGGATTGCTGGGTTATTTGATAAGAATATGTTCAATTTTTAAAAATACTGCCAAAGTATTTTCCAGAATGGTTGTACTATTTTATATTCCCACCAGTAGAGTATGAGACATCCAGTTTCTCTCCATCCTTGCCAGCATTTGGTGTTGTCATTATTTTTAATTTTAGCTATTTCAACAGGTGTGTAGTGATATCTCATTGTGATCTTAACATACATTTCCTTAATGGCCAGGGAGGGTGAACATCTTTTCATGGACTTAGTTACCACTTATGTATCTTCTTCAGTGAAATGTCTCTTCATGCCTTTTATTCATGTTCTAATTGGATTGTTTGTGTTTTTACTATTGAATTTTTGAGAGTTCTTTATAAATTCGAGATAGAAGTCCTTTATGAGATACATTGTTTGCAAACAATTTCTCAGTCTGTAGTTTGTCTTTTCATCCTCTTAACAGAATCTTTTGCAGAGAAAAAAGTTTTTAAATTTTAATAAAGTCCAATTTTTCGATTTTTTCTACTATGGACTGTGCTTTTGGTGTCATGCCTACGAATTCTTAAGCCTTAAGTTCTGAAGACTTCTCCTATGTTTCCTTCTAAAAGATTTATTAGTTTTATGTTTGATATTTAAACCTATGATCCATTTTGGTTTAATTTTTGGATAAGGTGCCAGGCTGAGTTTGAGGTTGAGTTTTTTGCCCATGGATATCCAGCTGCTCCAGTACTATTTTTTGAAAACACTATCCTTCCTCGATTGCATTGTTTTTGCACCTTTGTAAAAAATTAGTTGGTTATGCTTATTTGGGAGTATTTTTGGGTTTTGTATATTCTCCTGTTGTTGAATAAGGTATTTGAGAAATGTTGATTAGATTCAGTTGGTTGTTCAGTTCTTCTGTATCCTTGTTGATTTTCTGTCCAGTTGTTCCCTAATTGATGTGGGAGGGATGTTGAAGTCTCCAATTATAATTGAAGATTTGTCTATTTCTCCTTTCATTTCCATCAGTTTTGCTCCACATGTTTTGTAGCTCTTCTGTTCTGTGTGGTCTCCCCACTTGACCTTTGCTGGTAGATGTAGTGTGGGGCTGTATTTTTTTTTTCCCTTCGGTGTTTGGCTATAGTCAAATTGTTATTATTTAAAAGTTTTCTGTCTTGCTAGGCTGCCTCTTTCTGGTTGCTGCTGCTAGAGAGATTAGGCTGTTGTTGGGGCTTTTATTGTATGTGCCCATTGGTGTATCTAGGTTGCCAGTTACCTCCAAGTCTGAGATAAATGAGGCCAAAAGAAAACCCAGGGAACTCACTCTTGTGCTCTTCAGGCCATGAGATCCTAGCTGATCAATCCTCTTCTCTTCATCTTTTAGACTTTTCTTGTTTGTTTTATATATAATGTCTAGGGTTCTAAAGTTGCACTTAGAGAGAAGAATAGGAAAAAAGTATGTCTACTCTGATAATGTATTTTTGAAAAATAAAATACTGTGGAAAAGGTATTGTTTAAAATTGTGAAGTGATTTTTTTAAAGATTTATTTATTTTAGAAAGAGAGAAAATGTGGGGGTGGTGCAGAGGGAGAGGGAGAATCTCAAGCCGACTCCCTGCTGAGTGCAGAGCCCAATACAGGGCTTGACCTCAGGACCCTGAGATCATGACCTAAGCCAAAACCAAGAGTCAGATACTTAACTGACTGAGCCACCTAGACACCCTGTGAAGTGCTTTTTTTAAAGTAAAATATAGAAACACCTTTTTAGAAGAGATGAAAACTGTGATAAATATTTTTATAAAGACACAACTGTTAATATTACTTAGGTTTCAGGGCAAAAGTAATATGTCATTCACATACATAGATATATGATTCCAAATCTATTCCTATTCATATTGAAGGTGCTCAAAAAATCTTTAATAAATCAATGAATTAAGCTATCTCACTCACATTTATTAAACTATTATGGAAGTATCACCCACAAAATTCTTTGTAATGAAAGTATTTCTTTGTTTAATTGAAATATAGTTGACATACAATGTGACATTAGTTTCAGGTGGAAAACATAATGATTAGACAGCTCTATAGTTATGCTATGCTCACAAGTGTGGATACTACCTGTCATCACACAATACCAGTGACTGTATTCCCTATGCTGTACCTTTTATCCCCGTGACCTATTCATTTCATAACCGGAAGCCTGTCCCTCCCACTCCCCAACACCCATTTTGCCCATCCCTCATCTCCCTCCTCTCTGGCAACCATCCATTTGTTTTTTATATTTATGGGTCTGTTTCTGCTTTTCTTGCCTGTTCATTTGTTTCATTTTTTATATTCCACATATGAGTGAAATCATATGGTATTTGTCTTTCTCTGCCAGACTTATTTCACTTAACATTATATACTCTAGGCCCAACCATGTTGTTGCAAATGACAAGATCTTATCCTTTCTTGTGGCTGAGTAATATTCCATCGTATGTATATGTATATACATATATAAACACATAATATACATAAATATGTAATATACATATTATATATAATATATATAAGTACAAAAAATATATATTTTAAGGAATCTTCATACTCTTTTCCACAGTGGCTGCATTAAGAGTGCACAAGGGTTCCCTTGGCTCTACATTCTCACAAACACTTATTTCATGTCTTTTTTTTTTTTTTTAAGATTTTATTTATTATTTGAGAGAGAGCATGAGCAGGGTTGGGGCAGAGGGAAAGGAAGAGGGAGAAGCACGCTCCCCGCTGAGCAGGGAACCTGATGTAGAGCTCAATCCCAGGACCCTGAGATAATGACCTGAGTCAAAGGCAGATACTTAACCGACTGAGCCACCCAGACATCCTATTTCTTGTATTTCTTTATTTACATAATCTCTACACCCAACATGGGGCTCAAACTCACAACCTCAAGATCAAGAGTCACATGCTCCTCCAACTGAGCCAGCCAGGCACCCCTATTTCTTTTGATACTGGCAATTCTGACAGGTGTAGGGTGATATCTTGCAGTGGCTGATTAGGGGATGATTAGTGATGTTGAGCATGTTTTCATGTGTCCATTGGCAATCTGTAATATAGTGGAAGTATTTCTTATAGGCACCTCTTTATTATTAAATTAAACCTGAAAGGGCATTTTTATTGAAAAAAGAAAGAAATCTAACTTATTTTTGATGCTGTTAATTTTTTTAACTTTAGCTGCTGATTTCTGGATTATAAAGCACAATTTGGGTATGTATGCAAAGAGAATTTTCTGTCTTCAGGAAGCTACTGCAAAACTTTTCATGAATTCTAAAAAATTTCAGAAATAATTATATTCTCATGGTATTTAATAACTGTAAGCTTAGTACTAAATAAAAACATTCAGTTTTTTTGGTTATATACAATGACCAATAGGCAAAAATCCAAGGTTGTTAAAGCAAATTACTCTTTTTAATTATCCATTATAATCATTTATTATGGTGAATGCTTTTTTACTCAGTTTATTCCAGGAGTAAGCAAACTAAGACCATGGGCCACATGGGGCCCCCTAGTTGTTTTAGCAAATAAAGTTTTATTGGAATAAAGCCCAACCCATTTGTTTACATGTTGTCTGACTGGTTTGGTACTATGTCAAACTTGAGTAGTTGTGAGACCACATGGCTTTAAAGTCTAAAGTATTTACTCTCTCATCTGTTGTAGAAAAAGTGTACTGACTTCTGATTTGATTCACTTGCTAATAAATTAATGTTGCCTTTCCCTAGATGACTTTTTCTTAAAAGTTATGCCGCTAATGATGCTATAACAAAGCCAGTGGTTGCAGAGTCAGGGCAATTTGTACTGAAAATCTAACAGTCTATGGTATTTGGAAGATCTTTTAATTCTATTAGTTAGAAACTCACAAGAATTGCAAGGCTTAAATATTCTTTTTGATTACCCCCACTGATATTTACTGTAGTATGTTTCGGATGCCACTTCAATACAAAAATTACTCATGCTTTGTGGTATAGTAAAAAATAAATATTTGGTCTTTGTCCCAGTTTCCTGGCACACAGCTCTTAAAACTCTTAGAATCTATGGAATGATAAAAGTGTCTTTTGTATGATAATGAAATGACTGGTGGCTGGAGGCCACTTAGAAGGGGGCTGGGCTCCAGAAGGACCTAAGCACTATTAATGGGTTGGAATTTTCAGCCCCACTTATAACCTTTGGGAAAGGGGGCTGGGGCTCGAGATTAATCACCAGTGGTCAGTGATTTAATCATGCACACACAAAGAAACCTCCATTAAAAACCCCTACATGTTGGGGTTCAGAGACCTTCTGGGTTGATGAACACACTGTAGTGCTTTGGTGGGGGGAGCACCTGAAGAGAGCGTGGAAGTTCTGGAGGCTTCATGCCCCTCCCCTCAAACCTTGTCTTATGCATTTCTTCCATTTTGTTGTTCCTGAATTGCATCCTTTATAATAAACTAGTTATCGTAAGTGTTTTCCTGAGTCCTGTGACCTCTAACATTGATTCAAACCTGAAGGAAGGGGTTGTGGGAATCCCTGACTTTGAAGCCAAGTTAGATGGAAGTGTGGGTAGCTCGGGGACCTGATACTTGTGACTGGCATCTGAATTGAGGGCAGTGTTGTGGGACTAAGCCCTTAAACCTGTGGAGTCTGATGCTAGCTCCAGGGACTTAGTGTCAGAATTGAATTGAATTGTAAGGCACTCCATTGGTAAGAGAATTAGTTCCTGTCAGGAGGAAAAACACCCCATATGCTTCCTTCTCTATTCTCCCAAAATCTCTGTAAATGTCTATTGGTGTCTATCGTTTAGCTCCATAGGTAGATATTGACCACCTGCTGATAATGAAAAAATTTTGAACAAAATTATAGACTGAAAATTTGTACCAAAGTGAGAGTCTGTAATTAAGATGTTAAATGTATTTGTTGTCGCTCTAATGATACTATGAATCTGTAGTTTATAACAAGGCTCAGAGATAATATATTTCATTCCATGAATAGCTTTTCATAAGCAAAACATGATTCTGATAATGTTGCAATTGGTACAGTAATATTTACAACACACTTTTAGACTCTGCATTACTATACAGCAACTTAATACAGATACCTTGACATGGTTTTACAATTAAATAATGCTTGAGGTAAATAAGAGATACGAAAAAAAATGCTACTGTAATATTTCCCTTCTTCACTGACATGACCAACTTACAAATGCATTTCATAAAACAGCATAATACAAAGGACTTATGAATAATCAGTTCAATAATTTAATTAACACCAGTCCTAATAAAATAGGAAAATAAAAAAGGGCCACAGAAATATTTGATGCCTATATAAGATGCAAGCAGAATTACAGAATATTTCTATTAGGGGAAACTTTTCATATGGACAAAAGAGTTTTTAAGAAGTACATAAAAAATGAGAGGTAAAATTTTTAGGAGTTTTCTAGAAAAAAAATGACCACAATTTCAAAAGAATAAGCTTAAAATGGGTTCATCTCCTATTATAATGAAAATATGTAAGTGAAGCTGAAGCATTTTTATGTTTTTATTAAAGAAGAGAATACTAAATAATCCTATTTATTTATGATAACCCATATGTGATGAATTAAAGCAATGAAAAAAATATTGCAACTATAGTGCTGAAAGTAAAATGCTCACATGAGCAGAATAAAACTTGGCATAATTTTTTCTTCAATCCACTCCATTTGCTCAATAATTGTTCTTTTAGCCAATGCATTAAAATATTGTAGTACAATATTTTCATGTTCAGAAGTCTTTAAAACCAATATTTTATCTAAACCTATTGGCAATTAATAAGGTATATAATTTAGTAAAACTCTGAATTGCTTAATTTAAAAATGATGCATTTTCCTCTCTGTTGCTTTAATAAATTATTATGAAATGGTAAGAATAGAAAAACAAACTCAATGGAGTATGGTTTTTAATATAAGAGTATTTACTTCTGTAACTTCCATTAATAGCAACAGGACCCCAGAACTACCTGCATCTAGGTCATCCAGCTAGCTACATATATATGTATATATAAATAAATAAGGCTACTATAATTTCAAGTGGTTAAATTTATAAACCAAATATTGTTATAATCCCTAAAACACTTATTTTAGGAGGGTAGAAATATCAATCCATAAGATTCTCCCAATAAATCCATATGACTTGCAAAAAAATTCCTGCAAAATTCAGATATGCCCAAGGTTTTTATCTTGTCTTTTTTCATGCTAGTCCTCTTTACTAACTTCATTCAACATATCCTTGGTGGGGGAGGGCCTTACAAGTAATTTTTCCGTTATCCTCAGAATAATAAAATTAGAAACTAATGTTTCTCTAGTATATGTGCTGCCAAAGTGAGCCCAGTGTTTCTTTAAATGAATAAATTTACTTGATTTACTGACTCAGTCCATGTGGTGGATAGTTGTCTACCTCAGTATCTGTTTTCTACATTTCCCTTGATAAAAGAACTCTTTTTAAAAAAAAAAAAAGGATTTATTTATTTGAGAGAGAGAGAGAGCACACGGGCAGGAGGGGCAGAGGGAGAGGGAGAGAGAATCTCAGGCAGACTGCACTGAGCAGGGACCCCGTCATGGGGCTCCATCCCAGGACCCCGAGATCATGACTAAGCCAAAACCAAGAGTCAGATGCTCAACCAACTGCAACACCCAGGCACCCCTCCCTTGATAAAAGAACTCCTGATGGCTAACTGGGTACATGCATACCTGAAATAAATACTATTATCTTCTAGATACTCTTTTTTTTTTTTAAAGATTTTATTTATTTATTTGAGAGAGAGAATGCGATAGAGAGCATGAGAGGGGGGAGGGTCAGAGAGAGAGGCAGACTCCCCGCTGAGCAGGGAGCCCGACGCGGGACTCGATCCCGGGACTCCAGGATCATGACCTGAGCCGAAGGCAGTTGCTTAACCAACTGAGCCACCCAGGCGCCCTCTTCTAGATACTCTTAAAGCTAGTTTTTTTTTATTTGATAAAATTCTGGAAAGTAAGTTGTAAGTAAAATATTTTGTGACATCTCTCAAGAAACCTCCCTAAAAGATTGCTTGAATGGGCTTTTTGTCCCTCCATCCTACCTTCCATCCATCCTGGTTCCTGAAATGAAGACAGCCCTCCTAGGGATGGAGGAGGAAGTATGAGTTTGATGGACATGTTGTATCATCCTTGAGTTGCCTATCTCTGGATTTCCTTTACATTAGAGAGAAACAGACTATTTAAAACCTTTGTTATTTCAGTTTCTCTGTGTGTGTGTGTGTGTGTGTGTGTGTGTGTGTGTGTGATATGATGCTTGACCTAAGCTTACCTGATACAGCTCATTTGCCAAGATTAACATACAGTGTAAACAAAAAGAAACCTTTAATATGAATAGCAGTTTTAAGGAGCATACGGGTACTCTAAGATCCCCGTGAAGAGGTTCTGAAAAAAGCATTCCAGAACTAAGAAAGCATGAGACTGCATCCAACTTCGATTAAATTGGGATCATTCATCTTACATCTATGTAGAACTAAATTTGTATGAAACAGTGAGAGACCTTCAAGAAATCTCTACATTGCCTAGACGTCAAAGAGTACACAAAATGAGAATAACAAATGATCTTGAATGTGTTGTGACTTGTAAGATGATCTCCAAAATAACATTTTGTCACTGGAGTTCAATGGTAAATGATTTGATTGGTGAAGAAAGCAAGAATAATTCAAACCAGAAGGTACCCTTTGAGAATTGGTTGGTTTCCAGTTATCTCCACTGACCAAATTTTCTGAGCAAGTGCCCAATTCCTATATTAGATTTATAAAGTGAGTTCAATGAAGGTCAAATTCATATAATAAAGTAATAGTAATGTTAATCATAATTTGTAAATATGAATATTTTTTATTTTTTTAAGGAAAAAAGTAATCTGATGGAAGATTTCCTTAACTATATTACTTGATATGATCTGTATACTACATGGATTCTAGTGTCATTATCTGATTAGCTGCCAATAGAGTCTTGGGATAGACTTTAACTGTCAGTTAAAGTCTATATGCAGTAGTTCACAGTTACAAAAATTTCTAGAACATTGTGCAAATACAGAAAAATATGTTTCATTTCATTGTTTATTAGACACCGATATTTAGAAAAGTAGTATTGACCCACACTTAGATCAGTTTATTTTCCAGTCATGACCTTGAGGTGTTTGATTTAGTTCTGTCATTATACCTGCAATTCTAAATGGTTGTCACTAGATAGCAACACTCATTATTTCACTCATGAAATAGGTACTGAGCCTCTACCATGTGCTAGCCATTATTCTAGGTGCTGAGATAAAAGTTGAATGATACATGGTACCTGCCTTCAAGAATTTTAGAGCCAATCTCTAGGCATATAAGACTAAGACAAGAAAATAATTACAGAATTTGATCATACTCAGTAAAAGAGAACTGTTTTTTTCTTTCTAACAATATGAATGTCATACACTAAAGAGAGCAATAATGATTTCTTAATACCTCTTAGTTGCATATAAAAGGTTTTTGATCTGCAGGGTACTGATGTGAAATAGAAACAGACTCACTTGTTTTGCAGGTGAGAAAACCAAGTCTGTAAGAGGTTAAAATAAAGATCTTCTAGCCAGGTTCATGGTAAAGAATAAAGCTCAGTGGTCTTAATTCCCACACAGAGCTGGTTATATTCCAGCAGACTGCCTGCTCTCATTCTCTCATCCATTCAACAAATAAACATTTGTTTATTCTTCACTCTGTTTAGCACTAGGCATATAAAGATGAACAAAGTCCTAACAGAAAGCAGAGAGGGAGAGGAGAGAGAGGATTCCTGGAATATGTGGGAAATTGAAGCTCTGATTACTGATTGAATAGAGGAGTAAGCAAGAGGCCAGAGGGCAGAATGTCTTTCGTGTGGGCGATGGCCCCTTACTGCACCATATGCCTTTCATAAAAAAGTGTTGAAATCAAGACTATAGGAGATATGCAATCATAAGCTAGATTTAAATAGATACAGCCACTGCACACAGGTTCTCCTACCTTTTGCCTTTCAAACCTAAAAAATTTCCAATTGCTTCTAGATATAACACTCATTTATAATGCTTTGGCACAGTTCACCCATTTGAAGTAACCTTTGCTGAAACTTCATACTGAGCTAATTACCTTAACTTGCTATGATAATTACTTTAGGCAGGACTATCTTTTTCTTTCTGTACCTTTTTTAGTTGTATTTTGTGTGGGAAAAAAAAAATCACAAACCAGTTTTTTAACAGTGACTATAAGGATTTCTACTGAAAATCTATTTGTTGGTATTTGTGTGAGATGTAAGAGATTGAATTTGATTATGAAAATTCAGAACCCTCAGAGTAATCTGCTTTCCTTTCCATTGACTCCAGCATGGAGAGTTTCAAATAAATATGGAAACTCACACAGTTATTGACCTGGCAGAATAGTAGCTACCCTCCAAGCCTAGATGTTTAACATTTAATGTTCCCAGAGGACTTGGGTGGATGTTGGCGGTTGTAAACCCTTCCAGATTACCTGCTGAAGCAGGTAACAGACCTTGATAATGTAGTGGGTCCTTGGCAGTGAGCCCACGTGCTGCCTAACCTCATGTTTCTTCATGTGGTTCTACCAACCACTAGACTCTACATTATCAGCTGGCCTTCCCACCCAAACAACTGTATCCTCTTCCTGGACCTTAGCAAGTCCCCACCCTCAGCCGAGACAAGTCTGCGATTGATCACTGTCTGCTGGGGCCTGCCAATGATTTGCCAATGATTTGTTCGGTTCTGACATTTATTACCTGCAACAGCTCTCAGGAGCCTAGGACTGCCCAGACCCAAGAGCTGCCGTTGGATCACACCTCTCTGAAGGCCTTGCTCACAAGCCCCCCTGTGCTAGCCTGATGTGGTTTATCAGAAATGTTACACTTTGGCTTCCTCATAAGATCTGGCCTCATGCTTATTTCAGTGATTCTTAAAGTCATTCACAAGCAATACATCCTTATCACTGCATCAGTAACATTCTTTTTTTTTTTTTTCAAAGATTTTATTTATTTATTAGAGAGAGAGAGCTCATGAGAGGGGGGAGGGTCAGAGGGAGAAGCAGACCCCCCGCCGAGCAGGGAGCCCGATGCTGGACTTGATCCAGGGACTCCAGGATCATGACCTGAGCCGAAGGCAGTCGCTTAACCAACTGAGCCACCCAGGCGCCCGCATCAGTAACATTCTTTCACACTATAGGTGGCTGCCTCTACATAGGTTCAAACAGTTTCTGAGTTTTTTTATGCCTTGCAATTACCCATGAGAGAAAAACTGATTTCAACCATGTCTCATTCCAGTACATACAATTCCAGTGCAGGAAAGTGATTGGCCCAGCTGCAGCCGGGACCCACCTCCAGGTGGGTCCACAGCCAGGAAAATCACAATTGGCCCACCTTGGGTCAAATGTTTATTTCCAGACCTTCTATATGTAACCAATGGGGAAAGACATAGGGGAAATGGGTCAATTCAGGAGCAGAGGCAAGGGGTTTGGCATATGATGACACAGATATTCACATATACTATAACTTTGTGTAGTTGACATTATTAAGATTCCAGGTCCAAATTTGAATTTACGGATATGAGCTACAATTATAAAGAAAGAGACAAATCCTCCCAAATCTCAGTGTTTTCTGTCCTCCACCTAAATATATAACTGGTGCCACAAAGTCAAAGAGGTAAATTCAGGCAAATTTGCAGATATAAAACTATAAGGATTTCTAGTGGCCATCTATCCTAGCAGAACTTATTTCAAAAAAATGTTTAATCTCAAGGTTGGAGAGAATCATAAATTATGCAATATCAAACACCTTTTAGTATCTTTTCTAGCTTCGAGGATGTTGTTAATTCAAGAAAGACAAAAGCTGAGGAAGACACAGACATGCATGTAATTATAATGCATGGCATTAAGTGCAAATGGGGAAGCACAGACCAGGTTCTATGAGAGCAGAGGACAGTGTCTAATCCAAATGTGATAGCGTGTGTGCGGGCTTGTATGAGTAGAGATTGGGTGCATGTGAGAGTATGAGTGAAAGAGGGTGTGGGTATAAAGTGTGTTTGGGCAGTGGATTCCTGAAGGAGGTAAACCCCTTCTGAATTTTAAAAGAAGATCAGGAATTGGGGCACCTAGGTGGCACAGTCGGTTGGGCATCTGACTCTTGGTTTAGGCTCAGGTTGTGATCTCAGTGATGTGAGATCAAGCCCTATGTCAGGCTCGGTGCTCAATTAAGAGTCTGCTAGGGACTGTCTCTCTCTCTCCCTTTGCCCCTCCTTCCCATCGAATAAAGAAAACTTTAAAAAAAATAAAGGAAGAGTAGGACTTAAAGGGAATTGGGATTACAGCAGAGGCACATTTAAGATCAAAAGAACAACATATAAAGGCTATAGGAATGTAATATATCATGATATGTTTAAGGAAAAGTCAAGGGATGCTGGAATAGAAAAGAGGTGAAGGGCGCCTGGGTGGCTCAGTTGGTTAAGCGACTGCCTTCCGCTCAGGTCATGATCCTGGAGTCCCGGGATCGAGTCCCGCATCGGGCTCCCTGCTCGGCGGGGAGTCTGCTTCGTCCTCTGACCCTATCCCCTCTCATGTGTTCTCTCTCTCTCATTCTCTCTCTCTCAAGTAAATAAATAAAATCTTAAAAAAAAAAAAAAAAAAGAAAAGAGGTGAAGCTGGAGACTGAGCCAGGGTTTAGGGGGCAGATCAGGAGGATCTTCAATGACACTCTCAAGAACTTGGCCTTTTTATTGGAATTAATGGAAAACAAGTGAAAAGCTGTAAGTATGAGTCAGTCTAAGAGTAATGTGGAGTGGAGTTGCTGGGTACCATGCTGTGACCAGGCAGTCCTATTACAAGATCATTGTAATTATCTGGCCAAAAGATGGTGAGAGACTGAACCTGACCATGGTAGTGGGGTAAGGAAGAAGGTAGAGAGGAGGGAGTTCAAGAACAACATAGAAAGTAGAGTTAGCAGTACCTTAAAGTCATCAAGTTCAAACTCCAAAAGGATTATCATAATTCTGTGCCACCAACCAGTCACCCAAAGCTTTGGGACACTCCCAGGACTTAAAAGTCATCGAATCTGAAAGCAGCTTATTCTGTTGTGGAACAATGCCCTGTAAGTGTGTGATACTTCAGCAGGATTTAGTTCACCAGAACTCTTACTTCTCCCAAAGAAGAGACCTGTCATAGGGAAGAAAGGAAGCGTTTGGCCCAGAAGGTGCCATATAGAGGACAGGGGATAAACTTTCCTTACCCTTGTTGACCACTGGTCTGACTTTAACCAGGTGTGTTTTCCAAAGATGAATATATTTATAGAGGCATATCTATTCTTTAATATTGTATTACATAAATTTTTAGCATAATGAGCATGCATGGATAGGAGGTTTGCTTTATTTGTATAATCAATGAACTCTTAATTGTCCTTCTCTGAAACAACTGTCCTTAAACCTCTGTAAAATGTATAGTAAAAATAATAATCTTTAAGTTATTTTTAGATTGCTTCATGAAGTCTGATCTTCTGATTCAGGTCTTTGTGCAGTTAGAATCTAATTGGATCAGGTGATGCCAGAGGTCCCCTCCAGCTCCCTACTACCACAGCCAATTAGCAGAAATTCAGCTTTAATAATACAGCTGCTGCAGGTCAAGCAAAGGAAAGCAAACCAGAGGTGGAAATCTCAGCCTAATGAACATTAAGAAAAGATTAGAAGAGAGTTAAATTTCAGTGTGATAATTAATTATAGTCCACCAAGAACAGAATTTTATGAATATTGGCTAATTGTAATCTAAGCTATATTTATTCACACAAATCTTTCCTCCAACGTTACCTCCAATTCTGAGGTGGAAAGAGAACACCTCTTTTCAGTATTTTGTCTCTCACTTATTGCCAGTATAAGCAACAATCTCAAGTCTGTGGAGATGTAATTAATCGTCAAGGTAGTATTACATATGTTACGTAAGTAATGATAACTGCATATACTCATATTATCTAGTCAGCTCTTAATTAATTATTTCTACTTTGGATATAGTTTTGTCTTAAGCATCTTGACAAAAATGCCTATAACCATGATGCAATAGTTAGTATGGGGGATATCTTACATGATATTTTTTTATAAAGAGAATAAAAGATTCAAAAATCAGGTAGATTCTGTGCATTTTTAGGAGTAGCTGTTATAATATGCTTCAATGTTTCACTGCATTCTTTGAAATTCCAATAGTCAGGGGGCTACTCACTCTTACAGCCATGCAACTTACAGGGAAGGAATTATGCCTGGTTAGAACTACCAAAGTGTCCTCATACCATGGTTTTGTCCTTTTTCCCATGTCTCAGGCAAACTTCATCCTGTCCCAACTATTAGGACAGACTAACGGGTGGAGGAGTGGCCTGAGAAATAACAATTCTCCTACTGGGAAGAAGAAAATTAGCCAATATAAAGTACGTAGGCTGGCAGAACAAGGCAAACCATATTTATTCAAGTAGCTTATATTGCCTGTGCGGGTAGGCAGAATAGCAAATTATAGTGTAAGTGATTACTGTAGGTTAAAGATTCTTCTGACAAATTAATGCTGATTGGGCAGAAGGAAGCAGATTTAATAAGGAGCAACACAGTCACAGGGAATTAAGGGAGTAATAATCTTTAGTTCTGCGGATCCACCTAAGGCAGGCAACTGAGGGCAGCAGGTTGTAGAAACAGTAATAGCCGTGTGTTCCTCTACATTTCCTAGCTTCTCCTGCATCTTGGAGGGGAGGGGGCTGTGTGAACAATTCTTCTCAACAGAATATTAAAGGAAGAGATGTGTCACTTCCTGTCAAGTTTAGTTAAGATTTGGTGTTTCTTCCTCACCTTCTACTACCCCAGCCTGCCTGTGTGACTGGAAACAAAGGATTCTGGGATGGTGAGCTCACAGTATGGAAGGGGGCTGAGTCACTGTGTCATGGCTTGAGAGAGGCACACAGGGGAGCTGCTGATGGGCTCAAGAAATAAAATGGTGTTGGGCCAAGCCACTGAGATTTCAGGTTTTATCAGTTTCTGCATAGCCTAACTATCCTGATTAATGCATTGGTGTGATTCGAAGCACAGGATATGAATTCAGAATACCAGTGTTTAAATCCAGTTTTCATTATTAATGAGCTCTGTGACTTGACCTCACTGAGATTGAGTTCTGGGGGCAAGAATCTTGTTATTAGAACGATACTGTAAGAAGTTTCAACTCAGGAAACAAAATGAAGTCCATTGGTGGGCCCTAGAAATACTACATTCCAAGACAGATGAAACTTCCAAGGACCCAGGTGTGCTTATCAGGCTCCCAGAATTATACAGCTGAACAGGCCCCACAGGGCACCTGATTTGGTATAGAATATGAAAGCCAATCTCATTTTGTCTTGGAATGAAGGCTATAGTCCTCAACTCTGGATTCACATTAGATTTAAATCAAATCACAAAAATACTGAGGCCTGAGCCCTAACCCAAATCAATTAAATCAGAATCTCTGAGGATGAGATCCAGATAGTGTTATATTTTTAAAGTGACCCTAGTGGTATTAATATGAACCAAAGTGGAGAATCAATGACTTAGAGTAACAAAGAGGGCCTAAAGCTACTTATGGGCTTTCTGTCTCAGTTGAAATTGGTTCAGAAGGTAAAGGTCGGAGCCCAGAAGGAAAAAGTCAGGTGGACTCAGTTATGTGGAATGGGGGAAAAAAGGTGATTTTAGCAGCAATTTCTTAGCAAAAAGAGACAGCAGTTTAAATCAAAACATTTCCATTTATCGGGATTACATGGAAGGAATATTGTTATGAATACTATTATTATTTTCTTTTCAGTTCTCATTCTATCTCATCTTCTCAAATCTACCAAATGCACTTCAAATGTGAGAAGAAATCACAAAATTAATATTTAACATAGAAAATTATTTCGGATTGGTAATATACAAAATTAATAACAAAATGTTACAGAAACATAGAAACTAAACAATGCTTGAGACCTTTTCTCCTCATGTACAGTCACTAAAATATATGTTTGACCATGAAAATAGGCAAATCAACGGTGCTTCCCAAATGGGGAGAAAGTTTAGCCCAGCAACCTAAAAACTGCCAGATTGATTCTGACCCACTGTTTATCCAATGCCCTATTCTATTTATGATCTAACCCACATTTAGCAAGTAAGATCAGTTTCCCACCAGACGTGAATGAATCTTAATAGAAGGTGTCCCTTAATTTCCTTTAGTCATTTATAACTGTTACTCAAATTGTTCCTGTTTTTGGACTGCTAAGATTTAGTGGGATGACAAACTTGAAAATATCTGCTGGTAATGACAGGTATTGATTGGACAGTAACATATTAATTACTTGCTTTTGATACTGTGGAAAGGTTACTAAAGAATACTCAGTTTAGGTACACTAAGTTGCATTGCATCAAAACTTTCTATTTTTTCCTCTTTACTTGAAATCAAAGTCAAGAGTCTTAATGATTTTTGAGTGGTCCTTAAAATATTCACATATCTGCTCATATTTAATTTAAAAATGATGCCTTTCCCATCAATGTACCCTCATGAGGAAATCCAAATCATAAAAATTTTTAGGGAAAAACACCAATAACTGATTTCATGTAAACGGTTTGAGATTATGTCAATCAATTCACCATTTCATGATTTCAAAGATTGTTTCATCAATCTTCTATCACTCAAGTCATAGAACATAAAATAAACCCTTTAACAAGAATTTGGGTTTATTCTATCAGACAGACAAGGTCATTTTTTAAAGCAAATCAGCTAGCAGGAGTGCTATGAGAACATGCCAACAGAGAAAAATAGTCATAGGGCTTTGGGCTCCATTCCATAAATCTTGACCTCTTTTTTTCCCTTCTGCTACTAGAGGATAGTTTGTTTCTCATATCATTCCCTAAGGGAAGTTCTAGCACCACATGAGGCTAACAAATATAATTTGTTTTTTACTATTTTAAGTTCAAGTTATTAAAATGCCATGGACTCAGTGAAGTGTGGTTCATGTCATATGACCAAGCTGAGAAGGAGTCATACATACTGCTCCCCCCAAAAAAAACAGTATTATGACTGTGTGAAACTAATCATTGCTTTTTGGGGGATCAATCAATTTAAGATTAAGGTGCCTAAATATGTTTCAAAACATAAGAAATACACATTCTTTCTACACTGGAAGACAAGCAAAACATGGGGCTTTCAGGAGACTCAGGTGTAAATATTGATTTTATGCTCTCCACTGAATTAGAAGTCTGAATTGAATCTCACACTGACTTCCCTTATTTCACTTGTGTCATATATTTTCATTTGGTTTGGAATTTCAAACAGCTAAATTTGTTATCAGCTTTACAGTATTTCCATCTTTTACATTTGATAAGTTCTTGAAAGAGTGAGGAACACATCTCGTCATGTATTCATCACCTATGGATGAAGCACCTATTCAGGTGTGTGTCTAGGAGCTGTGGACACAACAGTGACCTGGAAGGTGTCTGACTGGCCTCTCTACCAGGGAAGAAAGACAGCTAAACAACAAGATAGTAAGAAATATTAAGGAAGTGGTAATTAAAATGATATTTGAAAGGTGAGTTAGCCAAGGAAGAAAAGAAAGTACTCAGGAAGAAGAAATAACCCGTGGGAAAGCAAGAAAGAGAAAGGGCGTATTTTAAGAAAGAAACGTTCAGCAGAGCAAGCACTGTATACAGTTTTGATAGCAGGAAGGTATCTGACTAGTGCAGATGAGTTTGGTGAACTAAACTGGGATGAGATCATGAAGGACTTTGAAAGCCAAGGTAAAGGGGAGACTGGAACGCAGAAGGGTCAGTGGCAGGAATAGTGTTTCAGGAAGATGTCAGAGAATAATAAATAATCACAAGAGGCCAAAATGGAGACAGGGACACCAACTGGGAGGTTGCAAAAGAAATGAAGGAAGTCACTGGCAAGTATAGTGATGGAATGGTGTCCCAAAAAGATATGTCCATGTCCCAGTTCCCAGAACCTATGAGCGTTACCTTATTTGGAAAGAGTCTTTACAGATGTAATTAAATTAAGGATCTCAAGATCAAGAGATCACCTTGGATTATCTGGATGGATTCTAAATCCAATAACAAGTATCCTTACAGGAGATACATAGAGGAGATTTGACAGACAGAAGAAGAGAAGGCAATGTGATCATGGAGACAGAGGTTTGAGCATGAACCCAAGGAATGTCAACAGCCACAAGAAACTGGAAGAGCTAAGGAAAGATTCTTTTTTACAGCCTCCAGAGGAAGCATGGCCCTGTTGGCACCTTGATTTTGGATTTCTGCCCCCAGAAATATGAAAATAAATTTCTGTTGTTTTAAGCAACAGTTTGGTAATTTGTTATAGCATCCACAAGTAACTAATACACAAGGCAAGAGAAAGACACACGAGGAGGGAAAGAACACAGTGCATTTGAGACACTGCAAAAGGCCAGGAGAGCAGGATCCAAGGGCATTCATGAGTGAGAGGCCAGAAATGAGGTTGGACAGCCAAGCAAGAAGTTATATTCGTGAAAAGCTGCTGGGTCTGAATGTACATGGAATGCCAAAGTATCAGTGAGTGGATCAGACTGGTGGAAGGAGAATCATGGTCTTGAAGAATGGGAAGACATAACTGGGAAGGGAGGAAAAAGGAATGAATGCAATATTTTCTTGGCAGAGGAGGGGTCTATGGCAGTGCAGGGAGGAAGGGGGAAAGGGCTGGGGATAGGGAATTCGCACCTCAGGCAAATACAGAGCCCTGTCTTAGTCAGCTCAGGCTGCTATAACAAATACCATAGACTGGGTGACTTAAACCACAGACATTTATTTCTCAACAGACCATTCTGGACACCGGGAAGTCAAAGATCAAGGTGCTGGCAGATTTGGTTTTTGGTGAGGGTTCTCCTTCTATCTTGTTCCTGTCTTCTTACTGTATCCTCACATGGCAGGGAAAGAAAGCTCCAGTGTCTCTTCCTCTTCTTAGCACGACACTAATTCCATCATGGGTGCTTCACCCTCATGACCTCTTCTAAACCTAATCACCTCCCAAAGGCCCCACCTCCTAATATCCTTACATTGGAGATTAGGAGGTGTGGGTTGGGGGCAGGGCACAAACATTCAGTCCACAATAGTTATGGAATTGACTATCTGTGGACCGGGGTAGAGTCATCTGGGAGCTGTTCTAGGTCCTAAGAAGACCACATGGGGGCAACAGGGTTGTAATAGGGGAGGCTGCTAAGTCTGTGTGTGGAATGGATGACGGAAGGCCAAGAGGTGGTGCAAAGGGAGAGGGACAGTGGCCACCTGAATGAGATACCAGCAAGTCCACCAAACCAGCAGGGGAGAAGCTCTAACTCCTGGAGACTGCCGTCAGAGGGGCCCAACACAGGCGTAGAAGCCAGCGAAGAATCAGGAAGTGACAGAACTTTCCTGTGCCCTTCTCTTCACTCTGTCCTCCTGAGCTTTCACACCGGTGGGGCATGCGCTGGGAGGAGGGGACCCACTGGGCAGGAAATGAGTGGGAGAAGAGATCAATTGGCTACGTTTCTCCCCCTGAACACAGTCAACCTACCAAACACTGCCTGCAGCTAGAAGATGGGGAGAAGCCCGGCCTGAAGTCTGAAATGTTCACATCTTAGATTAGACATTTACAATTTCCAAAGGAGAGTGCTTTGTACTTAGAAGACTTAAGGACTAAGAGTGAACAGGAAAGTCAGAGATCTGCCAAATTTTCAGCCATTGCAGGGGAAAAGCTTCCTGTAAAAAGGTAGTGGGATAGAGTTGAATTCTGCTTATCTACGAAACATCATGCTCGTTCAATGTACTGTTTAGATGTTCAAAGAAAAGGGCAGACATTTCCTCTGAGAAATCCTGGTAATTTCCTCAGAATATAATCAATAAGGTGGCAAAGGACCATTCTGCATAGATGCTTCTCCTGTTCCCTAGTGCTAAATTTAGGCTACACTAATCATGGTGTGGTTATTAAACAGCGTTTTTCTTTCATTTTGTCACATCTTAAAATTCTTAGAGAAATTTCTGTACAGAATGCATCGCATACAGGTTCCATTTGTTTTCCCTGGCCAAGAGAAAGGTCTGTCACCAGGTAAATATGAAAGACCCAGGACTGAGAGGTGGAATGAAAAAGCTTTTCCACTACATTCACACAGACTCTTTTTCCTCTTGATTCCCCACTTACTCTTTTCGTCTCATTTCCTTCTTCTGTAGAGTGGCAGTAATGGGTCTCAATTTCATTTTGTTCTTTTGATGGACGGATTCCCACAGTTAGACCAAATGAAAATCTGACCAGTAATGCCCACTTATCTACCTCTCTGAAGTATTGGAAGAATTAATGATGGACTGCAAAATGTACTGAAGATGAAGAGCACACCATGATAGTTGATGAGTATTATTGAAAAGTACCAATGGGTAAGTATATTTTAACAAATGTGGAAAAATCATACAGCAAAGGATCTTGGCTTGCTTGCCCTAGTACCTCATTGCATTACGGTAGAAAGGAATATGCATAATATTTAAGGAGAAAAATAAAAGCAATAGCAAAACCCAAGACCATAAACACATTAAGAGTGAAATAGTCTTCGCATCTTGAAAAATCCAGCTAAATTTTTATTTATTTATTTATTAAAAGATTTTATTTATTTATTTGACAGAGAGAGAGATAGCAAGAGAGGGAACACAAGCAGGGGGAGTGGGAGAGGGAGAATCAGGCTCCCTGTTGAGCAGGGAGTCCGATGCAGGATTCGATCCCAGGACTCTGGGATCATGACCTGAGTCAAAGGCAGCTGCTTAACTGACTGAGCCACCCAGCTAAATTTTTAAAATAAAGCACTGGTTTATATACCCAGGATATAACGTATGCCTTGAAATTTTAGAATAGTCTATACAGGAAGGCAAGGGACCAAAGACAGAGATGTTCGAAATAAAACCATGGCAAAGAGATCAAAGATACTTTCCCCCGGATTCAAAATGCAGCATGGGCAGAATTCATTTGCTATGTATAAATTTGATAACTGCTTTTTATGTTATTAGTCTTGCAAAAAGAGATGAAATGGAGATACGAAAATTGCTTGCTTTGGAGGATAGTCAGGGAGCAGATGAAAACGCATAGCAAGTTTGACAGGAGCAATGAGAGAGAAGTATGTTATTTATGAATTTGAGTATTTTAAAAGAAAGTTAAAGTCACTGTTTCCTTCCTGTACACTAATTATTCCAGGCTGTAAACCCTCCGGCAAATAGCAAATGGTTAAATTATTTTGGCCCTTAAAATTTCTCTTGGTTTTTGTACCTATAAGGATTAGATACTGTAGTCCTGTCTTTGCTTTGAGAGGGCTCTGATACCTTGTATATATAAAAGAGGTGTCCTAAGTCCATTCATAATATATTTAACTCCAAGTTTATTTTCTTTTCCATATTGTTTGTCTTTATGTTGTAATACACCAGTGAGCTGTAGCTAATGTTAAAGCTAAGACATTTAACTTAAATTCTCTAATCTTTAATACCATGTGGAACCGATCATGCTGTGCTCTTGTAGATTCATATTTTTTATGACAATTTTTTCTTTTTATTCTTTATTCACATGTGCTAGTTTTTTCCCCAAATGTTTATACTTTTCCTTATGAATATGGTCTGAGTGTATTCACTGTAGTTAAAAGTATCTATTTTATACTTGATTCTGGAGGTAAGTGGATAAGGAAAATAAAAGTAGGAGTAGGTAGATTCTAATTTCAGTAAGGTAATTTTATTACCATTAAAAAACTTGGAAATACTATAATAATGGAGAGAATATTAAGGGACCTCATTTATTTAGGATTCTGGTGAGATAATTTGGTTTCTGCTCCTGTGTGGTGGGACATACATTCAAATATTTAAGTCCTGCCTTCCAAAACTGCTTATCTTAGTTTAAAAAAAAAAAAAAGAAAAAGAAGAAAGTCACTTGAGCATTTGATCAGATTGAATCAAAATTATATTTTCAGAGTATTTTGCATTACATTTTATTGATAAAAATCTAAATGTTATTAGACAAGTCCCAAATAAATAAAAATTTCATAGTCTAATTTAAGAAATTCTAGATTAAAATTTTTCCTTTTAACTTCTCTAAGACACTAGAACATTCTGATATATATCTCAAATACATCTAAATTTCCTTTTGAATTCTTCCTTTCTTCAAACTAACCATCTCATCTCATTTCTGTTCACTTTTGTGTCCTCTGTAGTAATGACGGGAATCCCGTTGCCTGGAGACCACTGTTGAAGAACATCAGTGCCACGGCCTCTTGGAGATTTAAGACATCTAATAAGGAGCTGACAGAAATCATCAGCTTGCCCCTGAGAATGTAGCATTTTTTAAAAGTCACAATAAAGCACTTGTCTGGATATTACTTATTTCAGGTAATTTTTACAACTAAAGCATAGGACATAAAGGAGAAAAAAAATATACCTCTGGAAAAATCTAAATTTTACAAATCCATGCAAAAAGAAGGTGAGGCAAAAAGAAACCCTGAAATGTGCACTTTTTTAAAAAAATGGAAGAAACTTTCAGTTCCCCCCACATCGCTTATTTATTCTAATTTTTATTTATTTTATTTTATTTTTTTTAAAAGATTTTTATTTATTTGACAGAGAGAGCACAAGCAGAGGGAGAGAGAGGGAGAAGCAGGCTCCCCGCTGAGCAGAGAGCCCGATGTGGGACTCTATCCCAGGACCCTGGGACCATGACCCGGGCCGAAGGCAGCCGCTTAACCAACCGAGCCAACCAGGCATCCCTATTCTAATTTTTAAAACTATTCTAAAAGTCTCTATTTTTAGCAGCAAACTCAATAAAATGACATAAGGTCAACTGCGAAAAAAAAAATCAATGACAAAGGGGATAAAACACAGCTACGAGAACTCCATATAGTAAAATCAGCAAAATGAAATGGCAGCCTACAGAATGGGAGAAAATATTTGCAAATCATGTATCTGATAAGACGTTAATATCCAAAATACATAAAGAATTCATACAGCTTAAGAGCAAAAAAGCTAATAACCCAATTAAAAATGGGCAAAGGGCCTGAATAGACATTTTTCCAAAGAGGATATTCAGATGGCCAACAGGTACACGAAAAGGTGCTCAACATCATTGATCATCAGGGAGATGCAAATCAAAACCAGGGTGAGATATCACTTTATGCCTGTTAGAATCGTCATCATCAACATGACAACAGAGAAATGCTGGCATGGATGTGGAGTGAAAGGAACCCTCATGCACTGCTGGTGGGAATGTAAATTGGTGCAGCCACTATGGAAAACAGTATGGAGGATCCTCAAAAAACTAAAAGTAGAACTATCATATGATCCAGCAACTCCACTTCTGAGTATATACACAAAGGAAATAACTATAATTAATGCTGTATGGTGTTTTTGAAAGTTGGTAACAGAGTAGGTCCTAAAAGTTCTCATTACAAGGAAAAAATCTTTTGGTAACTATATGAAGTGATAGGTGTTAAAGAATGATGGTATTATAATAATCTTGGAACATAATAAAATAATACAGATAAATCATAATAATAAAAAAATCCCAAAGAACCCTATATCAACTTGGGGCATTTTTTTTTTTAAGATTTTATTTTTCTTTTTTTTTTTTTTTAGAGAGTGAGAGAGACAGTGGGGGAGAAGCCGAGGAAGAGGGAGAGAATCTCAAGCAGACTCCCTGCTGACCGTGGAGCACAATGTGGGGCTCCATCTCACAACCTCGGAGATCATGACCTGAGCTGAAATCAAGAGTCGGAAGCCCAACCAACTGAGCCGCTCAGGCACCCTTGGGGCATTCTTAATAAGGTCTTAGAGTCCAGCACATCTTAACGGTATCTGAGCATCAAGAACAAATTAATACATGGTAGAAGGTGTGCCCTGTTTAAAAAGTTAGGATGTATTTGAGTCATAATTTGCATTTTTGAAAGATAAAATATTTTTAAAATGTTTACACTCAAAGGAAAAAACTTCTGTAAACTGGGAATTTAATATGAATTAAAACACAGATCAGGGATGAAATTAAAAAGAAAAAATGGCCCTTCTTTGCTAAACATCAATTTTTTTTAAAGATTATTTATTTATTTGAGATAGAAAGAGCACATGAGCGGGGGAGGGGGGTGGGCAGAGGGAGAGGGAGAAACAGGCACCCCCCTGAGCACTGAGCCTGACATAGGGCTCTATGCCAGGACCCTGAGATCATGACCTGAGCCAAAAGCAGATGCCTAACCGACTGAGCCACCCAGGCGCCCCAACATTTATAGTTTGGATGCTATTAATTACACTTTGTTTTTCATAAACAAATATGAATGATCTATGCCTCATGGTCACCAAGGTATGGTAAATTATTTAGAATTAATATTCCCTCCAAAAATCTTTATCCCCAAGCATTTAAAAAGCAATACAAGCATGAGTTGCAATTAAAATGTGCTTCTCCATGAGAATTTGGAAGCTGCTGGGAGGTGGTACATTCCAGAGAGCTTTAGGTTGTTGTGCTTTGATAACAGACAGAACTAAATCTCTGCTACATTTCATGATGTGACCATGCATTGGCTTTTCAACTTCACTAAATTTCATCTTTTTTGCAGGAAAAATGCATGTATTTATTGTACTTAACTCCTAAGGTTGTTATGAGGGTGAAAAAGTAGGTATATAACCAGAGTTTGTATTATAAGTGCTTAATAAATAGGAGCTGTTACCATCATCATTCCTATAAAGTTCTATTAAAGCCAAGATGATCATAAAGTTCTGAGACTGAGTGTGAGGGCAATCACAGAGCCACATAGTTAATTGTGAACTGCTGTTCAAGAAAATAAAAGGAAGTTATTGTTTACTTAGCACCATACCAAGTACATTCTGAAGAAACTAGGTTAAGATGAACAAAAAACAAACAAAAAGGTTTTTAATGCTTTTTGTAGATGTGAGAGAAGAAATGGAGGTAATACTGCATTAGGAACTAGTCATTCTTGGGAGAAATACAAAATCAAGGTCCTGCACAGTTCTATCCCATCTCTATTTTGTTTGCTTGTGACCGTTCACCATCAATACGCCCCCCACTCCCCACTGGCAATCACTCTTCTGCTAATGATATGAGGCTTCAGATTCCCTTCCTAATCTAGAGAAAGGGCGTATGAGAAATTCAAAGCCCTCATGCTCTACCCTAACTAGACTTGACTCCTAATCCATTGTCTTTACTTCTCACAGTCAATGTCACCTTGCCTCTAACCGACAGTCACCCTATATCAACAACACGCCATTAATCTAATTAATCTGCACTATGTTAAGTATTCTCCAGACATGAACAATTTATGAACTGTGACATTCTTCTGACATTTAGGGGGCTTTCCCTCCACTGTTGTGTTAATGATATTTCACTGCATTTTTGGATTCACAAACTCTATAAATATTATTCTCAACCGTCATTGCATTGTGTTTTCCAAAGCATCCTGGGTCAACGCTAAATAAGGAGACAGAGAAAATCAGTTTTAAAAAGACCTGAAGGTGAACTGTAGGGGCAGCTACATTTTCAAATTCGACTTCACCAAAGAAGATTTTCTGGTCCTAGTTTCAGAGTTAAATCATGATGCAACAGCAGAATGAAGTTGGTGCTTTTGGTCTGAAGCACCTCTTCATGCGTTTCTATTATCAGTGTGTTCTGTGCTCTGAATCTTATCTCGGATATCTGACCCAGGTACCTGTGTTGGGAATCCTCCCATTCTAGGGAAAGAAACAGGAGCAAAAGGTGCATGAATCTTTGTAGGCTCCTTACCCCATCTAGGTGGGTGCTCACTTGCAAAATGCTTCTGGCCCCTCATCTGAACACTTGACCACTGATAACTCTACAGGCAAATGAGGCCCATAATGGGCAAAGGATCGAGGTTTATAGCTAATCACAGAGAAACTAGAATCATTTCTAATATTATCCTTTTCATAACAGTGCTGGTGAGCTCTGAGCTTGGATTTTTCCACTTGCTGCATGAATATACGAAGACTGTAAGAATACGACTGGGAGAAAAAAATCAAATAGTTGCTACAAAAACCCCTCAGCCCACAGGTTGCTGTGATTTTCACTTGAGTATGCTCAAGGGTTCATTTTACTTTTGACTTTAAAATTCACACTCAATTTTGACACAAGACGTATGACTCAGTTCTTTACAGTACCAATCCTGTAAAAACAGATGACTCAGCCACCAGTTATAACAGCAGATTATTGCAGTATTCATCCAAACATGCCTTATGCTGACTAGAGAGGGCTTTCAAGTTAATGAGGCAAAACCCACAATGTCCCAATAGAACATATGCTGTCCTGTAATAAGGGGGAAAAAAAAGAACCAAATATAAATACTCAACAATATAGTATCATTGAAGTGTAATCCCTTAAAAAAATCAGGCATCTTTACTTTTCCCATCATTTGATTATTAATTTTAGAATAGCTGCTCTCTTAAATCAAATCTATTTTTACACAAATTTCAGAATTCAGAATCCCCACATGAACCAAGAAACCAGAGGCTGACTTTTCTTAACAGGTTTCCCTTTCATAGCCAAAGCATCCACTGCAAAAGAAAATGAGGTTAGCCCTAAGAAGAATGATAATCATTCAATAACACCGGCTGTAAGCCAAAGAAGAATTACAAAAATAAGTCAATCTTGTGCAATAAAAAGCCCCCAAATACCCCCCAAACCTGAGTAAGAACAAGTTCAAAATTAAAGTACTGTTTATTTTCAACTCACCCAACAAACTGCTGAAAAAAATTACATTTTCCCTCCAGAAGGAAATGATGACACAATGCCATTTTCTACCCATTGAGCATCACGGGATGGGTATCAAATACAGACATGACATCCTCTCACTTATGTTAATGCCAGGCAATAGAGCCAGAATGGGAGAGTTATTAATTCATTCAACAGGGACTGAGCACCTACCATATATCTTCTATTCCTCTATCTGAGGGGCTTGGCATACAAAGGGTTGTGTGGTGGGGGTGACAGGTGTAAGCTCCAGTTCACCACTGAAATAAAGTTACAACTGAGGGGGCCTGGAGACGGGGTCAGGGAAGCCTTCACAGATGCCATGACATATAAGCAGAGGCTGAAAGCAGTAGAAATTTGCCAGTTAGACAAGGCGAAAAAAATGTTCCAGCAGAGGGCATGTGATGTGCAAAGTCACAGATGTGTGAAGTAGCTTTGGATGTTTGGAAAACAAGCAGTGTTGTGTGTCTATTGCAAAAATTGCAATCTAGCCGCGATGAGAGCTGTGGCTACAAATGCAGGCAGGAACTTGATGGTAAAGGATCTTTAAGTCCAAAGAGGTCAGCTCCTCCCTTGCAGAGAGGGGAGTGACACGACCAGATTTGTGTTTAAACGAAAGATACTTCCTGGAGCTGTGTGCAGTGAGATCCGTTAGGGGATGTTCCCGCAATTCATATGACAGGGAAGGCAGGTTGGATTTGAGGAGAGAGGGGAAAGGGTGGATTTGTGTAGGATCAAGAACCTGGAAATGGTTACCAACCTCTGGGGTTTCTGACTTGAGCTACTGGGGTAATGAGTGTTTTCTGAGCTGAGAACAGGAATACAATGGACATAAATTCTGGACTCGGCTGATGTAGATGGGAGACACTGAGGCAAAAGGTGTCTTTTGAGTGTCCAGAAGGAAATGACAAAGCAAAGCGTTTGTAAGATTAATGTATTCTTTCTGTCGTTACCTAGGACATTCCAAGTGCTGGTTTCATTTGCTATGAAATTATATGCAACTATTTTTGATGATTTACAGTGGAGACTCGGGAGAATAAAGACTCCTGCAAGGATTTCTTTGATAGCTTTATGGCAAGTGTTTCAAATAAGGGCACTGCAGCCTAGGGTATCACTGGGAACCTTGCTAGGAGTCTGACTGTTATCAATATAATTTGCAGTGTGAGTTAAAACCACCAGCACTGGTTTGGTGAGAATTAGTCATGGATCAAAACCACACATCCTGAAGTCAGGATTATATTGCAACAACATCATCCATCATAATAACTGTTTAGTTATTTAGTTAGTCATAACTAAACTGTTTAGTTATTTAGTTAGTCATAAATAGGCTTTTAGAAAACAATCCTTTAAAAATATAAATTAAACTATGTCACTACACACTTCCCAGTGGTTCCTGCTTTCCCTCAGAGCAAGTGCCTTTAAAGTCCTTATAATAGCCCACAAGGCCCTCCATGATGCACCTCTTCTCCTATTTCTCTTCATTTCTCATTACTGTCTTCCTCCAATCACTGTTTTCCAGCTACACTGGTGTCTTTGCTGCTTCTCAAATGTCAGACACTTGACAATTCCCTTTGGCTGAGAATGCATTTCCTGCAGATTTCTCTGCATGGTTTTGAGTTATTAATCAAATGTTATCTTTTAAGTGAGTCCTTCCTTGCCCCTTGATTTAAAATTATGGCAAATCCCTATTACCTTCTCCTGCTTTATTGTCCCGAAAGCACCAAAGAGGAGTTCTTGTACTTTCTCTGACCATCATAGCAGCAGAGAATGCTAACATGTTAATAGCAGCTGTAGATAGGCTCGAGATGGGGTGTATTAGAGCAGGCTGAGCTTATGCTGCCGTGACTAACAAGCCCCAGATCTCAGTGGCTTAACTGAGGAAGCTTAGTTCTTCCTCAAAGTCTGCCTAAGTCAGGTGACTCACTGTGATGGCTCTCCTCCATGCAGTGACTCAGCGATCTAGGCTCTTTGCATCTTTTGGCCCCACTCTCTCAACATATGGCCTCCATGCTTGCCCCCAGAGGGATTGTGTTGAAAGGACCCACAGAGCCTTTTACTTAACTCAGGCTAGAAGTGACATACAGCACCTCTGCTCATGGTCCAATGGTCAGCTCGTCCCATGGTCCCACTTAACTATGAGAGGGCTGGTTAGAAGTGTAGTCTTCTACGTGCCCTTCAAGGCAGGAAACCTGGACACTGGTGCACACTCCTCAGGTTTCACACAGCAGCCAGCTTTGGAATGATCTTCTTAAGATGCAGCATGAAGCAATGGAGAAAGCGCAGGAGTAGGATCCAGCAGAGCTGAGCTCAGATCTGGTTGAACTGATCACTACCTATGTTGCCTTGAGTAAGTCAGTTTTTAACTCTGGGTCTCTGTTTTCAAATCCACAGAGTGGGGAAAATAATACATAGCTTGCTTGTATCAGAGGGATTTTTTAGTTTCAACTATAAAAGTTTGCAAGCAGAATTACCAAATTTAGGCTAGTATTGAAATGCAAGTACATACATAATGCAGTATGAAACCTAGAAGCCTAACTGGATGAGATATAATGAATTATACTATTTTACATCAACTTTGTTAGAGCCATAGAGAATGGTACCATTTTCAGTCTTGCTTGCTTAACAGCTGTGACACCTAAGCAGTGAAGTAAGGAACTGTTTATGTATCAGCGTTGGTGTATTTTCTAAGTATGGAGCATGAAGAAAATGCAAAGGAAACTGTGATATACGATAAACATTATATATGATAAACATTAAAGATTACCCAAAGCATGAGTTTGCAGCCTCTGAAGACACTTTTGTGTTATCACTGCCTTCAAGAGTGAATGAATGCAATATTGGCAGCTCACATGGTATCTTACACTCTCTTCCTGGAGGGCGTCCACCTGGATCCGCTATTGCACAACAAAGCCAACCGTATGTTCCAAGGATTGATGTGTAGTTAGGACAAGGTATAATATGACCAGCTATCAGCTATTTGAAAAATTTCATTAGAATGTATTTAAGGATATATCAAAGTCCTTTAAAAACATTACTTTTTATAGATTTGGGTAATTAATGACTATATTTGTTGTCAGACTTCAAAAAGATACTGAATTCATATGTAATTATTTTGCAAGTCACCTCCAGATTATTGATGATGGCAAAATATTATGGTAACAGTGGTAATAACGGTATTCTCTTTATCAGTTTTCTAGATGCAAAACAATCTTATCAAAAGCAAGTCTAATCTTTTAAATCCATGTAATGTGAGATACTCAAAGGTGTGAATTCTATGATTAAAATATGCTTTGGGTTCTCTGGAAAACTCAGTGGAATCTATAGCATTAGGATAGGAAGAGTCCAAGTCACCTGTTTCAAATTAACAAACTGTCCCTGTAGAGAACTTCTTTTTGACTCAGCCTGCCATTTATTTTCTGAGAAAGCTCATTTCACTCACTTGTATCTATGTCTGACAGAAAAGTATTTCCTACATTAAGCAGATTTGCCTCTGTGGAACCTCCACCCATTATTCTAGTTCAGAAGATGTTTTTTTGCAGTTAGTAACAGTACTCTACACGCACTAAACATTAGGAACATCCTGACTGTCATTTAAAGGTCACAGATTCACAGCCTAAAATATTAAGAGTCCAGAAACCAATCAGAACTACACTAACCAAGACACAAAAATCCATATAAGAAGTTTCTAATTGAACTTTGTCATGGAATTTTTCTGCCTAGTCATTGGCCCACATAACTCTACTGTGACAAACAAGAGAAATGGATCCAAAAAAGCCAGCTGCAAATAGATACCCACAGCCACGTGCTGGAATACAGACAGCATATCAATAATGAGATAAAGCTTCTGAAGCCGAAGGTCACTGAACCAAGATTTCTGACACATATCCAAGTGCTGACTTTTAAAATGGAGAGTAACAGAAAGCACAGTGAATTTTATAGGACGTTTTATGCGATGTTATGATAAAATAGGACCAGGTTATTGCAAAGTGAATGCTCCTTTGTTTCCTTTTACCAACAACTTCTATGCGTTACCGCCTTGACCCCGGGGTCTGGGTTACTTCCCGCCCCCCGCAAAGATTACAACCTTGAGAACGACTGCTTTTCTTCTTTTCTTCTCTTTAGACACTTCTGCCATCCTTTTTTATAAAAGAGATTCAGAGAGCTGGTCACAGTGCCAAGCTGATGATCATATATTGTGTGGACGTTTTTGAAATAGAGAGTGTACAATAATAAATGGCCCAGGTCAAACTCCCTTTCTACACGGCAGTTCAAAAGTGTGTCAAAAGCGCACATGCACACAGACACAGATACACACAGCATGAACCACAGTCTCTTATCTCACATCTGTCTCCCTACGAATCTATTTCTTGTTCAGGTTTGACAGTATCATGCTTGTCTTTAATAAACACCATCAATGGTTTTCTGCCATGGCCTGTGTATCATTCACATTGAGTCTCGATTGGGGCCGGCAAACAATAACCTGAGGGCCAAATCTGGTCTGCTGCCTATTTTGTATGCTTATCATTTTTTTTATTTTTACATTTTTAAGAGTTGGAAAAAAATCAGAAGAATAATATGTTGTAAAATTCAAATTTCAGGGTCCATAAATAAGGTTTTATTGGAACACATCCATACTCATTTCTTTACATACTGTCTGTGCCTTTTGAGCTACAAAGGCAGAGCTGAGTACTTGCAACACAGACCACATGGCCTGCAAAGCCTAAAATATTGACTATCTGGCCAAATAAAACAGAAGTTTGCCAACTCCCAGCATGTGAGAATGGACCTCCTGGGGTTGGGTAGCGCCTAGCCTGTGTTCTATACTAAGCCCTGATCTCTAATACTCATCATACGAAAGGCTTCTTCCCTAGGCAGGCAATTAAGATTTTCCATAAGCTAGGCCCAGATCAGATTCTCTCCAGCCTTCCCATCCTCTACTTACTCTTTTCCTGGTGCCCTGTGTCTGTTTATGTTGCTTCTGTGTTCTAGCTGTGTGCTCTCCTTTATCTGTTGGTCGATATCCAACATTGGAAGCACAGCTCAGGTGTCACTTTGAACATGGCAGCTCAGAAATGTGCCTACCTAATCTGATTTCTTGTTTCTATGAATTTGCACAGGGTTTTGATGTTCTCCGACACACTTCCCATATCCTGTCTTGCACTATACTTCATTATGCACTTGTGTCATTTCCCCTGTTTTGTCATACAATCCTTAAGTGTAAGGACTTGCCTTAGTTATGTTTGTACCTTTTAAGAATGGTACCTTTTAAGAATGCCTGGTACTGATCCCAGTAGACTGAGAGACTAGTGCTAGGAACCATGCCAAGCCTCTGCACACACACACATAATCACATACTTCCTTAGTTGCAGGGTCCAAGGAAATTCCAGTGGCATGGCAAAAGACCCAAGTTAGTGCTCTAATAAGGCGGCTGTGGGGAGGGGTGGCTCAGTTCCATAAAAATAAACAAAATCTTGGAAGGACACAAGCCCAGGACCCAATCCAGGATCAGGAAATATGCTGAATAACAGACAGGCCCTACACATGGGCGACGTTCAATCCATGTAGCAGGATTCCAGGCACCAGACCAGCGTCCAGGACAACAGAACCAATAGAGAAGGGGATAGCGTGAGGCAGTGGAGTTTGGCCAGGAGAAAAGAGAAGCCAGGTCTGAGAAAGACTGGGGTTCTAAAGAGCTGACTGGGCAAAAGTCCAAAGACAGAAATCACACTCAAAGTCAGAGCTAAGCTGCTACCAAGACTGTGACTGGAGCTGTGTCCCGAATACTGGGTAAGGATTCTTTAAATTATTCTTGCTGAGGCTTAGATGTCATTCTAGGATCTAGAGAGCAGAGAAAGTTATGAAGAAGGCTTCCGTGGCCCTAGCAGTGGGGGAAGACAAGAGACCCGGAGGGAGGGACAGAACAGAGCCTGGGAAAGGCCAGGGTGAGAGGGAGCTAAACGAGCACTAACCACCTACCAGGCCTGTGATAAGGCTTTTACTTAAAATATCTCATTTGGCATGCACAGGAGCTCTGCAAGGAAGCAGCATATCTCCATTTTACAGAAGAGGAAATTGTGGCTTAGAGAGATTATAAATAATTAGTGGAGCTGAGGACTGAAGGCAGACATGAATGAACCCAAACCAATTCCCCTTGCTCCCTACCACTACACGTCATAATTCTTCAAGAAATATCTATTAAGTGAGTAATGAAGATAGAGAAATTATAAATGGACTCTCTTTTTACCATTTAACACGGTGAACCGGATAGCATGTTGGTGGCTGTTTTTTCTCTTATCATGGGCCCATTGAACTCACAACTCACTCATGGATACTCTGTGTCCCACAGGCCAATATGCACATGAAAGAATCTAAAAACATACTGGTTGCTCTAGTCAGTTGCTTTGGATTTCTGGCCTTCCAAGCCTTTCACAGACTTGTCCAAACTTCATTTCCAGACTTATGTTAGTTTGCACAGTCCTCCTGGGCTACTAACTGTCTTCCAATGAACCCTTGTACACCTCGTTCCCTGCCTGTTAAATGTTACCTCCTCAATAAAACCCTCCTTGATTGCTTTATTCAGAAAGCTATCTCTTTCTTTCTCCCACTCTGACAGCATTTCTTTCTATGCCTTTCACATGGCTCTCTACTTGATCTGAAATAATACTTGCATACATACTATAAACTCCAAGAACTTTAGCGTTTGTGTACATCTTTTTACCCACCCCCTACAGAGCCTTAGAATAGCATTCATACAAAAGGTGTTTAAAAATAGAAGTACTAAAGAACAATGTATACATGAAATTTCACTTTCTTAGACTCCTCTACCTGGGCATTTTTTTCCCTCGAGGTTTTGTTCTCACACTCACCTTATTTTGACTTGGTTCTTTCTGGTCACTGAAATTCTTTAGAATGAAGCAGTTGTATGAAACGGAAAAAGATGGCATATTGAAGGTAGACTACGGCTCTTTGTTTTATACTACCTGCAAAGCCAATGTGACGACCTGAGTCTAAAAGTTCTTTTCACTACCAGTCGGATGTATGGGCTTATTGCCATACAATCTGCTTTTCAAAGTCTTTAACAAAAATACTGATTTGATCCTATGATCACGTCCTCTCTAGAAGTACTATTTAAATTACTATATAATTTCTTTTCTTATATAATTTATATCATTGTGACAGTCTGATAGTTCGTAGGGGCCCCTTGAAAGCCACTTTGGATTACAGGGCAAGACTTATATTTAAGACATTTTAAAAGCATATTAAAAAGGATTTTTTCTCATTTGATAAATATTAATGCATTTATTAATGGACAATCTAAAGGTCCTAAATTATGAAAAAATAATTTTGAGTTTGCAGTGATTACAAGAAAATTAACTACTACTAAAGCTAAAATATGAAATATAGTCTTCTGGAAATTGCACCTTAAAAATATTAATGACAGAATATCTAATGGATGGCTTCTGCTGGATGATAAGTTCCCTAGTTTTGATATATTTACAGAGGCTTCCCAAAATGTAATCAATTTTTAATTATCTGTGTAAATAGACAATAGTAGCTGTGTATATCATGTATGATAATGGTCAAACTTAAAGCCACTTATATTGGCCTCTAGAATGTATTAAATATTTTAAGGGATATTGCTTTAAAATTCTTTGCTTAACTTAATATTAAGATTATTCTATAAGCTAGCAAGTAATAAAGGGATTCTAGGGAATAATAAAAGAAATGTTTAGCCAGGATTTAAGAATTCACTAGGATAATCTATCCAATTATAAATTTGACTACGATTGAGGCTAAAAATAATGTACCTATCAATAAAGTGAATTACAAGAAAAAAAGAGAACATCCTGTATGGGATTATCTGAGCCAATGCTTTCTAGAATCCATTTTTTACTTTTCATGTTATTATATGCAGTTTTAATATGGTATTACTTCTAATCTTTCAAGTACTGCTGTCAGATAAACCTAATTATTTCCTAGAAGTGGCTTGTTCCTGAAAGAAAAATGCAGCAGAAAACTTATTCACCCATTTAAATATATTTACTTTACATTAAAATATTTTCTTCTTTATTCTTTTTCTAAAATAGGAGGATTCAGGTGGGTGAGGAATCAGACATATTGGCAGAGGTAAGAGTAAGTAAGGGTGGGTAGAGGAGGGGGAAGGAATCCCCAAATTTGAGAGAGCCTAGACCATTCTTCATTAAATCTCTAAGAGACCCCAGAAAATTTCCACACAGGCACATACAGATATTTCTTGGAGACTGCTATGGACTGAGTATTGGTGTCAAGATTCATATGTTGAAGGTCTAATCCCAATGCAATATATTTGAAGGTGGAGCCTTTGAAAAGCAATTAGATTTAGATGGGGTCATGAAGGTAGAGTCTCCATGATGGGATTAGTTCCCTTACAAAAAGAGACCAGAGAGCTTGGTCTCTCTCCATCCCGACTCCCATCTTGCTAGCAAGAAGGCAGCTGTCTGTAAAACAGGAAGAGGGGCCAGACCAAGCACCCAACCATGCTGACTGATCTGAGACTTCCCAGTTCTTAGAACTGTGTGAGAAATAAATGTTGGTTGTTTAGGCTACCCAGGATGGTATTCTGTTACAGCAGACTGTACAGACCATAACCTGGAGGAACGTCAGTGTTCCTCTCATGTGGCCTTGAGTTCTTGGCCGACAAAATCAATGAACCTTTGTGTCACAGCACTGATGCTGACTACACACAGCTTGCTGAAGACACTGGATCTTTAACTCTGTGGCTGGGGCCACTCTCTGTGCATTTGTGAGGGCAATGCTGAGACAGTGTCTGGTCCTACGAAATTAGCTCCTAAGTATCTGCAACCCTCTGAGATCCATACTTAGACACCTGGCATGGTTGTCCAGGACACTGACTTCTTGAAGCTATTTAGTTTTAGTCTCATTTGTGAAAAGAAGAAATTATACTATTTTCTTCTTTGTAGCTCCATACTTTATGATGCTCAGACTATTATCCTCCTAACATTCAGCTTTCTGACACAGCAACGAATGGTTCAATTTAGTTCCTCACCAAATGATTACTCAAAGAAAGGGAAAGGGCTCAGGATCAGGTGTCACCCTGAATTCAAAAATTAAGCAGTAATTTACATTCTTGAAGTATCATTGAAATCCTTGCAACAGATGTCTTTTTTTTCCCCCAAACTGAATAGATTCAGTAGAACCATCCCTGTTCCTTTACTCAGGGCTAGATCCTAACATCAGAGGCACCATCAGTTAGTTTTTGTACAGGATCATGTCTTCTTATTCACTGTTGTATCCTCAGAATGAATTAATATGTATATCTTAGGCTGTATAGTCAATCCATTCACTCATTTGATTCAACAAATATTTATTGAGAGCCTACCATGTGCCAAGTACTATTTCGGATGTTTGGAATACATTAGTATGATTCTTGTCCTTGAAGAGATTACATTTTGGAAGCAGTAGGGGAACAAGCAACAAACATAATAAAGTATAAATATTGTCAGAAGAGATTAAATCCTACAAGGAATAAAAGAATAAGTCAGCAGTATAAGGAGGATCAAAGGAAGGGATGCAAGTGAGTTGACATACAAAGACTTGAAGGTGGTGAAAGAGTTGGCGAAGCAGACACCTGGAAAAGGACATTTCAGGCAGGTGGTACAGCCAGCGCAGGAGCATAAATTTTTTTTAAAAGAATCCCTGATGGACTGCTATCTCTATTGAACTCTTGAGTATATTTCATTCCAAAGAGAATGATCAACAAAATTTGATTGTTTGATTGGGTCTTGGATACATGCTGTACATCCTGATAAACCGACTCATAGCTCATCTGTGACATAGCTTCTGAATTAAAGGCAAAGAAGAAAACAGGAAGAGATAGAATAAAATATTTTTTCATGTTTGGAAAGAAATTCAATTCACTTCTTTAGAAGATTAAGGTAGGATTTATAATGTTTCTCTCTCTCTCTCTCTCTCTCTCTCTCTCTTTTTTTTTGTTGGAGCTCCTTGTTAGCTGTTTTGTCCTTCAGGAAAGGATATGGAGTGGTATGGATTGAAAAGGTTACACTGTCATCATTTGCAAACGAATTCTATCTGGAATGAAAATTCGCATAGTTTTACATCGATGTTGTATTGTTCGATGTGGTATTTTGTCAAAACTGTATGCTGTCTACAACAAATATTTACCTTTATGTATTAGCACATTTAAATCAACCACAGTGTTAGACACTCACACTATGAGAATAGTAACAATTGGCAATGTGGACAATACTCCAACTATAGAGAAGATTTACCATATATTATTTTTAAAAGTTTACAGAAGATACTTTAACCTAGTCTTGATCTATTCCATGAAGGAATTTTAGTGGACTTGAAAGCCTCCAAAATTATTTGCAAAGCTGTGTATTCATAGGAATCTGTTAAATTATCCAACAGTTTTAATGACAATTTTAAAGGCACCTGTGACAGCCCCCTCTTTGGGGAAAAACAAAGAACTTAAAAAAACACTTAGAAAAAAGCACAGATGGTATTTTTTAAGGGTTATTTATATATCAGAAGAGTACTCTCCCAATTTATGAACAGTTTGATTGCTCACAAAATTTAGTTTTGTTTTGACCAAAGTGGACCTTTTGCTTTCACATCTTGATTTTTTAGAGAAAATGTTTTATTTTACCTGCTATAAATTTTTATAATGAGGCAGACCTTAATTTATTTCAATCAACACTGATAAGCACCTACCATACACTGGGGGATACAATAATGAAAAAAGATAAAAAGACCAGGTTCTTGCCCTTGAAAATCTCACAGTATATCAGGAGAGATGGAGACACAGCGATTGGTCATAAATTGTGAAAAAATATGATCAGGGAAATGAATTCAAGGGCAGTTTTATCCCTGGGATAACTGAATTCCCGGGGAAGGAATTGGTTATTGGTACTGGAAAGATGAACAAGTTTTTCCAGGCCCAGGAAGAAACCAAGAGTGTTCTGGGCACAAAGAACAATAAGTATTAAAGCGAAAACGTTCAGTTTTGTGAGAATACAGGCTTGGGAGGAAGGCGTGGGGGATTTGGCCGAGAGGAAGTCTGGTAAGGTGAGGCCAGACTACAAAGAGCCTCGGGACCATCCTAAGCATCTGGACTTGTGTATGTCAGGTGATGAAGTACTGAAGGTGTCAGATAGAGGAGAGACATAATCAAATTATTTTAGAAATCAAACTCTGGTGGATAAGATGAGGCCAGACTGAGAGTACCAGAAGCTACTGAAAAGAGATATGCTTGGATTTGTAACAGAATATAGCTACTCTTGTCTCTCTTTTATTTGTTCATTTATTTATACACCTTTCTTCTTTATTGTAGCCTATAGAAGGATCACAACCTGCTTCCAAAACAATTCCATGGTTCAGAGAGAAAGGCTGAGTAGTAGCAGAATGGGCAAGATTCACTTCACTGTTGTCCTTCCACGGTTATTTCAGATTGAGGTATATTCACTTTCATTGTAGAAGTCTAGAACACGTCTAGTCTAGAAATTTTCTTTCCCTAACTTCATGCATCTAATCTATCAACCATTACTATTGTTTCTTCCTCCAAAACGTTCTGAATCTGACCTCTCTTTCTTCCCAGGCCATTACCTGAGCAGAAGTCCCCATCTTCTCTCCTGCTCCCCAAGAAGGCTCCAAAGTGGGGTCTCTGCTTTCTCTCTTGCCCTTCACCATCTGGCGCCCACATGAAAGTGAGTGACCTTTTAAAATAAAATACAAATCAAATCATTCTCCAGAGGCCCCAGTCCTGACGAACATCTGTGTATTTCTATTCCTTTTTTGTCCCTGGAGATATCGGTCTTATTTTTGAGCCCTATTGCAACTTTTTATTGGCTAAGTGTTATGTGAGCCCTATGGAAGGCACTTCACCTCTTTGACTCTTGGTTTTGTTTGTTTGTTTCATTTTCATCTTTCAAGTGGTATAATAACTCTTTTTTTTTTAAGATTTTTTTTTTTTTTAATTTATTTGAGACCGAGAGAATGAGAGACAGAGAGCATGAGAGGGAGGAGGATCAGAGGGAGAAGCAGACTCCCTGCCAAGCAGGGAGCCCGATGTGGGACTCGATTCCGGGACTCCAGGATCATGACCTGAGCCGAAGGCAGTCGCTTAACCAACTGAGCCACCCAGGCGCCCTAAGTGGTATAATAACTCTTGAGCTTACTTCAGGGTTCTAGATATCACAGGAAGGTGAAGGCATTTTAAGATTCAGGAACCCCACTTAGGGACAAATCACACGTCCTCCAAACACCATGGCCCTGTTAATTCTCAAAATCTGCCTGAGCGAAGGCAGTCCTTTCTGTTCACAAAATAAGCCAAGAGTTCAAGTCAATCAGTCATAATGAATTAGGTAATAACGTAAGTTGACTCTTCAGTGAAGAAGCTCTGGATTCCTTTTTTTTTTCTTGCAAATACTGTGTTTATGACATGAATGATCAGAAGTCACGGAAAGGCTGCCCTCCTATAACTTTATTCTGCCCAGGAAACATAGCAAAGTCATTGGGACATTTGAAGCAAATTAGAGCCAGAGCAGAGACCAGAAGCACAGCCAGTTTCCCACTTTTCTTTGTCCACAGGCCAAAATATGACAAACGTACTGGGGCTTGGAATTTGAAATTAGCAAGTACAATTTCTAAAATATTATGGTGTTTTGTTTTTTCAGGCATGAAGTTGTGTGAGCTCAGTATGTTTTAATTATGTAAAATAACCCAATTTACATAACCAATTAAAGTCAAACCACTTTTATTTTTCTCAATGAATGTTGTATAAACCTTGAAGGTTAGAAAGTCAACCACAAAAGAGTTCTAAAAGGGAGCTCTTTATATCAGCCACGAATCTAGAAATCTTTCTTTTTATGGACAGTTACTTGACTGTTGAATAGTTCTGTTTTCATCAAGTAAAACTGGCCTATGTTGGGATGAATATAATCCATTTCATTGCTGCTTCTGTACATTTCTTTTATTTTGCATGAATATGGCCAGATGAATCATACATAAAGAAAGCTTAGTTCCTCCAGAACACTGCTATTTTACAAAGAACTCTGCTGCCAAATTCAAAGATAAATTCAGGTTTTAGGTATCAGAATCTTTTTATAGGTCCCAGGAGAATATCTCGTTCAAATAATAAAACAGCTCAGCGATCAGAGGTTCTGTTCACCTGTTGTGTCTCCAGAAATACGATATTCTACAAAGTCTGAGATAATGAAGGGTAGGCATTATCATTACCCTTTTTCAAAAAGCTCAGTCAAAGGAATGAACTGTTTTATGAAAACATCATATGGAAACTTCAAGAAATAAACTCAGGCAATTCTATAAAAAAAGGTAAAGGAAAAACTTAAAAATCTGGAAATGTTCAGAAATCTGGTTAACAATCAAAAAGAAGCAAACTATTTTGACAGAATAGAAATAGAAATATTAATTTTATGCCAAAATATCATTTTGTTAGTAACTAAATTGCTCCTTTTAACTCAAAGGGTATTCATTTAAAACCCTTAGGTTTCTTTTTAGAAATTCCTGTAAAATAATATTTGCCAGAAATCTGTTGATGCAACTTTAGAAAGACCCTAAAATGGGAAAAAAAAAAAGTGAAAATAAAATCTAAGATTCAGTTCAATCTACTGGGATGGTACCATTATTTATATAATCAGAGAGAAGCAATTTCCTAATCGGAAATCAATTTGACTTGTTATTGAGGAGCTTGGTTACTGATTATCTGTGGCCATCAGACAAGAAAGTGTGCAAGAGAAGGAAGAACATTCAAATAAATCTCTTATGCCCCTTTTCAACAAAAGTCTTCTGGGACAGGAAGGCTAACACTATAAAGTTTTGCTGGTTTCATGTCTATTTCACAGATACCTAGTCCATTATTTAGAGCAAACAAAGGGGCATAGTGAAATTAAAATAATTATTGAGTCCTTCCTCTTTACACTTTACAGATACTTATATAAAGTATCTGTAAATAGATACTTATATGTTTTACTTATTTTACTTATATAAAGTATCTGTAAACAGATACTTATATGTTTACCTTATTTCTCACAACAATCCAATAGTTATGTATTGTCATTGATGCTTAGCATATAAAGAAAGTAAGGCTCAGAGGTGTTAATTAACTTGCCGAAAGTCCCCGGGTTACTAAGTGGCAGAGGTGGTGATTTGAATAGGAGTATGCTTAGTTCAAAGCCCATTCTGTGTCCATCACATCAGAATTTGTTACATATGTTCCTTTTGGGTAGTTTTAAAAAGGTAGAAGGGTTTATGAAATAAAGGAACTTCTGATAAACTGGATATAAATGACCTTTTATAGATTGAGTCATATATGAACATACAACACACATATATAATTCATATATTGAATTAATGAGTGTCATGCATTACATTTGTAAAGTATAAAATTCATGAAGAAAATAGGCAACCACAATTTTTATTTAAATCTTAAAATACAAATGACCACTCTTGGCTTTGCCTAAAATGGATTAAACCTGTACAAAACATGGTTTTGCTGGAGCCAGCAACAGCCGTTAGCATGCGTTAGGAATAAGTGCCCACGATTGCAGAGTTGGGGGCTGAACGGACCATGAGTATGGCACGTACAGACCCACATCCTGAAGGCACAGGGCCAATACCATCAGTCTCTATTTTATTTAATTTAAAATTATCAGCTGCTGGTAACGTTTTTAACAGAGGTCATTGTGGTTCAGTGTTATTGGATTTTGTCTTATTAAGCACTTAAATTGCTTGCTAGAATGACTGAGGAACAGAGGTATATTTGGAGGCCTTAAGAAGGAGTTAGCTCTTAGGCCTTTGGTAATAACGTATCTTCAAATTAGAGGAGGCGTGACTGGCTGGCTCAGTCGGTAGAACACGTGACTCTTGATCTCAAAGTCATGGGTTTGAGCCCCACACTGGAGGTAGAGATTACATTAAAAAATAAAATCTTTAAAAAAATCAAGGAAACAAAGGATCTTTGAAAGCTTTCCTTTTTTAAAATTAATTAATTTTTTATTGCAGCATAGTTGACACACAATGTTATGTTAGTTTCAGGTGTACAACACAGTGATTCAACTTCTCTCTGTTAGGCTGTGCTCACCGCAAGTGTAGCTCCCATCTATCACTGTGCAATTACAATGTGTTACAAAACCATTGACTATACTCCTTATGCTGTACTACCCATCCTTTCGACTTACTCATTCCAAAACTGGAAGCCGGTACCTCCCACTCCCTTTCACCCATTTTTCCAATTCCTCACCTCTTCCCCTCTGGCAAACCACCAGTTTGTTCTATCTATGGGTCTATTTTTGTTTTAGTTTGTTTGTTCATTTGTTTTTTTAGAGTCCACATGTAAGTGAAATCACATGGTGTTTGTCTTTCTCTGTCTGACTTATTTTACTTAGCTTAATACCCTGGGTCCATCCACGTTGTTGCAAATGGCAAGATCTCATTCTTTTTTATGGCTGGGTAATATTCCGTTATATGTATACACCACATCTTTATCCATTCATCTATTTATGGACACTTAGGCTGCTTCCATATCTTGTCTATTGTAAATAATGCTGCAGTACATATGGGTGAATATATGTTTTCAAATTAGTGTTTTCATTTTCTTTGGGCAAATACCCATGAAGGCTTTCTTGACAATTTTAAGTTACTGTACCGAACCCATCTTTTCTAGGGATACTGATGAATTATGGAGCAACACTAATATATATTCTCAGGAATATTGACATGTAAGTACTTGTAAGCAGCTCCACAGTGATGGTAAATAAATTAACAAACCCACACTGTATCATTTGAGGTACACTGTGAAGCTTAGGTTTGTCAGCCAATTTGCTTATATTTGTGTGTTATAAAAGTCGTCAGAGCTGGGAAACATTTATGGAATTCAAGCTGTTCGCAATTAGCCTGCATGATTGTTTTTTGCCATAATAAAGTTATATTTTATTAATGGAGAAATTTTACTGGTATCTAGAAGTTGAGTGCCCTGTTATTTTGTGTGTTTTCTGTGCAATGCTTGGTATGGTTCTGAGAGTGGAACAATTACAAAAATGAAAGTTAGCAAACACTAGTTTATGTAACATAGCCAGCCAAAGCCACTTACTCTTTCAAGGTGAAAGGTCTAGAAGGTTTTGTTAAGAATTTAGGACTCAGGGGCGCCTGTGTGGCTCAGTTGGTTAAGCAACTGCCTTCGGCTCAGGTCATGATCCCGGAGTCCTGGGATGGAGTCCTGCATCGGGCTCCCTGCTCGGCAGGGAGTCTGCTTCTCCCTCTGACCCTCCTCCCTCTCATGCTCTCTGTCTCTCATTCTCTCTCTCGCAAATAAATAAAATCTTAAAAAAAAAATTTTTTTTTTTAAAGAATTTAGGACTCAAATGTGTTTGCTTTAAGACTGATTCAAATAGGGCACCTGGATGGCTCCGTCAGTTGGGCATCAGGCTTAGGCTCAGGGCATGATTCCAGGGTCCTGGGATCGAGTCCCGCATTTGGCTCATTACTCAGCAGTGAGTCTGCTTCTCCCTCTCCCTCTGCCCCTCCCCTTTGCTTGTGCTCACACGCTCTCTTTCTCAAATAAATAAATAAAATCTTTTTAAAAAAAGACTGATTCAAATAATAAAAAATTCAGTATCAAATTCTAAATACATGGAGCTTCAAGTAACCATATCATGATATTCACCAGTATTTCTGGCACTATGTCAGCATTTGTCTCAAATCAGTTTAAGGAATTTGTCAGCCAGAATCTCAAAATAATGACCTTGCAAAATACTTTGTCAATATTTCACTAATATCACTATGATATATTGTCATTTGCTTATTTATTGTCTGATTTCTCCATTACAACTCTTCGAAGGCAGCAATCTTGTGTTATTTCTTTGTGAGCTCAGGGACTAGCAGAGTTCTTTTACATAATAGGGGCTTCATAAAGGGCTAATGTTAAATGAGTAAATCAATGAATATGAATTACTGCTTTCCCATTCCATTACACTCAGCTTCAGAGTCGGTGGCCATTTATCGCACCTCTACTACGTGTTAACGCATTGGTTATTTTCTTACCCCTCTTGGCCCCCATTCTGCCTCAGTAGTCAGGAAGGCTGACCCATAACAACTGCATCAATAGACCAACTTGCCTTCTGGCTTCTGCCTGGGTTTGGGCAATGACAGCCAAATGCAGGGGACTGGAGGTTGACAGGAAAGTGAGAATGAGCCTTATGATGTTCTGGCTCTGCCTCCAGTCAGTTGCTGACTGCCTTCCACAGACAGCCATAGCTCTGGTGGAGAGGCCCTTTCATACAGCTACTCTCTCTGGATTTGGGTAACTCCTCCCCCTCCTTGTGTTAGGGATGTTCTCAGGTGTTGACAGCCTGGAACGCTGCACCAGCTTTTGTTGGCTTCTCTAGTCACTCTCCCGTTACCAAGGCTCCTTTTATTAAATTCTCTTCAACTGCTGGTTTGACTGTGCTGTTCCCAGCTGGGACTTTTGGTACCATAACAGCTGTTTGCATAAATCTTAAGTAATTTTACTTTTTACACTTGCAAGGGAAAGAGGACTATTCCCATCCTACAGAACGGCTGTGATAGAAACACACCTTTCCTGGGACTTTTATTATTTTCATTCACTCACTCATTCTTCGCTCATTTTGTTACCCATAAGTCACTGGGAATTTTTGTCTACTGACATCACAACTGCTAGGTGTAATTCCTGCTAAAGCAGAGTGGCACAGAGACAGGCTGACTCAAAGTGAGTATCTCTTTCAGATAAAAGAAAAACTAGTTTAAAAGAGCTTTTCACTGAGTGAGGTCAAAAAGGGGGTGGGGGAAAGTTATAAAAAGAGGAATGACGGCGGCTCAGCTCAGAATACTTCTGCTATTATAAAGAACTGTACCATTGAAGTTTTGTTCATTCTATTCATTTGGTGGAGAGAGGCAGGCTCATGAGACTTTTACTATGGCTGTGGAGGGAAGTCAATGACTTTTAAATCAGGTTTTGTTATAGCACCCTCTAAAATTTAAAGGGCTCTCTCATTTCATTTGTGTTATACACAATGTTGGCATTCTAAGGTTCTTCTTGCGTGTGCTGCATGTAGGTCAGTGGCCATTCTCACATCCCACCCTCCGAGGGCTGCCTCAGTTTCCCTCCATCAGGCTCGAGAGTTAAGTGAACCCTGAGGTACTCCCCCTGGAAGATATTTGTAACTTGTCTATCCCAAAAACCACCAGTGAGTTTGTATGTCTATTAAGAAAGGTCACTTAAGACTTAAGTTTCCAGAGAAGCATGAAAGAGAAGGGAGATCTAATATATTGTTGAAAGCCACAGAGGCATTAAGCTCTGTTTTTCTATGAGATGTTTCATTATGCTTTTAACAAATAGGTTTATGTGTGATCTATACGAATTAAGAAATAGCGTACATTACCAAAGGAAGGCAACGTCAAATTATAGCATTTCAAAATGAGGGATGGCAGGAAGTTCAGACTTTTTTGGGGAAGGTGTAAGTCACCTTACTTAGTACATTTTAAACACCATTTCCTCCACACTTCAGAGGCTTTCATTTTAGTAAAGCATGGCAGGAGTCACTCTAATGTGATTAGAAAGGGCCTGAAGCTTTGCTTTTAAAATTCAATACTTAGGTAGAAAGAAAACGGTAACTTTCCCCCTTTGAGTTTGAGTCACTATTTTTATAACACCAGCTGCTCTGAGATGCCAGAATGGAAATGTACCTGCTTCCTGATGTTACCTGAGCACCGCTAAACTAGAGCCCTTTAACCGGCTCTGTTTTCAGTTGTGCTTTCATCTTTATTTCTGCCTTCCCCCAATATATTATTTCTATATTCTCCAGACTAATTTTCGGCTTTCTTGATGCTACATTCACTTGTCTCTTTGTTTGATGAATATTTATTGAGCACCTACTGTGTACCAGGCCCAGCCAAAGATTCTGCATCAAAGAGTCAAGCAAAAGAGCCAAGAATTTGTAAACACTGATCATTGTGAACACTGGAAAGAAAAGTACAAGTGCAGGAGCAGAAAGCCAAGGAATCTTACCTGATGTGTGGATTCAGAGAAATTTTCCTAGGGAAATAATCGGAAGGGATTGTGATGGATGAGCACGTTAAATAATTGAAGAGTACAGAAGAAGGTCTAGGGAGAGTTCATCAGATAGAAAGAATGGTATATGGAGTGACTCAGGTATGAATATATGCAGTATTTGACTTAAAACCACTGAGCTCCAGGTAACTTATGCATGAGATCGAGGCTCCACTATTAAAGGGTGCAAGGTGGCTTCCTCTATCCTGTTCTTCTGTGTGGCATTCCCCTTTGGTTCACAACTCAGAACACATAAAGAGCAGATGCAAGGATGTAGACGGTAGAGATTCTAGTTTATATTGCCATATGAATGACCTCGAGCAGTCAGTGCTTAGCCCAAGCAAGGTTTATCTAAGTGCTCAAGCTTCAAATCCAGCTTGGGTTGGCAGGAAGCGGTTTTTGTCCTGTATCAGCATTCAGTGACCCAGGCTAGAAGAGGTTTCATTGTGACAGAAAGAAGAGCATGTACCAAGTAGTGAACGTTTGAAGGCTTCCCAGAGCTGTTGCACATTTCACTGGCCAAAGTAAGCCACAGAGCAATGCTTAACCTCAAACTACAGGAGAGAGAACAGCCTACCACCATGAGGGGGATAGATAGAAAACTAGGAGTATCTGGTAAGCAAGAGTAGTGATTACCACAGAGATGAACCTTCATTTATCAGAAACTGCAGTCTCTGGAAAGAGTAAGTTTCTGCCTCAAACCAACCCATTTTCTGCCTTCTCATATTCAACCAGCTGTCACTAAATAGGAGAATGTGTATGTGTGGGGAGCACTGTAGTGGAGTGAGTGTGCTGAAATGGAGGTCAGAAGATGTTCACTAAGCAGTGCAATGATTTGTAAGTAGAGAATAGGTAAAGGAGATAAAATACTATTTTTATTTCTTTGACTTTTTTCTTCTACTTCCTGAAAGAAGGAAAAGAGTAATGTTGTCCTTAATATTATTTTCTGTATATCTGTTAAACTTTTTATTGAAGCTATCTTTTTTTAAAGATTTTATTTATTTATTTGAGAGACAGAGAGCATGTACAAGAAAGCACAAGCAGGAGTTGGGCTTGGGAGGGGCAGAGAAAGGGGGAGAAGGACAAGCAGAATCCCTGCTGAGCATGGAGCCTGAAGCTGCCTGATCCTAGGACCCTGAGATCATGACCTGAGCCAAAGTTGGAGACTTCACTGACTGAGCCACTCAAGCACCCCAAAGCTATCTTAATTGAGTTTCCAAGAACTCCTTCGTGTTCTTTGTTCCCTTGTATGTGCAGTGTCTGGTCTTGTTTTATAGATGCAATATAGTCTTTTAGTTCTCTTAAGATGTTAATTATGATGTTGTTTTCATGTGTTTACTTTCTCACCACTGTGTTCCTCTCCCTTCTTTGTTTCTTATTTGAGTCTATTTTGTTTTTTTCTGGCTCTACCTTTCATAGTAGAGGTTGTCCTCTAATGTCTGGTCTTCCTTAGCTATTAAATCATATTTAAAAGTGAGGCCCAAATGAACCAGATTGGGAAGCACGAGTATAGCTTCTCAATCTGTGAGTCTCCCCCTGTAGTGTTGCTACTATGGGATCATTCGTTTGGCTGGGGGAATCTCCGAATGCCTGTATCCATGGTTTGGAGGTTCTTTTTTTATTTTTTTATTTTATTTTTTTTTATTGTTTATTTTTTTTTAAAGATTTTATTTATTTACTTGAGAGAGAGAGAATGAGAGACAGAGAGCATGAGAGGGAGGAGGGTCAGAGGGAGAAGCAGACTCCCTGCCAAGCAGGGAGCCCGATGCGGGACTCGATCCCGGGACTCCAGGATCATGACCTGAGCCGAAGGCAGCCGCCCAACCAACTGAGCCACCCAGGCGCCCACTGAGCCACCCAGGCACCCGGTTTGGAGGTTCTTAACTTATTTTGTGCCATGGCAGTCTGGTGAAGCCTGTGGAACCTATTTCAGAATGTTTTTAAATGCATGAAACCAATTATAGCAAAGTATTAAAAATTAAATTTGTGATACAATATGTGCTTATGGTAATACTGCAATACAATAACAGTAATGCATCATATCATAAGCTTTAGAGTTATATCTAATAACTGTTGAAGTAATGATGAGTGCAAATACTCTTTCAAGATATAAGCAATGAGTAATGTGACAAAAAATTACCATGATTCCTACTGGTGGCAAAGTTACGGGTACTGCTAGGATCGCACTGGTTTGTTACCTACATTCACACATGAGAGAGATGCTAATTTTCAAAGGTTAGTGGAAACAAAAAATGAATTATTGTTCTCATTCAAGTTCATAGACCCTCTGGTTAAAAATCCTATCATAGGTCTTTACTTCTGAGTGGATCAATTTTCTTCCAGAAGGCAGTTCACCAATCTCCAACCTCAAGTATGTATGCCTGGCTGCAGGCCTTTCTGGAGCCATGCAGGGAATAAATCTCTTTTCAATGGGAAGATTTTCCCATAATCCCTCTGATGTCAGCATAGTAGCTCACGCTCCAACCTCAACTATTCTTGATGTCTCCAAATCCAGAGGCTATCTGATATCAGAGGCTATCTGATATCAGAGGCTATCTCTCCAAAATTAGACCCCAGATTTTCTCTTGATGGAGCCAGGGTACAGAGGGAAGATGGGAAGTCTAACTTCTCTTTTAAAGATGTTCAGCCCACACTCCAGTTTTCAGTCCCATTTTTTGCACACCTGCCTGGCAAGCACCAGTTCTTACAGTCTCTGAGGATTTTCATAGTTTTATGTGAAAATGACTGGCTTTCTGGCTTGCTGCCTCAACAGACTCAGATGACTGCATTCTCCAGTCTAAGAGTTAACAGTGGTAAAACTATTCCCAGAGTTCAAAATGTTACTTTTGCTGTCTGCTGTCTTCTTTTTGTCCTTGTGATTTTTTTCCCCTCTCAATTCCTTTACTGTCATTGCTTTGTGAGGCTTCAGGAGGAAGTTCAGATAGACATTTGCATTCAGCCCATGCTGTTTAACCAAAGCTTTGATGCATTCATAAATTCATAAGTAGCATTTTATTATGTCTGGGACTCACATCTTTTTTTTTCTGTTCATAATAGCGTGTCTCCTTCCCTCTGATTTAATATAAAACTAAGCGAGACAACAAGGTTGATATGCAATGCCACTTTAAGGGAGACATCTATTATGTGTTTTAAGGAAATCAGTTCTTAAAAGAAATTTTCTTAAACTCTCCCTAATTGCTTTTAGCATCTCTGCTTAGAACACTAGGCTGCATTTCTCAAAGTCAACAACCAGGGATGGGGGCAGTTTTTTCTTCTGGTACAATGGTAAAAGTGGAGCAGTTCCTATGAGTACAGCCCTACCACAGGTAACAACTGAATTCTTGGTCAATATAAAAAACAATTCCCCAAAGTCACTGGAGAAAAAACAAAAGCAGGCATAAATTGGAAGAGAGTCAAGACCTGGAAGAAGAAAATGGGATTGGGTGAGTTTCCTGTTGATCAGACTTTTTTCCCAGTCAGACTAAGCAGATTCACTAAATTTTGGGATAGAAATCCTTGAAGTGTGCTGGTTTTAAGAATAAGAGGACAGAGATTAGGACTGTCAAAGTAGATGGAAAATGAGGGAGGAAATCAGGGAAAGGAGAAACTCTGGGGCAGTGGGGAGTGGGAACATCAAATTGTATACATAAATTCTAGGAAAATCTCAGGATGTCATCTGAACTATGCATGCATGTAACAAACTGTGAGCAACCCCGAGGCTAGAAGAATTGAACAGAGATTTTAGCAGCTACCCACTGCAGAGGTGATAAAGACTGGGACTTGATAAAACAAACAAACAAATAAATACTTGAGGAAATAACAGAATTCAATCTCTACCATGTATTTTTCACAATGTCCAGGACACATCTCAAATTACTGGATACATAATCAAGAGGAAAGGCAGTTGAAGAAACTGATCCTGAGGTGACCCAGAAGCCAGAATTAGAGAACAAGAATTTTAATTTAGCTATTATAAGTATGTTCAAGGATATAAAGGAAAATATATTTGTGATGAATGGATAAACAGAACATCTCAACAGAGAAATAGTAACTGTAAAAAAAAAAAGAGCCAAATGGAAATTCTAGAAATGAAAAATACGGTATCTAAGACAAAAATATCATTGGATAAGCTTAACACCATGTTGGAAATAAAAGTCAGTGACTTGAAGATCATTTGATCAAAATTATACAATGTGGGGCGCCTGCGTGGCTCAGTTGGTTAAGCGACTGCCTTCGGCTCAGGTCATGATCCTGGAGTCCCGGGATCGAGTTCCGCATCGGGCTTCCTGCTCGGCAGGGAGTCTGCTTCTCCCTCTGACCCTCCCCTCTCTCCTATGCTCTCTCTCATTCTCTCTCTCAAATAAATAAATAAAATCTTTAAAAAAAAATTATACAATGTGGAGAACAAGGAGAAAAAAAAATGGTAGGAAGAAAAAAACAGAGTCTCAGTGATTAGTGGAACTATATCAAAAAAGTACATACATATGGAGTTGTACAAGAAGATGAGAGAACTGGTAAACCCAACATTTAAAGAAAGAATGGACAAAAGTTTCCAAAATTTTAGATTCAAAAAACTCAGAGAACCCTATGTGATATAAATAGAAAAAAAAAAAAAAACTTGGAAAGGTGACAGTTAAACTAATGAAAACAAAGGATAAAGAAAATCTTGAACATTTCCAGAGAAAAAAGGCACATTACATATACAGGACAAAAATACAAGTTTCCAATGACTTCTCAGTAGAAACACTGGAGGCCAAAATATAGTAGAATGGCATCTTTAAAGTGTCAAATGAAAACAACAAATTGCCAACCCAGCATTCTCCATGGAGCAAAAATAACTTTCAGGAATAAAGCTGAAATGGAGGTATTTTCAGATGAATAAAAACAAAGGTAATTTTCCAGCAGACTTTCTCTTCAAGAAAAGCTAAAGAAAATTCTTCAAACCCAAGGGAAATGATTCCAGATAAAAATTCAGATCTTAATTTAAAAAGATATTTATGGGGGTCCCTGGGTGGCTCAGTTGGTTAAGCGTCTGACTCTTGATTTCAGCTCAGGTCGTGATCTCAGGGTCATGAGATCCAGCCTTGCATCAGGTGCTATGCTTGGCATGGCACCTACTTTAGAGTCTCTCGCTCTCCCTCTCCCTCTGGCCCCATTGCCCTGCTCTCTCTCTCTCTCTCTCAAAAAAAAAAAAAAATCACAACCATTTAAAGTGAAAATCATAGCATGTATAGCTTATGTAATAAACATGAACACTATAGCATAAATTACAGGGGTTAAAAAAACCTAGAAGATTGCACTAACAAAACAAAACAAAAAGATTGCAAAGGTATTACATTTTATGACAACATTAACTTTCAACAGACTGAAAAGTTAAGAATGTTTATTGTAATCTGTAGAGCATCACTAAATAATAGTACAAAGTGGTAAAGCAAAAAAGCCAAATAGATAATTAAATGGAATTCTAAAAGCAATTTCAGTGAACTCAAAATAATAGGAGAGGAGGGACAGAGGAACACAAAACAAATGGGACAAACAGAAAACAAATAGTAAGTAGACAGACCTAAATCCAACCACACCAATAGTTAGCATTAATTAGAAATTAAGTACTCCAATGAAAAGGCAGGAAATGTCAGAATAGATTAAAAGGCATGAACTATATGCTGTCTACCTGGAAGGTACTTTAAATACAAAAATTCAGTTAGATGTACTCAAAATTCAAAGACTCACTAAAAGGGAGGAAAGAAAATATATAAATATTTTCATAATGCTAAAAGGTCAATTCATCAGGAAGACTTAATATTCAGAAATGCATTTGCACTTACAGACAAAAAGTTTCAAGATCCATGAGGCAAAAATTAGTAGTTAAAGGGAGGAGTAAACAAATTCACAATTATGGTTAGAATTTTAACAACCTTTATCAGCAATTAATAGAACAATAAAAAGTAAGAAAGGATACAGATCTCCTGAACAGCACTATCAACCACCTTGAGTAATTGACCTTTATAGAACACTACACCCAACAAGTGTGGAATACACCTTCTTTTCAAGTGCACATGGACAATTCACCAAAATAGGCCATATGCTGGGCCAAACACAAATCTTAATAAACTTCAAAATTTGAAATAGTACAGAGTATGTTCTCCAACCAAAGCAGAACTAAGTTAGAAATCAATAATAAAATGATATTAAGAAAACCCCCAAGTATCTGGAATTCAAGAAATACACTTCTATGTAACTGATGAGCCAAAAAAAAAAAAAAAAAAAAGTCGTAAAGGAAATTAGAATAGACTTTCATGTCAACAATTATGAAAGTTCATTACAACATTTGTGGGATGTAACTATACAATGCTTAGGAGAACTTTAAAATGGCTAGATTAGAAAAGAAGTAAGCTATAGCATCTATGATCTAAGCTTCCAACTTAAGAAGCTAGGGAAAAAAAGAACAGTGCAAACATAAAATAAATAGGAGATAACTAAGATCAGAAATCAGTGAGTTAGAAAACAACAGAGAATATCAACAAAGCCCAAAGGAAAAAAAACGACGAATGAAGGGTTATGTGGACACTGGGCAAGGAGACTTAAGTCCTCTCCAGTGGAGAGGACCTGACTGAGATTCAGGCCACTGTTCCTCACATCCCTGGGCCACCTTGCTCAAGAAAAGGAAGCTGCCCTTTGCACTTCCCACTGGCCCAATTCCCCACCTCAAGCCTTTCTGCAGGGCCTCTGCCAGGATCTGATCTAAGACCACCAGGGCAGGGACTATGTGGCTCTCAGGACCTGGCAGATGGGGCTGCTCAAGAAATATGTTAAAAGAATACCCTTGCAAACCTGTCTTCAAAAAAACTTCTTTCTTTGAAAATACCAATAAAATTGAAAAACTCCTAGATCAGATAGACTGATTTTAAAAAGAAAGAGAACAAGAATACAAATTAGCAATACTTAGAATAAAAGACGGTTTATCACAAAAATCCTATAGATATTAAAGGATAATAAGGGAATATTATGAATTTAATAAAATTAAATTTGAAGACTTAGGTGAAATGAATTTTTAAAAATATATAAGTGGAAATAGAAAATTTAAATAGTCCCATAACTATTAAAAATTAAAATTAAAGTCATTATTAAAAATATTCCCCAAAATAGAACTCTAGACTCCGATGACTTCACTGCTTCACTGATGAATTCCATCTAGCCTTTAAAGAAGAAATAAATCAATCTCACACAAATTCTTTCAGAAAATAGAGATGGAAAGAATGCGTCCTCAGCTGTTATAAGAGACTTGTATAACCCTGAGCACAAAACTAGACATTTACAAGGAAATGAAATTACAGACCAATTTCCCTCATGAGCATAGATGCAAAGATCCATAAGAAAATCTTTACCTAAATTAAAGTTGGAAACATATACAAAGGATAAAAAAATCATAACTACATAGAGATTCCCCCAGGAATGTAAGGGTGGTTTAAAATTTGAAAATCAATCAGTATCATTTACATTACAAGAAAACTAAACATACAATCATTTCAATAGATGGAAAAAAGTATTTGAGGAAATTCAACGCAATCATTAGGAACAGAAGAGAATTTCCTCAATCTGACAAAGAGGATCAATGAAAAAAATTTCAGTTGTCATACTTAATGGATGCTTCCCTCTAAGTTCTGGAGCAAGGCAAAATGTAGTAACTTATATTTCATATTTCCCAGGCAGTAAGGTAAGAAAAAAAAGACATATACAGATCATAAAGGAAGAAGTATAATTTTCCCTGTTTGCATATGATAATTTGTTATACAGAAAATCCTAACTACTGGGGTGCCTGGGTGGCTCAGTGGATTAAGCATCTGCCTTCAGCTCAGGTCATGATCCTGGGGTCCTGGGATCAAGCCTTCCTTGGGCTCCTTGCTCAGCAGGGAGTCTGCTTCTCCCTCCCTCTCTGTCCCTCCCCCCACCCTGCTCTTGTTCTCTCTAATAAATAAAATCAAAAGAAAAGAAAAGAAAGAAAAGAAAATCCTAACTACTGTACAAAGTAATTACCAGAGGTACTAAGTGAATTTAATAAGGTCATATACAGGATTTATATACATACACTAATTATATTTTTATATTCTACCAGCAAACAAAACAAATTTAAAAACAATTCCAAGTACTCAAGTGTTAAGAAACAAGTTACTACTTAGGAATATATTTAACAAAGGCAAGGCCTGAATCATGTTTATCTGTATTTCCATACTGATTAGCAGAGTTCCTGACAAATAATATTAAAAAAAATTTATAATATAGAAATAACACACTGTGAATTGTGTAAGACTGATGAATCACAGACCTGTACCCCTGAAACAAATAGTATATATGTTAATGAAAAAATAAAATAATAAAATAACATATTTAATAAAATAAAATTTAATATTTACTAAATGATATAAGATATTTAAATTAATGTCTTAAGATACTAGATATTGTTTTCCCCCTCATCTATCTGTTATGGAGTAAGTGTACCAGACCTAAAAGGATTGCACTCCCATGTCAGGGTCTACACTCCTTTCTTTCCCCACTTGGACCTGAACTACTTTTGCATTCCAGCCAACGTATGTGTACTGAAGTTGTACTTATCACTTCTGCTCATATACCATTGGCTGTAAGTTACTCACATGGTCACACATAGCTGCAAGGAAGGCTGGGAGATGTAGTGTTTATCTTGGGCAGATACTGTGCTCTATGTAAATTACATTACTATAGAAAAAGAAAGATTGGATATTGGAAGACAATTAGTGGTTTCTGGCACACCAGTCCTATTTAATTACAATATTCTATTGTTCTTCCAGCTAAAAGGCTTTGAAATCATCAATGAGTTTAGAGCTCATTTCTAGAAACTCAATCCCTAGAATACAGAGAAAGTTCTATTCAGCTGCTATATTTATTTAACTGAATCATGGCAAATTATCACTTTTAATCATCTACATCCTAAAATATGCACTTATGAGACCCACTGGTAAATGCAGAACACTTAGAAAACTGAAAACCTATATTGACCAGGATTTATGAATTACAGGTTAAAATAGAAATCACCAAATAAGATTTATGCCTGATCAAATTATAGAGTTTAGCATACTGACTCATAAATCAGTCCCTTGAATCCCAAGGGCAATAACAGGATTTATAAATCAAAACTTATTTAGGATTTATTAGCTGAATGTCTATCATAAGAATGCAATGTTTATAAATCTCTTTTGACTTACAAAACTAAATTTATAAGCTCTTTGTAGTCAGGGTCCTTCTTTTTTTTTTTAAAGATTTTATTTATTTATTTGACAGGGAGAGAGACAGCGAGAGAGGGAACACAAGCAGGGGGAGTGGGAGAGGGAGAAGCAGGCTTCCTGCCGAGCAGGGAGCCGATGCGGGGCTCGATCCCAGGACCCTGGGATCATGACCTGAGCTGAAGGCAGATGCTTAACGACTGAGCCACCCAGGCGCCCCAGTCAGGGTCCTTCTTTAATGACACTTTTGATGGGTATATATTGTGATGTATGCTGGTGATACTCAGGAGACATTGATTAATGACAGTATCAGAAGGAAAGATAATTTTATTAAAATTGCTTAACATTTAAATAAATTTTGAAGGCTAACTTTGTAATTAAAACATAGCATCTATTTATACACTTTTAATATTATAGAGATCTGGGTTTAAATATTTAGAGAATAAAATAAATTTTAATATGAGTAAAGAATGACATGAAAAGAATAATTTAGCTAAATGGCAAAACCATTTCAGAACAAGTTAAATGTTTCAGAAAACATTTAAAAAGTTCTGTACTATAAATCCTGGTCTGTGTTTAATTCCTAATTTGGCAAATAATTCTATGTTAAAATTATCGATTTTATTACAGATATATTTGTACTATTTCAAAATATTTTACTTTTAGAGTTCTGTTTTCTCATTTATCACATCCTGTTAAGGGTCTCCAGATTTGTCTTCCACCTGGTAAAACGATATTCTTTAAAATATTCACATAGCTGGGGCACCTGGGTGGCTCAGTCAGTTAAGCCTCCAACTCTTAATTTCAGCTCAGGTCATGATCTCCAGGGTCATGAGATTGAGCTCAGTGTTGGGCTCACTCAGCTCAGTCTGCTTGTCCCTCTCCCTCTGTTCCTCCCCGTGCTTGTGCTGTCTCTTGCTCTCTCTCCAATGAATAAATAAATAAAATCTTAAAAAAAAAAATTACATTCACATAGCTGACCTCCTCATTTGGTTTCATTTCTCTGCTCAAATGTCACATTCCCAGGGCCAACTATCTAAAATATCACCCAAGTCACTCTCTGTTATGCTGATTGATTGATTGAAAGATATCACCCAAGTCACTCTGTTATGCTGATTTATTTATTTATTCATTTATTGAAAGATACAAGAAGCAAATGGAAGCTTAATTTCAAGATAGCAAAGTTAATTAATGATAACATGCGGACTGTTACACGGTGAAGTTTCTACCTTCTGGTTAACTCGATACTCCTAATGAAGTTAAAGATGGTTTACCTTATCCACTTTTCAATAATGAAAGCTTAAACAGATAATTTAAAGTACTTTAAACAGGTGCAGACATTAGGTGTTTTCTTAGGTGGGACATGGCCCTTGCTACCTTCAGATATTAGAGATTTTGAAAACAAAAAACAAAGCAGGAAGAAATTAACTATTAAAACAAAATGCAAGTTCAGTGAATATATCAAGAAAACTATGATCTGCTTAGTTTTTAACTTTAGAAAAAGTTAGGATAATATTTCTATGGGCTTTAATTCTCCTGATTTTTCTTAAAATGTAGTTTTAAAAAATACAAAAATTTTTAAATAAAATATAGAATACAAAATCGCTTTAAGAAATCGCTTCCTGGGGCACCTCAGTGGCTCAGTCAGTTGAGTGTCCCTCCAACTCTTGGTTTGGCTCAGATCATGGATCCTGGAATCTCAGGCTCTGTGCTCAGTGGGGAGTCTGCTTGAAGTTCTCGCTCCCTCTGCCCCTCCTTCCACCCCTCCCCCCCCACCCCCTGCTGCTCTCTGTCTAAATTAAACAAATCTTTAAAAATCACTTCCTATTATTGAACAGGCCTAGTTAAATATTTCCCTCCCAAAGTCCATTAATTGTATTGATAATAATAATACAACAGCAACTGATGTTTCTGCTATAACATGATATATGTATTCATGGGGAAAAAACAAGTTCTACAATATCATGAATGAAAAATTAAAAATAATAAGACTTATGGGAAATACAGTGTAGAAACAGACCAGTTAATTAAAACCAGTGGTAGGTCAGTGTTTCCTGGAGTCTGAAGCTTGCAAAATTTTGAGGACGCTTTTTAAAGAAAATACATTTGATTAACTGCCTGACGCAATGCAGCAGAATAAATTCCTATATGTTTTACTACATTTTGTGGCCGCAAATTCTTTGAGCTCCTCTTCACATGACAATAACTTTGCAATATATTTTCCTAGACAAAGAGAAAGATAATGCAGTCTTTCCTCTAGCATGATGAATGGGGCTGTTTGATCATTTGGGGGAGCCATTCCTGTATAAGAATAGCTAACAATAGCTTAACTATATATGGAAGTGACTATGAACCACATAAATGATATACTAAACTTAGACAAAATATATCCACAATTCCACTTACCCTCAGCTGGATCCCTAAAATGGCGCAGCCATTCCAAAGCCCCTGACGGAGAAGTAATTGAAGTGGAAAGAGATTGTGGTCTTAAAAGAAACAGTCAAAATATCTTACTTTGCAAGTGTTACAAAAATGCACCCTCTTAGATGCAATGAAGGGGCCCATGCAAAAAAAAAAAAAAAAGAGAGCATCACTAATGCCCTAATAGATTGTACTGAGCTTAGAGTGAGTACTCCAGCAACAATAATGGATGCTCAGGAAATAAGTTGCCCAGCTCAGGGAGGAAGCTCACTGTGGCCGGAGGCTGCTTCAGAGTATATTAAAAAGGCACAAAAACAATCAGGAGAGGAAAGGCCAGCTTCCCAGCACTGAGACAATGCAGATGGAAGTGCAATCTGCTAGAAGTCAAGAGCTGAGCAAGGCTGAGGGTATGTTTTTCTGATAAGGGAGCCTTGAGTGCAAGTACTCATTTTCATTTCTTAAAATTGAGCAAGAAAGGGTCCAGCCTGTGCAACATTTAAGCTAAGGTTTTTATCCTTTCCTGGTGAAGACTGTATTTATATTCCCACTTTTTGGATTCCCTTTGCCAAGGAAAAATTTTTGAACTAACACAGCTTCCTTGTTATACTAATACCATTCCCTGCTTTGCCCATCATCTGTGAGATTACAGATAATCATGAAGAATAGATGGTAGCTAGAAATTACTGAGCACTAGCTATTGTTCTAAGTGATTTGTAAATTAATACTAATTTATTCTTTGTAGCCACCCATGGGACAGGTTCTAATGTGATCACCATTTTACAACCCTATTTTTGCAGAGGTATAAGCTTTGTAAACATGACTGTTGTGGACCTACCAAGAAGTCATTGGTTGCCCCCTCTATTCAATTACTTTAATTAAATATAAATAAATTTTTATAGCCTTTTATTTTCACTCCTCCTGAATATATTTACCATAGTAATTTGAAATAAGTCTGTATGTAAGTTTATAGAAAGGTAAAGAAGTTATAGTTCATTATATGGCAGTTTGATTCTATTTCTTAATTTGACAACTGAACAGGATAATAGGAGCCCAAAAATGGAATGTGTTTTGGTGTAGTTAATTTAGACCATTGTAGCCCAAAGGCTATTTGTTGGTCATTAAAAATATAGGTTTCTGGCTTTCATTTTGGACCGACTGAACCTGATTTTCTTGATTAGATCCTGGGGAAATGTATTTTTAGCAAGTACTCTTAGGTGATTCTCATGCATACTCAAGTTTAGGAACGTTTAATTTAAGCCAATGTAAATGCTGGGAAATCTCTACTTTCCTATGAACAGACATAATTAATGTCTGGTGTTTATAATTGTAAGACATTGAAAAGCTTGGATGTGATTTAAGAATGAATAAATATATTTTAGTTTTTCATATGCAAATATAGGCTTAAAAGTGTTATTTGAAATAAATGATGTGGTACAGGAAAAAAACTACAAAGTTTTGCAGATCTTTAAATCATACCATCGATTAACTGAAACACCTGGGGGTTAGTCCTCCTAATAGCATAATCTGAAAAGCAGAACAGATTTTGCTGGCTTTGGATAAATCATTTCAGGATAAGCTCTTTTCCCTCATGAACTATTTCTTCCTGCACCAGGAAAGGGATGAATTTTGGGGTCTTGTAGTTATTTGTGAGCTCTCCTTTCTCATAAATATTTAGATTAGAAGAAAAAAGCCAAGATCATTCTTTTAAATAGTTTAATTAACTTTTTTAAATGCATGAACCTAGTTGGGAAAGCCTGCCAGTGAGATTTGAGTCTTGGTTTTAATATTATATTCTTTTCCCTTCCAAAATTCTCTTCCGCATTTCATGAAATAATATATTTCTCCTAATAAACCTAAGTTGAAATTAATTATTTTAGTCATTTTTATCACAAAATTTAATTACCGACACTCTTAATTTTGTGTTGCTTGTGTCTTTGTCTTTATTCTGTGTCACTTCCAAGGCACACTCTCCATCCAGTCTGCTAAATTTAGTATTTCTACCATCACTGCAACGGGTTTTTGGTGCACTACAAAAAAGCCTATGTGTGGGCCATCCCCTTAAATATCTCATTTCCTAGTTGAGGTGTTTACACATAAAAATGCCAGGGATTGCCAAGTTGTAGACTGGTTTAGAAGTAGAATAAATCTAAGCTTCCATGGTATTATCTGCAATTCACTGACATGACTCACAAAAATAAAGAAGAAAAAGAAAGGGAAAATGCACATAATTTCATTTAACCCTCTATGTAAGTCAACATGCACACATATTGTTCTTCTGTTGTAAGATGTGTTTCAACAAACAAAATTAGCTTCTTTATTTGCTGTTTATAGAAACCAAACATCAAAATTTTGAATTTCTCCTTTGTTTGTTATGTCTTCTTGATTGACTGACCTTTTCTCATTATTCAATACCACTTTTTATCTCTGGTAATATTTTCTGCTCTGGACTTTACTTTGTCTTATATTAATGTAGTCACTCTAGCTTTCTTTTGGTTAATGTTTGCATGGTACATTTTTTTTCTGTCCTTTTACTTTTTTTTTCTTTTCATGACTTGATAGCTCATTTCTTTCTGCCCTCCCCAGCTTTATTAAGGTACAATTAATTAAAAATTATGTACACTTAAGGTATAGGACTTGATTTTTCAATATACGCATGCATTGTAAAGTAATCATGACAATCAAGGTAATCAACATACCCATCACCTCACAGTCACCTGTTTCTTTTGTGTGTTGAGAAAAATTTAACATCTCTGCCCTTTGCAAATTTCAGTTACACAATATAGTATTGCTAACTATAGTCACAAAGTTTCACATTGTATCTCCAGAGCCTATTCATTTTGCATAACTGAAACTTTGTACCCCTTGACCAACATCTCCCCATTTTTCCCTCCTCCCATACTTTTAACCTACCAGTATCATTGTAGTTGACATGAGTAGCATATGGATAGGATAAATTTCTTTCAGTTAAAAACAATCCATTCTCTGTCCTTTAGTTGATGCGTTTGACAACTAATGTAATTACTGGTATGTTTGGTCTATCATTTATTATTTACTTTCTGTTTGTTTCCTTTGTGTTTCATTCCTTCAATTCATTTCCCTTCCCTGCCTTACTTTATATTGTGCTGTAGGTTTTGCAGGGTTTTGGGATGGTTGTGTATTTGTTTTTGTTTTTCCTTTTAGTGAATGCTCTAAGGATTACAGAACACATACTTCTCATCATTACGGAGAATCACTTTCATACTTTAGTTAGAAAGTGGAACTTCACCATCTTAGAGATTTCTTTACTCTCTCCCCTTTACTTCTGGAATGGTTGTGTTATTTACCTCCACTGAAAACACTAACATACAATTTATGTTTCTACATCCAACAGTCTAACCTATCTTAAAGAATTCAAAAGGGGAAAAATAGGCTATTATATTTACCCAAATATATGCCATTTTTTTACTCTTCTTTCCTTCCTGATACTGCAGATTTCCTTTTGGCATCATTTGCCTTCTTTCTGAAGAACTTCCTTTAACAATCCTTTTAGATCAAGTCAAGTCAGCCTGCTAAATATTTCCTTAGTTTTTTTAAATTTGAGAATGTCTTTATTTCATTGTTATTCCTAAAGGATATTTTTGCTGGTTATGGAAGCCTGGATTACCCATTCTTTTCTTTCATCACATAAACAATGTGCTACTTCTCCATCCTCCATGGTTTCTGATGACAAATGCGGACTTATTCAAATCATAGCTTCTCAGTAGGTAATCTGTTGCTTATTTTTAGCTGCTTTCAAGATTTTTTTCTTTAGCTCTCAGTAGTAAATGAGGTGTCTGGGTATGGATTTCTTTAAGCTGATGTTCCAGGGAGTTTATTGAACTTCTTGCATTTGGTTTCTTTCTTTTGCCAAACTTGGAAAGTTTTAAGCAATCACAGTTTCTCCTCTCTTCTGGGGCTCTGTGACATCAATGCTAGACTTTTCCCTGAGACTCCTTCCTTCCTTCCTTCCTTCCTTCCTTCCTTCCTTCCTTCCTTCCTTCCTTCCTTCCTTCCTTCCTTCCTTCCTCCCTTCCTTCCTTCCTCCTTTCTTTTTCTCCTTCTCCTTCTTCAATATTTTTTCTTTCTGTTGTTCAGATTGAATAATCTTTATTCCTCTGTTCCCACGTTCACTCATTCTTTATCTCTATTCTGCTATTGAGCCCATCCAGTGAATTTTTTAAACCTTAGCTACTGTATTTCTTATTCTGAAATTTCCATTTAGTTCTTCATATTTTCTGTTTTAGTCTTTTCACTAATTTCAAGTAGTGTCTGCCTTTACTTTTGGGGTCATTTTTCATAACAGCTGCTTTAGAAGCTCTGTCAGATAATTCCAACATCTCTGTTGCTTGATGATTTGTTTGCCTTTTGAGTTGAGATTCCTTTTTTTTTTTTTTTTTTTTTTTTTTTGCATGCTGGGTGATTTTGAATTGTAACCTGGGCTTTGAGTATTATGTTATGAGGTTTTTGGGTTTTGTTTAAGTGGATGGGGAATTTTGAGATTTTTATTTTAGCAGGCAATCAACCAGGTTCAATTTAGACCACAAGTTCCAGGCAGACTGGTGGTTGTGGTTTTAATGTCAGTTCCATTTTCAGAGCCTTTGCAGTCAGGTTTGGATCTGAGCCGTGTGTACACCACCCAACTGCCAATCTGTGAACTGGATATCCTGTATTCAGTTCTAAAGTTCTATGTATACTTTTTAGGGTTTGATCCACACATATGCAACTTGAGATGAGCCCAGGAATTCACAAGGAACCCTAGGGTCACTTTCTTGAGGACTTCTATGTTGAAGATCTCACTAGTTCATCCCTGTCCCCCCTTTCTTTCTATGGAATGCTTCACAAATTTGCATATCATCCTTGTGCAGGGGCCATGCTAATCTTCTCTGCATCATTCCAGTTTTAGCATATGTGCTGCCAAAGTGAGTACAAAAGATCTCACTAGTACTTTCTGGTTCTCTTGGGGCAACTTTTTTGGTTCTCTGGTCAGAAAAATGGGCTTTATTTACTTTGCTCTTTGCTTATTCAAAAATGGGCTCATATCGAGGGTTGAACACTGGGAAGACAAAGACAGACAAAAACACAGTGGGGATTCACTCCATCCTCCTGACATACATCATTCTGATCAGAAAGGAAGATTCCCCAGTCGCAGGATTTTAGGCTTCTGTCATTGTCACTGCCACTCCCGCAGCAACCAAAACATCACTTGGGGACTACACAAGAGAACAGAGAAGAGAAACAAATATCGGGGTATTTTCCCCGCTGTCTTTCAGCATGAAGAGACCTTGCTTATTTAGCTCGAGCTAGAGGGATTCCCCTGTATCTGTCTGTGTCCATATCCTGAAGCCTACTTACGTGTTTTGGGCTACGTTTAGTCCAGAGTGGAGTAAAGAGAGGGAAAAAACACTGGTAAACTCTTGGCTATTTAGGCAGTACTTTGAATTTTGGTCTTGTTCCCCAATCTGCTTGCTACTCTTTACCTTCCGTGTATCTGAAATAGCTGTCTCGTGCCTTCCACCCAAATTCTATAGCTGCATTCAGTGGGAGGCAGTGAGTGGAGCATACTTTGTCTTCCCCACTACTGGAGCCAATCCTCGCAATGAAAGGTAATGAGACAAAAACTATTTTACCACCAACACTAAAAAAAATATATAGCACATACCATAAGCCGGCTGTTTAAGGCCAACAAACTGAGTGTAAAGAAATTCATTTTAGAATTGATAGACCTCAGTGGATCCTTGTTATGATCAATGACTTTTTATTCAGCATGCCATCTGGCATTTTATTCACTACCACTGAAAATATTTTCAATCTGGCGATTGTTGCAAAATGTAGGTTATGTATAATATCATCAGAGGCAAGTCATTGCGTTTTTTATTCTTGTCTTATAAGCACTGACTTACATTGAGAGAACTGCTGATTAAGACATTTTTTAAAAAGCCTAATCAGGGCATTTCTAAACTTTTACATGCAAAGGCACACTCAAATCTATAGAGTACTGTGATCACTCTGTTGAAATGGCCAGCAGTTAGAACACTGTTTTGTGCCTTAATTACTGACGTATCATCAATGGAGATGCACCAGCCTTAGGTACAATATATATTTCTGCAAAGTTGTGAATAAAATAAATTTTGAAAGGCGAATTAATTGGAGCTCCATAATGAATCGTTTAGTAAAGCAAATCATTGCCCCCCTGATATTTGCTATTACATGTGTGATTTTTTTTTTAATAAATCAGGTTTATATATTTTTATTTAGACTTGTTTACCCCATTTTTGAGTTGGCTTCTTTAATTCATAGGTCAGCCTAGGGCAACGTGGCAGATTTGTCTATTTAATGCACATGACTTACTGGGCTGTATTATGCTTTTAGCAATTGCTGGGCAGCAGAACAGAGAACTTAATTAGCTGCTTTTGCAGTTTTTAGACTGCAATCACATTTGATTAAAAAGGTCATTTATTTTATTGAAGGCTGAGGGTGCTCTCCTGAGGACAGAAGCCCATGTTTTGGTCCAGAGGACCAGGGAAGGCCCTGCACCCAAAGTGGCATTTGCTCTTCAGGTCTGTCATGGATTTCTGAATGACCATGGAGAAGGCACTTTGCTCCCCCGACCTGTTTCCTCTTTTCCAAAGCTCCAGACATTTTCAAAGCCCAGCACTTTCATTAATGACAGGGAAAATGTGCAGAGCTCTTCTAAATGCTTTTATAAACAAATATATTCTTCAGCCAAATTCTGAGAGGTAGGCAAGTGCTTACTGCCATTCCCTTTTTACAAATTGATAAACTGGGACTCAAGATATTAGCAGAACAGAGTTTACACAGCAAAGAAGAAAAACTCAAACGCATTTTTTTGTGAATACAAACATTCTTGGTTTTTCTTCGATGACTTCCTGTCACTAAGACTACTATTAATTAATAATAGAATCACAAAGAATTGTTTTTTGTTTAATTCCACCTGACAAAGGGCAAAGAGGTCTATTTACTTAATGTAAGGATGGGTATTGCTTGAGACTGCAATCACCATTACTTGATAAATTTAAATTCAAGTATTTCTCTATGTGTAACACTTTGGAGGTTGATCTTCTATTATTCCTGGTGTCTGAGAGGAAAAATGTTGTATCAACGCTGTGCTGTGTGTATCAACAGGTAGCACTTAGTTCTTGCAAAATGCAGCATAGAAAGAGTTCTGCTCACCTTTTTAACAGCATGAATTCATACTGAGTATGTTTGAGGTAATTTGTCATGTTTTTCTCTATTTTGGGCAGATTTGTGCAGAGGCATAAACAAAGCATTCTTCCTGTTACCTGTAAGATCGATCTTCTTCCTCTTTCCTTAAAAATGAGTATCGAGGGCGCCTGGGTGGCTCAGTTGGTTAAGCGACTGCCTTCAGCTCAGGTCATGATCCTGGAGTCCCGGGATCAAGTCCCGCATCGGGCTCCCTGCTTGGCAGGGAGACTGCTTCTCCCTCTGACCCTCCCCCCTCTCATGTGCTCTCTCTCAAATAAAATTAAATTAAATTAAAAAAAAAATGAATATCGAAACTTGAAATTCCATTGAGTTACTATGGGTTAAATAGCCAAGGCTTTCACCCGTGGCACTTTCAGATGGAATCCTATTACACTTTATGAGGTTATTATTGCCCTTTGAAATTTTCATTAGTTATGGGTGTATTCATCCTAACATTTCGTAGTCGGGAGACAGCTTAAAGACATTGTGTTCTGGCCAGTAGCTGCCGCCCAGGATTCTCCCAATAGAATGCAATAAAAATCACTGTGTGTGCATAATTCTTCCCTCCTCAGTTTGATCAACAAAACATTTTATCTCCAAAATTATGCAAGTGAAGAGAGCTGCACAGGAGGCTGTTCCCTTAATAATTACAGGCTGGCAGATGACACGGCATCACTCAAGGATCACGGTCACGCCAGAAATGTGACAAGAGGTTAAATCATTATAATCAAGTCGGTCTTTGAAGTCTTATCCCTCTCATCTGATTATAATTTATCCTAAATTGTGTGACTGGAAAGTGATGACTGGCTACATAGAAACCATGACATGAATGATCCCTAATTTATACTCCATGAAAAGAGATTCTCTGACATCAACATTTTCCAATTATGATTTATTTAAGCAAATATTTATACAGGTGATATGTATTTAGGTAGAACCCACAAAACCTCAGGTTTTTCATGAGTAATTGGAGGACTGACCTGCATTTGGAACAGTCTGTTCTGGATCATACAGTTGGCTCCACCCTGTGCCTTCAATGCTAAATCGTCACACTGGCTTCCTGTCCCCTCAGGGTCTAGAGTCCGGAAGGGCGGACAAATAATTTAGGAACTGGAATAAAGTGAGAAATAATAACAGAGTAGAGAAAGGATCATGTTATGGCAGCATAAGGGAGGGAATTTAATCCAGATATTAAGAGTAAAAAAGGGCTTCCCCCAAAACATGGGGTTTAGGCCTTTACAGGTCTTACAGCAATGAATAGTTTCTATTCATCCCTTTTGAAAACTTCAGATCTTCAGGAGCCAGTGGGGAGTGGCAGAAAGAGGTCAAGCACCAGCTCATTGCATGGCAGCTGTTTAAAATTAGACAAATTACTTAGCTCTGAGCCTTAACTTCCTCATCTGTACATTCAAGAATAATAATACCTTGGTCATGAGGGCTTTTCTGGAGATTAATAAACTAATATATTTTTAAGCATGTGGAACAAAGAACACATTAAATAAAGGGTAATTCCTTTCATTCTGATAATACTTGCCACCACCAAGCACAGTCTCTCTTACGATACAAAACTCGGGTTTCTACCTAAATAAGGTAGCCCCTAAAACCTGGGATATATGACCAGATTGAGTCAATTCTGTTTGGGCACCATCTGAGTAAATAAAGATGGACCAGCACATAAATTGCTTTGTTATGACAACACATTCCATTCAGAATGAACTGAAATGCCATGAATCCTATCTTTTAGATGATATAAAACACAAAAAGCACATAGAAGAAAACAAAGGCATTATATAGGAGGTATGTTCAGGCTGATTAGTGAAGAACAGATCAATTTTCACAGAGGTGCAGGAAATTTGAAGGGATAGAAAATACTTTAAGGGAGGCTGAAATAGATGTAGAACACTTTTCAAAAGGCTGATTAAATATAGAAAGGGAAGGGGCGCCTGGGTGGCTCAGTCGTTAAGCGTCTGCCTTCGGCTCAGGTCATGGTCCCAGGATCCTGGGATCGAGCCCCGCATCGGGCTCCCTGCTTGGCAGGAAGCCTGCTTCTCCCTCTCCCACTCCCCCTGCTTGTGTTCCCTCTCTCGCTGTGTCTCTCTCTGTCAAATAAATAAATAAAATCTTTAAAAAAAAAAAAAATATATATATATATAGAAAGGGAAGAAATCACAGTGTGTTTCCGAATTTCCCTGGGGCTCTGCGGTTGGCTTGCTGTTCTCTTTCATACACCTCTCTTCTATACCTTTTTCAAAGGGCACCTCTAGGCTTTGGACTCTCAAATCTGTCTGTGAGTGCTCCCGGCTTCCCAATGAGTTCAGATTAGTACATTTCACCAGTTGAAGGCCCACTGAACTTAGCCTATAGGCTATCAAGCCTATTACCACTCCTCCCCTGCTTCTCCGCCACTCAACGTAATTAAAAATGGAATTAATTCCCCTTTCTGAACCTTCTTGAATATTTCCTATTAGTTCCCAGCACACCATCCACCCAATCATCCAAAGTGGAAGCTCCAGAATTAAATTTGGGCTTGTTCCTTTCTTTTAGCCCCAATCGCTAGCCCCACATTCCATCAGTCTGCAAGTCCTAATCTCTCCTACCATTCATCCCGTAGGATAGGGCACGGTCACACAGCACCAGCCTTGCCCACCCAAGTGTGCAGAGGAAGGGCCACATCGGCATCCTCTGGGAATTTGTTCAAATTGCAGATTTTCAGGTCCCACACCATACCTACTAAACCAGAAGGTGCATGTTAACAAGATGCTATGATACTTAACAAGAAGAAATACACATATGGTCTTCATTCTATTTCTGGCACAGAGTTCCTAAAATCCTTGAAATTTCCTAAAGGTGTCTTTTGTTAGGTTAATGAGGTGACTTTCAGAAAGCACCTGAGGCTGGGGGTGGTTGCCAGGGGAACCAACCCTGTGATTAGAGGTTTAGAACTTTCAGTCCCACCCACCAACCTCTGGGTAGGGGAGTGGGGCTGGAGATTGAGTTCAATCATGCCTCTATCATGAAGCTTCCATAAAACCCCAAAAGGACAGAGTTTGGAGAGCTTCCGGGTTTGGTGGACACACAGAGATTTGGGGAGAGTGGAGTGCTAGGGGGACATGGAAGCTCTGAGCCTTTTCCCCCTGGCTTGCCCTGGGCATCTCTCCCATCTGGCTGTGGCTGAGTTATATCTTTTTATAATAAAGTAAGTAAAATGGGTCTCTGGGTTCTGTGAGCCTTGCAGCAAATTAATCAAACCCAAGGAGGGGGTCATTGGAACTTCCAGTCTATACCTGGTTGGTCAGAAGCATAGGGGACAACCTGGACTTGCCTTTGATGGCTGAAGTGGAAGGGGGTTTTGGAGGACTGAGGCCTTCACCTGTGGGATCTGATACTGTCTCCACATAGAGTCAGAATTGAGTTAATCGCTTGGTGGCGTTGGAAAACCCACACAACAGAACTGGTCTCAGAATCACAGGTGTCCAGGTGATTCCATTCCAGCGATCATCAGGCTTAATTACTTCCTGCTTTTTATTGAAAGATTTTCAAATATGTAAGAATTATGGATAATAATATAAAACACCCACATACTCCCCACCCAAACTCATTCCATGTTCATAATGTATATTTGCTTCAGTTGTTTAATTTTTTCGGTAATAAAATACTAGAATTGAAGGCCTCCTCCCTGTTCTTCTCCCTAGGTGACCAACTTGTCCCAGTTTGCCAAGGACTATCCCCATTGCAGCAGTGAAAATTCTGCATTCTAGGAAACCTCTCAGTCTTGGGAAATCCTAAAATTCATGTATATCCTTCTCTCCCTCAGATAATTACACATTTACCACATGCCCATGTTTCCAGTGACACAGAGAATTATTTTATGTGTTCAACTTTACACAAATAGTACCATGTTTTGCACATTGTTTCTGTTAGCTCTTTTTTCACACAGCATTACCAGTTTTGAGACTTACTATAATGATATATTATCATGCACAGAATTATTGTAATTGCTGTATCCCGTTCCGTTGTATAAACACACCCTATTTATCCATTTTCTTCTGATGGAAATTTAGGTTGCTTCCAATGTTTTCTAGCTTAACATGTCCACCAGTATGACAAAAATCACCTTTTGCAGATCTGGAAAATTTGTAGGGAATATATGTGGAAGAAGAATTGCTAAACCCCAAGGTATGCCCATCTTCCTCTTGACGGCGCTTGCTCCCCATGTGTTGATAACAGTTTCTGTTCTTCCACCGGGAGTGTGAGTCCCCTTCTTCACCTTGGCTCACATGGCTCAGCACGGTCTGACTTAAGAGCACTGATAGTCTGACAGGTGCGAGATGGTATTTCAGGTCCCTGCTTAACTAGCAAGGTGGGGCATCTTCCATATGTTTATTGCCTTCCACTTCTCTGCTCTGTTACTTTTTTTGTGTACACACATTGCCCATTTTCCTATCTAGTGTTCTGGATCTTAATCTTTTGTGAGTCATATGAATTGCAAATATCTTCTCCAAGTGGGGGATTTGCCTTATGCTTTGTCTCTGGAATTCTGTTGCCTTATATAGTAAAAATTTTTTCAATGGAGATATATAATTCATATACCATAAAACTCACCATTTAAAAGTATATAGTTCTCAGGGGTGGAGATGGATGGAATAGATAAAGGGGGATTAAGAGATACAAACTTCCACTTATAAAATAAATAAGTCATGGAGACAAAAATCTAAAGTATACAGTATTTTGGTTTTTCATTTTAGTAGTTTTATTTGTGCTTTTCTCTCTTATTTTAGAAGTCTTTCCTATCCTGATACCATAATGTCATTCTTTTTTAAAAAGCTGTAAACGTTTGCTTCTTGCATTTATGTAATTAATCCAATAGGAATAGGCTTTTGGGTGGGGTGTGATGGAGTGATCTAGTTTAATGTTAACCCATATGGATAGCCAATGCACCATTTATTAAATAATCTATCCACCTCCACTGATTTGTAATGCCATCTGTTATCTATCAAATTCCCATATATACATGAGTCAGTCTCTAAGTTCTATATTCTATTGGTTTATCTGTGAACCAATATCACACCATTTATTTTCTATAACTTTATAATAAATCTTGATGTCTCCAAGGCATGTCTCCTCACTTTGTTCTTTCTCATATCTGTCTTTTATTTTCCTACTGTCCCACATAAACATGAGGCTCAGTCTGTCAAAGTCAACAAAAAAATGGCCCAAAAAATGGGTTTTGATTAGAATTCTACCGAATTTACATGGAGTTCAGGAAGAACTGACATATCCCAGTATTGGCATCCTTACTGTATTCCCATCTACAATTTGATAAATCTCTTAATTTCTTCAGGCGTCTTTTTCATCCCTTGAAATTTTTATATATTTATATTACTCCATAAACGCCATACATGTATTACTGTTGGATTTCTGACCAGGTATCCTATAGTTTTTGATGTTGTAAGTGAGATTTGTGTGCTACATAAATATTACATTGTCTGAACGTTGCTGATATATAGGAATGCACTAATTTTTGTACACTGAGCTTGCATGATGCAATCTTGGTGAGTTCTCATTCATTTTTATAGTCCAAGGAGTAGAGGCAATCATATCATTTAAAAATAATAACAATTTAGCTCCTTCATTTCCAATTCTTATCACCTCTTTTTAACTTACCTTGTTGGTTACACTGACCAGAGCAGTAGGATGCTGAATAGAAGGTGCTAGCTTGCCTTACAGTTGCCTTTAAGGAGAAAGGTTATAATATTGTACCACTAAATTTTTGGTATTTTTGGTAGGGGTGGTCTTTGTTTTGAGATATTTATAAGGTGAAGACATTTTCCTCTATATTCTTAGTTTGCTAGTTTTTTTTAACTCTAAGTAAGCAATGAATTTTATTAATTGCTTTTCAAGGTTAATCTTAGAATTATTCTCTTTCAAGAAGCCTTCCGAAGACCCTAAACTTGGACCTAATTCCACTGCATTTTGTGCTTTTCCTAGTAGATTAAACTATCTCTTATAGGTCTATGCTCCCCAGTAGCTTATAAACAATTCAAGGGCAAGAGCCATGTTTGATTCAAGGCTATATCCCCCCAGAACCTGGTGTAGAACATAGAATGTCTCTATTCATATTTATAATTTCCTGAGAACATGTTCTAGAAACTTAATTTCTTCCTAAAAACAAATTGTTTCTGACATTTAAGCTTAATTTACAAAGGCAATTATGATGAAATAGAATATAAATTTGACTGAGAAGAGTTTTAGATTTCTAGATGTTTATACTTGCTCTTAATAAAATAACCCATAAAATATAAATGGCTTCTGAGAAACACTGACTTAATTCTTGTATTAAACATAATTTGTTACTACATTTGAAATCAAATTCATATTTGTTTTAACATTATATTAATTATTTATCTTTGCCTCATGATTAAAAATAAGACCCCCCACAAATTTCTATTTGCTCAGTAAGCACCTTTCAGAGTTGTTTTTTTAATATCTAAGTACTAAGAATATTTTAAGTTAATTAATTTAAATGATGTTTTTACCAATACCAAAAGCCTTTCAAATGCATTATGTTCCAGTCAGTATTTGAAGAGCCTCATGTGTTTTTTTCAGAATGCTGAGCTACTTAATGAGCAAAGGACTTCAAATGCCATTTGAAAATATGAAACCTTTATCTCTTAACTTGGTTTTGCTTCCATGCATAATATAGCTCTAAAATCACAGTGGTGATATTTATTAGCTGTCCTTGCAAAACTGTGCGCAATACATCTTTCACGTTTCATTGAGAAGAAAAGAAACTTAATCCCACCAGGATCTCCATTATTAGTTCTTCCTCTTGATTTTTTTTTCCCCCATGGGGATTTTGTGTTGACCGGATGGTGCTCTGAAATCCCTAGACAGAGCTGCATTTTACAGAGGCAAACTGGAAGAGCAAAAATCTGTTTTTGAGTAAAAGGATTAAATCTTATATCTTGTTATCTGGCTCACTAAGTCCAACCTAGGCATTATTGGGTTCATATTCAATATTGGGCAATTCTTTTTTTCCTCACATAGCAGTTTCCCTTCATTTCCAATAAAGTCCTGTTTTTACTTTGTTCCATTGCTAATAGTAATTAGCCACTCAATGACCCCCTCTCTCCCTTTGAATTCTTCCAATTCTAAAGAGTACTCTACAACCACATCTTCATGCTGGATCGTCTCTCTTGAAAATGTCAATTAATCAGCTCAAAAATTGAAATATCCCTTTCCATATTCATCACAGATGTTTATTTTTCATGGGCAAGAGTGGCTGAATGAAATATTTGAGAATCAACTTGAAGAGAAATTGTTTACTTCTTGAATTGGCCCAATCCTCACTTTGAAACATAGTGAGGCTTTTAATCTTCAGGTAGTTACCCCTGTGAGGAAATATGTCAAAAATGGAGAAATAATTCCAAGGTCACATAACCTGTCATGTTTTTCTAAATAGTGCAACATTACAAAGTGTTTATTCCAAGTCCTTTCTCTATGGCATAAAGAAAATAATGTCCATTTGGCCTTTCTCACCTGTGTCCCGTGTTATAGTGATGTCTAAGAATGTGTCATTTCTATATAAAACCAGCTATCTTATTTCCAGAAAAATAATGGAGTATTTTGTTTCAGTTTTGTTAGGTATGGTCAATAGAAGTATGTAATCTACCAATAAAAGTATGTGAAAGTCAGGACCTATCTTTTTCTTCCCTACGTACTCATTTGCCATATTCAAAGTTTAACCTTCACTCTCTAGCGACATTGAATGACACGGTTTTCCCAAACTGATCATTTTCCTTTCTTATATCTTTGCCTTTGCAACTGAGAGTCTCTCTCTCTGGAATGTACCTCCCTTTCTTGACTGTCCATTTATGTAAATATCTACTCTTCCTTCAATACTCTGACCCAATGTCATGTTTATGAGACTTTCTCTAAACATTTCTTTCTAAACACACACACACACACACACACACACACAAAGACAGCTGTTTTCTCTCTTCCTGGCCCTCCAATGGCACTTTATAGATTAATTCACTGAATTAGAATTATTGGTTTACACTTTCTTCTCTTATTAGATTGTGAAATCCTAGAAGTCAAGTTATATCATTTATTCATTTTTGGATCCCAGAATCCATACTGCCATGGTAATTAATGGGCACTCCATATGTATTTGTAAATAACTGATTGGATAGTATATGTTGACTCCTGTAAAAGCAATCTTAAATTCTGGAAAATGGTACTATTTTTCTAGATTGAGCTTATTATCTATAACCATAATGACCAAAGGTAAATATGCTATTTTAAATCAACTAATGTTAAATAGGCTTATTGCGGTGATCATTTTGCAATATATACAAATACTGAATCATTATGTGGTACACCTGAAACTAATATAATGTTATATGCCAGTTATATTTCAGTTAAAAAGAAGATACGCTATTAAAAGTTGAATTTTTAAAGGTTTTCATGAGACATAAGTAAAATTAAGAATTTTTAACTGAAAAAAGAAAAAAATGTGGTGATGTATAATCTGAATTTATTTGTCAAAATTAACTCATATTTAGAATATAAAGTGTCTACAAAGGAGGGATCTGAGTAAAATAAGACTTCTCAACTAAAAGGTAAGTTGAAAGTTAGCTCTTGTGATCTCTTTATAAAATGAGCCTTCGTGGTTAATTTGCAAAACAGAAAGGAGATTTGAAGTAAACAGAGTTAAGGGCTAAACATCTCTATTCTGATTATTTTAGAGGGGCCTCAGCAATGAGGATTGAGTGTACCTTCCCATACCAACTTGTGAACAGTCTAGAATGACCCAAATTGTATTTTGCGCTCTTTTTACTTCATTTTAAACAGAGCCAAGATATCTTCTATTTTGAAAACAAACAAAAATAGAAACCAAATTATAACCAATTTATAAAATTAGTCATTTAGGATACATAACATTCCATTATGTTTATTGCTTTCTTCCTTATTACTTCTCTAATAACTACAAAGATTTAATTTTCTGTTAAGATGATTAAAATGATTTTAGTAAGAATGTGCCTGGATACTTGGAAGAGAGGAAGTGTAGTTTATGAGTTCCAAAATAGCAATATTTGAAAACATGTGCATGAAAGAACTTTTGTAAGCATTCTTGGAATGACTTTTCTCCCTATCTACTCACCTCCCCCTACCCCAACTTAAAAAAAAAAAAGCCTTGGGTGGAGTTAAGAACTCTTTTCAAATCTTAAACAATAAGTGGAAATCCTGAAAATGTATTCTCCTTTATTCAGTGGGGGAAAACACTTTAAAGCTTCTCTCTCTCTCTTTTTTTTTTTCTCCTAAGAATTGTTTAGCAAAGGATTTACTTGCCTTCTATTTTGAACAGAAAATTCAGTTTTAACAACTTGAAATATAATGCCATCTGTTTTTCTTCCTCTCCCCCCACTCAAAACACAATTCCTTTTTTCAAACATAACAAGTACATGGCCCAAAGAACCCAGATAAATATATCAGTTCAACTAATTCTTTACTTTAACCAAGGGTAAAACTAAAATGTGCCATAAAAATGTAAATGTGAATGCAAATATAAAACATACAAAGCACATCTATACATTTAAATTTCTTAAGTTCTAATTAAGTCATTTTGTCTTCTCTATATATCTACCAGGATAGAGGTAGCTATGAGGTGAGAAATGAGGGCACAATACAAACCATGATGGACATTAGCAGGTGGGACCAGGAGCCAGGGGACCAAAGAATCACAGAATCCCTCTGAAGCCAGTTTCCTCAAATCTATACCACCTGCTGGGCCCACTTATACATCTCCCCAAAGCAGCAAATAGCTGGTATGTGGAATCCACTCGAAAATAGAAATGGAATTCAGTAATAATGTATTTTAAATTACTTTAAAAGTGAGAAATGATATACAAATGTGAAATATCATTATATATTTATATTCAGGGTATTCTGAACTGATTAGTTCTTGTAAATATCATTCTGACTGATCTCTAATGTAAGAAGGGGACTTAATCCCATTTTCAACAAGATTCCCATGAGAAAAAATTCATTTTATTTAGGGCTTATTTTGCATTTCAAAGAATGCTTAAAATTCCACTCATCAATCTTTATTACAGCCTACCATTTCTTATATAGCCATGATAGACTTCAAGAGCATCCTGAAATATGATTCTTTTTGGCCTTATTCAGAGAGACTTGATCTCTAATAACAGCCCCAACTTTGATTCTAGGAAGGTTATGGGGTACCAGGTTTTCTGGCCTCAGAATGGAGGATGAGTTATAAGCCATATGAGTGGACACAGCCCTGAAATAGCCAGGCACATTTCCCTTCATGCCTAATCTTTCCTGTTTCTACTAAAGCCTTCACAGGCCAGGAGTTAAGCCACCACAGAACAGCTCCCAAATCATCTTGATATTCACTTGAAAAGTAAAAACTAAGGAGCTAGTCTGAGAAGCTAGACTCTTACTGTTATTGGAAAGCCATGGGTGATTTTTGACTCTGAAAATTCTTAACATTCCTAATTTTCTGATTTCTCCACTTCAAGATGTGTGTAGAAGGACTGAGATTTGTACACCTTTCAGACATACAACCCTGAAGCTGGTTCTTGCTTCTCCATTTCCCTTTGCCCAGAAGCAACTCCAAAACAAATTCTTTTTTTTTTTTTTTTTTTTTTTTTTGCACGTAGGCTCCACACCCAGTGTGAAGCTCAACGTGGGGCTTGAACTCGTGACCCAAGATCAAGACCTGAGCTGAGATCAAGAGTCAGACATTTAACCAACTGAGCCACCCAGGTGCTCCTCCAAAATACATTCTTAATTTGTTATGGGGAAATGCTCAACACATCCTATGTGTGTATGTTTCATTGATGTTTGTAGTTGGTTACCCCTTTACATTGTTGATGGCCTTTCTTGGGCTCTAAACTTATTTCTTGAAGTTATTTACTATGCATTATGTAGAAAATTGACATTTCATATCTCAACTGTTTTTTATTCATAATGTCTCCTTTCCCTGATATCTGCTGAATGGGTTAGACAAATACATGGCAAAATAAACTAGCCATAATTAAATGACAAATTCTAGCTTACAAATCCTTCAACAAAGCAGACAAAAGCATATAATTTACAATGTTAAAAAATGATCAATAATATGAATGCAGTTGACTAAAACCATTATTATTCTGGAACACAAATTAAGCAGTCAGAAGATACTTTTTAATTCCCTTCTAATAAAAGCAGCTTATTTTGCGTATCAATTTGCACATTTTGTCAAATAATATAACACACTAGATAGTGGTGAGTGTTTAGTATCTCCATGAAGATTTTATGTCAATAACGACTCTCAAAATTTCTGCCCCTAACTATAACGTAGTGCTTTGTGAGAACATAACTGAGCAATGGGAAGAGCATCAATAGTGCCAAAGTACTCACGAGAGGATATTCCCGATATAAGCGTAGTAGGAGCAACAGTAGGGTGTGGTTCCATCACAACAGTAAGATCTGCAGTCTTTCCCACACTGAGCAAGGCAATCCTCTGCAACATAAACACCACATATGTCCTTTACAGTTCTGAAATCACAGCTGCATGAAAAAGTCTTCTATTTCACATCTCACCCTCAAAGACCACTCTTCAGTGCATTTAGATATTCACTGTACGTACTCAGAATTCCAAGACATGTGTAGGCATCTAAACGAGTCTTCCTTCCCTCCTGGACATAAATCTAGAAGAGGCAAAGATCATTCTTTTTTGAATTTCCTGATCAAGTACCACAATTGGTAGTTAGAATTGTTGAATGAGACAATGAAAGGAGAAATGAATGATCCAACGAATCAGTCATTCAATTTTTCAATAGAAATCTTTTTTTAAATAGAGTTCTTAATAATAATCTCGAAATGATAAAGTCTTGACTTTAGGGTAGTACTCCCAATTAACTTCATTTTATGGAAAGTGTGATTGACATGTATAAAGTCAACTGGAGATAATTTTAAAATAATGTATATTTTCATGACAGTGTATTATATGTTATCCTTTCTCTACACTTTTTTATCTTAATAATTACACTTTGCACACATATGGTTACACAAATTAGTCTGCATATGTATCTTGTCAAGCCATCTGGATTGGAAGATAATCAGTTAGTTGTAGGAAGAGGTTCCTGTAGATAACTAACTTGTAAATAATTAAGAATTTATTTAATGCCAGATTTAAGAATCAATAAGTTATGAAACAGCACTGTGGGAAGAGGAAAAGGTATTTTCTGAGTAAAAGGAACTTGTTGGAGCTGATAAAGCCAAATTACTGTCTTTTTTTCCCTATGTTTTGGGTAATGAAAATTAAACCCAAAATGCTGAATAAAAGTTACCCTGGCTTTTAAAATTCTTTGTGCTACCTCAATGATTTATGTTAAGATTATCAGTTATACTCAGTGGTATAAATTATAATGGATATGTGAGTTTCAGGTACATGACTAGGAAAACATTAAGTTATAGGCTGGTAATTTAAGTTATGGTGTTTAAGAATCACAAAATAAGTCCTTTCCAGCTCACTCTCTAAAGGTAACATCAACTATGAACTAAATTATGGAACACTTTTGCTTGCCTGTCAAGTCATAACTGAAAAGTGAACTATGTTACACTCTGTCTGTATGTCCATGTGATTGATTTACCTAGAAAGGAAAATTCAGATTTTGTTTTTAAATCACCTCCCTGGCAGGATGATTTTTGACAAATGGATGTGATCAAAAGTTCATTCACCTTTGTCAATACTGCATGGCCTTCGTAGAGCAAGTGAAAACATTCGTATTTTTCCCCTTGACTTTATTTCTACCTTAATGTTTTCTTCTGAGATGTCTTAAGAAGAAATGAGAGGAAAAAATATCATGATGCCCATGATAGTGACATCTTATTCAGCTCTCCATGAATATCAAAGATCCAATTACTATTATTGTATTCCAATTACTACTGTTATAAGGACATGGTGTTATCAAAATATTTTGAACCAATGCTACAGGAAACCAAGCCCATTATCTTGTAGCCAAGAAGCTGGATTATACCTGCAGCAAACATCAAGATCATGTCACACATTGTTCATTATTTTTTATGGCATTTTCCAGCACTCCTGTCAACTTCCCAGAATTAAACAACTGAAAAGGGCAGATTTCATAGTACGGCAAATACATTCACAATCACATTTCCAAACTCAGGTTTTGACCACACCTCAAATCTTATTTTAATGTTAGTTGCTTTCTCCAGTTTATTTCAGAATAATTCTATGAAGATCAGATTTGGAAGATACCAGAGCATTTTCTCATTTGTAAAGAATGGAACATTCCAATTGTTTCAGAAGATAAACAACATTACTTCTAATATTCAAGTTAATATCCTTGACAAATAGCCAGTGGAAACTTTCTTCAGTGACTTTAATTAAAAGCATGATCTGGAAGAAGGTTCTCCAACCCTCACCCCGCCTTAAGGAATGTGAAGCACAGGAAAAGCAACATCTGGCTGCAAGCACTTGCTCAGAAATGGTTCTTGTAAGCTACAGCTGAGGATAAGAGAGGAAGGAAAGGGAGGGGACAGAAGTCACTGGCTGAGGCCCGGGGAAGGTAAAACCTTGGCCAAATCCTGTCTTTGTCGCCTGCATTGGGAGTTGGATGATAATATAAACTTCACTGGGTCTCTTTCCAAAGGTGGTTCCACAGCAAAACATGATGCTTTAGGTAGAGAAACTTTGCTCTTACCTCCTTAATGAATGCAACATGAATTTAATGCGTTTGCTTTGGGGGAAAATAATTCAGGCTATGAGCAATGCATCTACTTAGGTTTTTGTCCCATTAAAGCTGGCAATTCATTTAACAGGGTGTCTCAACTAGTATATAGCTGCATTGTCTCCCCACTTAACTCCAGTCCTCACTTCCAGCCACATCTCTTAGTTCCAACCAAAATGAATCATGTACTTTTGCAAATAGGTTTCTCATGATTTTTGCCTTTGTTCACATTATATCCTACTCCATTCCCTTATGTCCAAGGCTTCCCTATCAAAGGTCTAGTTCCTAAAATCCCTCCTTAATTCAGTTTCTCTGAGCAAATATTTATTGAGCTCTTCTTGTGGGTTAGGTATTTTGCTAGTCTCTGGATATTACGCTGAACAAGACAGACAGACATCATCTTCATAGAGTTTACACTCTTAAGCCAGCAACGAGGTCCCCTCCTGTGAACACCTATAGCACAGAGCTGTACTTCTAGGGCACAGCCTTTTATACATTAAAGTAGGCACGCCTTGTCTCCCAGACAAGACTCAGAGCATGGCTTCTGTCCTATACATCACGCAAAATACCTCACTCAACAAATATTGCGTAAATAAATATAGCAAGCATAAAAGGGCTTCTGAAGCGAAGAGTTCAGGAATTAACACGAAAGAACACATTAGCTAAACATTTCTTATCAAAGACAGTATGTCAATTCAGTATTACTGGCTTGTGATTACTTTGTAGCTTCCTAGGGAGGGATGGGGGAGGAGAGAAGAAATGAATGGAGGAAAGCTTTCTCAACTAACCAAACTTGTTGCCAGCCAGCTCTGCAGATTTCCTGAACCCCGGGGGTTGTGCAACTAGCACTGGGGGCACAGGAGGAAAGGAAGGAAAAGTGTGCACATTAGAAGCTTTCGGTTTACCACAGGGAACAAAATAGACAAAAGAATAAGTTGTTGTTCAAGGGCGCCGACTGAGTAAAGATGAGTGAGGTCGTGTTCTATTTTCTTATTTTTTTTTCCTTTGGATAAACAGAGGAGGTAGAAAGAATCATAGCTTCAAGGGAACCAATAAGATTTTAATATAAAACTAGTATTAATGCAATTGTTTCAGTCTCTCAAATTCTGAAAACCTCACACACTGTAAGTAAAAGAAATAAGCATTGTAAACAGGTTAGAATGTGGTTTCTCCTCATTAAATAGGAAGTACTTTCCCTACTTTTATAAGTTTTTGTATTTGAAAGTCAGCATTTTCCTTGCAATAAAATATCTTTTAAATAACTTATAGACAGCTACTAATTTACATTTTAGTGTACAAGTTGAAAATTTCTATAGAAGTTTGGGGAGTCATTTCTGGCAAGGTTGAATGAGTTCGATTCTCTTGATGTTCAGTAACAATGTTGAAGAACATCTTCATTTCAGTTGCAATATCTTTGTAAGTATCAAAAGCTAAATCAGTGCTACATAAATTGACTACTGTGATTTTTGTCCTTGGAAGTGAGAGACATAAAAACACTTTACAAACAACTTTGCTTTTAGCTTGTTTTATGAATACAAAGCAGATGCAAAACCACATGTCTAATTAACCTTATATATGAAAAACCAGTGAAGGGTCATTTTGAGCTCCATCTCAGTACAAAACGAGAAAACCGCTTTGCTCCATCAATTATTAGCAATGCTCAGGAAGAATAATTAGAAGGAGGGAAATGAAATCCCTTTCACCTATAAACAGTGCTTAACGAAATCAATGAAAACAGATTAGTCTCTGGTTGAATTTACACCCCTCAAAAACTTTATATTTGAACTCAAAGCATCCAATTACCCAGACTACTACCCTTGAGAATGATCTGAAGAAGAAACCCAAAGGTCTAAAGCTTTTAATTCAGAAATACTCAGAATGTGGGTGTAGCAGGGGCAGGGGGTAGCCTACTCTGAAATGGAAAAGTCACCACATTAGTTTATTTTAAAACTTCAGCAAATACCTCTAACCTCAGGTGCTTTTTAAAGATGCTTTTCTCCCACCCTCAGTCTCTGCCCTCAACCCTCAGATTCCCGAGTCGTGAATAGGATTGGATAACTTTTATGCTACCCAGAGAGTAAAATTCCCTAACTGTGGGACTGGGGTTTTTACGTTGCTTGCGGAAAGAGAAAGGAAGCGAAAAGGACAAACGGGGAAAGTTAAAGAAAAGGAACAAAACAAAACAAAAACGCGTGGAGGTCGAGCCGAGGGTCCGGCGCACCGGCTTCTGTGGCTACCCGGCGGGGACCACACAGAGCTGGCCCTCCCACAAAGGTCCCCGTGCGTCCCGCCCTACCCGCGTTGCCCCGAGGGCGACGCAGGCTCAGTCCCAAGTCCCCTTCCCCTCTCTCGCCTCCCCAAGCCACTGACCTGCGTAGACAAAGAGCAGGACCAACTTCGGAAGCAAGATCCCTGGACACCCGGGCAGCCTCCGCGCGTCCATCCAAGCCGGTGGCCGGAGGTTGCGCGCCAGGACCGACGGACAGACAGACTGGAAAGGGGGCTGGGAACGAAAGGAGAGCCCCAGACGCGGAGGGGCTGGAGGGCGGTCAGAGGGAGAGGTCAGCACTCCCGAGACGGGGATCGCGGGGGGGCCATTGCCCTGGGAGCCTTCGAGGGGAGCCCGGGCCGGCCCGCGCGGGGTTGCGCTGGGACCGAGGTCTCTTTGTCTCTGGCCGCGGCGCTCAGGCGGAAGACGAAGCAGCCCGCTCCTGAGTCCTGGGCCACCCGGGCTCACATTTCATCTCCGCGGATGGCACCGACGTGGGGCTGGGGGCGGGGGTGGCCCCGACTCCTCCCCACCCTCGGGTTCTTCCTTCTGTAGAGAGGGACTCCCTCAGCTAGAGGGAACTTTCTCTAACCCTATGTTTTGGCCATTGTTGTGCAGTTTAGCAAGCTCCTCTTTCTTCCTGCCCTCTACTCCAGTTTTTCCTTTGGAAACAGTAGGTGAAGAAGAATTTAGCTTTTTTTAATCTTTAAACAAATGTAGGGATTTTCAGGGTTGAAGGTACTGGACAAAGAAAGCCAATAAAGAAAGCCCAGGAGAATTGGAAAGTACAGAAACGGTGTAAGGTATCTCTGCTGAAAGCTGATAAAATGTTTATTTGTTAAACATCTAAGGCCTTGCCAGTAAAGTCATGGAAAACAAAAAAAGAACATACATGGTCATCACTGTTATTTGACACTGTTCTGGAGTTACTGGCCTATGCAATTAGACAAGAGAAAGGAAAAAAAAAGAGTTATAGAAACTGGAAGCAAAATTATCATTTGCAAATGATATGCTTGTATATGTGGAAAATCAAAGAGAATCAACTCTACAGCTCCTAACTAGAGTTAAGTGACTAAAGAATCAATCATTTTCTTTCATGCAAAAATATCAGAAAGTTCTCAGTTTTATGTATGAAAGAAAAAAAAGAAATGAATAAGTGAATAAAGACAATTATCTTTACTATTAAAGAAGACCCAACATCATAAAGATAACAGATTTCTCAAAATTAATCTAAAAATCTGGGAATTAAACTGAATTTAATAGAAATACCAACATGAGCTTCTTTCAAACCAGTCTGATTCTAAAGTTTATGTCGGAAATAAACCTGTAAGAATATCTATTAAAAAATGAGAGTGATGAATGGGATAAGCATCAATAGAAAATAAATACATTATAACTTCACAATAACTGAAACAGTTTTGATTAACACAAGAATAGATGGGCTCAATGGAACAGAAGGGAGAATATAAAAAGAAAGATACATATGTATAGAAATTTACTTTATAGTTTTAAAAAAAGACAGTTTTAAAGCAGAAGAGGAAATGATGGGTTATCCAGTGAATTGTGCTGGGGCCTTAAGTAGGCATCTGTGGATTCTTATCTTCTTTCATTAATATCAATTTCATATGAATTAAATATTTAAGCTTGAAGATGCAATTATAAAAATATTAGATAAAAGATGGGAGGATGACATGTAAATAATTATGAAATAATCATGGAAGTCTTTTCTAAGCATTATAAAAAACTCAGAAGTCATAAAAGAAACAAATTGACCAATCTGACTCCATTAGAATTAAAACTTTCTATATATGATAAGCCACACATTTAACTGGCAAAAATATTTACAACGCATAGGACAGACAAAGTCCTGATCTCCTTATTTGGAAAGAACTTTAAGAATCAATAAGGAAAAGAAAGCCAATAGAAAACTGAACAGGGATATTAATAGAATTATCTATCTATCTATCTACCTATCTACTTACCTACCTACCTTTAGTCTTCTAAACATCCTAACTCCCCAAAAAGAAAAAAAAGTAAAAATCAAACTGACAGCGAGACATCATTTTTCATATATCAGATCAACCAAAAACAAAACAAAACAAAACAAAACAAAACCCAACTTTTAAGGGAGCAATGTGGTAATATGTATCAAGATTCAAATGCACATGCAATGTAATGTAATCAGTCCTCCTCTAGGAATTTAGGCCTATAAATATGTTGCTGCATGGATGTAAGAGGATAAGAGGAATAATCACTTTCAAATAAATATAACCTGAGATCCCTAGTGTGTTCTATGCCTCAGTGAAGTCTTAGCCATCCACCAGTCCAATAAGAAGTCTGATCAGGTCCTTCTCTCTCTCAGTCCCAACAGCTGATCTAGCACCAAGTTTTACTGATTGTGCACCTGAACAACACTCAAATATATTTGCATTTTGCTTCTATCTCTGCTCTAATCTAGGCCTTTAGAGTCTCCATTACAACCAGTCTCCCTGCCTCCAAGGATATTCTCCAGACTGAAGCTGGAATATTTCTTCTTAAACTATGGATTTTATCACATTCACTCACCTGTTTAAAACCCAGTACATTCCTCTTGCTCTTGGATTAAAATCCAGTCATTTAATCCATGGTTTTCAGAAACTTTATCACTAGGTCCTGTTGCTCTTAACCCGATCTCAACATTCTGCTGAGGAGTACAATTTCAAAATAACTGTGAGAATTTCTAAATAGCTGGGAGAATAACTGGAGGAAGTCTCAGATATACAGGATTTTGAGTTCTAAAAGAAGATATAGGTGTAAGTCAGTGTTTGTGAAGCTAGGGAATGATACTGAAGGTTTTTGGAATGGAAAGATGCTTGCGTCTGCAGATGAAACTGGCTGTAGGACCCTAGGTCCGGGATGGAGAAGCAGGCATCTAGTGAAGGACAGGACTACACCTGCCCAATTGTTGCACGCAGCTCTGGGAGAGGCTGCCTGTTGCCACTGATGCCAGTAGAAAGTTGAAGTGTTGATCAGAGTAGCCCCTTCCAGCTTACTTTTGAGAACAGAGAGCCTTCTCCTCATACACTTCAATGATATGACCAAGTAAGCTTACCTGCTGGTTCAACATTGCACAAGAAATTCCGTCTTAAAGTACTCAGGTGATTAGTAGTCCTAATTCAACTGACATCCAAAGACAAAGAAAGATATCAAGCCATTTAAGGAAATGTGACAGCTTAAAAAAAGGATTTGGAAAAAAAAAAAAAGAAAGAATATGTATGTATATATGGATGGACATGTATACACAAAAAATGAAATGAAAGACCTTAAAACACAGCAGTAGAGGGCCGAAAAAGAGTTTCTGGAAGTTAAAGTAAATTAGTTAAAGTAAGTTAAAGTAAGTTAAAGTAAAACTTGATTGGAGATTTTAAAAATATCACAGAAAAAGTTATAAAATTGTCACAGATGAAAAAACAACTTAGGCTGTTAGGTCAAATAGAGAGCATATTTCATAAGATAGAAAAATATGCAATGAAATAGATGATGAATAAAAATATAAGAAATACTAAGGCAAATAGAAGAGACCAAATATGGTCTAGGTGCAAGCTAGAAACAGTTTTAAAAGAAACAAAAAGTGAAGAAGCAAACATTTAAAAGATTATTTTTTTTAAATTCCAAGCTATAATAGAATTTGAATTTTCAAATTTAAAATGGTGAGTGAGTTCCAAGAAAACTTTAAAAAATTTTTTTATTGTTATGTTAATCACCATACATTACATCATTAGTTTTGATGAACTTTTTTTTTTTTTTAAAGAGGCACGCAGGGGGGGATGGGCTAGATGGGGGATGGGTATTAAGGAGGGCACTTGTTGTGATGAGCACTGGGTATTGTATGTAAGTGATGAATCATTGAATTCTACTCCAGAAACCAATATTGCACTATATGTTAACTAAGTAAAATTTTAATGAAAAAATAAATTAAAAAATTTAAAAAGAGACATGCATATATACATATCCTAGAGACCTATTTGAACTAGTATAAATTTAAAATCATATAAATTTTTCAATATAGTAAAAAAAGTTTTCTTAGGAAGAGAATTAGACAGATATCAGACTTCTCATTTGCAACCTTAGAATTTAAGAGAGTGAAAATATTTCTATACCTTTGAAAGATAAAGACTACAGCCCAAGAATCCTATTTCCAAATCAGATTCCAATATGTTTATAACATTATTTATTATAATTTCAAAACATGATAAAGAGCTTCCATATCTAGTAGAAGTAGAACAGTTAAGTGAATTAGGATACATGCGTATTATGGATTAATATCCAATACTTCAAAATAATGAGGAAAGTCCTTATGATATACAGTTAGGAGGAAAAATGGAAAATATCCAAGGGAAATAACCCATGGATAAACATATTGTGCTATATATCCATGCAGTGAAACACTACTTGGCAGTAAAAACAAATTTGAAAAACATGCAACATGAATGAATCCCTGGAAGAATATGCTGAACAAAGAAGCCAGACACAAACAAATCACTGCATAATATTTTTTACATGAAATTCTAGAAAAGGCAAAATTAATTTATAATGACAGAAAGCAGATTAGTGGTTGCCTGGGAATGGGGGTAGAAATATAAATTTGATAGCAGAGGGTCATGAGGGAACTTTTGGGGGATGATGGCAATGTTCTATATCTTGGTAATGGTGGCCATCACCCTGACTTATGCATGTGCTGAAGTCATGCATGCACTTAAGTGTATACAGTACACTTAAAATATATATGTTTCAATGTATGTAAATTATACCTCAAGGAAGTTGAGTTTTTTCTTAAAGATTTATTTTAGAGAGAGAGAGAGCTGGGGGAGGGGCAGAGGGAGAGAGAATCCCAAGCAGACTCCCCGCTGAGCACAGAGCCTTGATCCCAGGACCCTGAGATCATGACCTGCGTCGAAATCAGGAGTCAGCTGCTCAACTGACTAAGCCACCCAGGCGCCCCGAAGAAGTTGAATTTTTAAAAGCTATCACTAACACATATGTGGGAGATAAGAGTACAGCCAAATTTGTAAAAGTAGCTATTTTTTTGACTCCTGGAATTCTAATTGTTATTTAATAGTTTCCCCAAATTTACACTATAGCTCTACATAGCTCTTAACATATAATAACTACTAGCTTTAAAAAGATGCATCCATCTTTTGCAATATTATTTTTGTCATTAAACTCATGTCTGTGGAGAAGATTTAATAATACAGAAAAATCTCATGGTCTCTCTAAGGAAAAAGCAAAACTACATTTCCTTTGAGATCCTAATTTAGTGAAATATAGATATGTACTTCTTTATTCTTGTTTATGTGTTTTGCAAATACTTTATAGTAAACATGTATTCTTTTATAATGAGAACAATGGGTTTTAAACAAAATCGTTTAGTCTGATCATGTCAATTAGAGTGGATATTTCCTAACAATTAATATGAAAGTAAATACTATTGCATTTTGAAAATTGAATGGTTTTATCTCCGAAGATATTTTAATTTCTGCCATAGTCCTAAAACTTTAAGATACATATTCATCAATGAACATATATTAGTATATCATGTGTAATTTGGTGCTGCATTTATATTATAGTTGTGCCTTTGGATGACCCGTAAACCAACATTTTAAATGTCATAAGATGATTAAAAAGCTATAGGTGATATATGAGGGGTGAGTAATTTTAACCTACAGTATTATTTAGAACCAGAGAGTTAGAACAGAACAGGATTTCACAGATTGTCCAGGTCAATTTCCCTGTTTCATAGATGAGAAAACTAAGGGCAAATTATCAAGTCAGTGAGAGGCTCGACAAGTTCCCATGAGGAGAGATCACATATCAGATTTCGCTATGATAAAATAGAGTATGCCTGAGGATGCCTTGATGATGATTCCTTTTAAGTTCTTCTGACACACACTTTGTTTCTTCAAATAATTTATTTCACCATGTAGTCTGACTAGCATAACTTCTCGCCATTTGTTACTCATTAATAAATAAAAAAAAATCAAACATTCTGTGTACATGAAAGTCTTCTACTTGTGTCTCGTCTTTATCTTCATTAGAAGATATGTGGTTGCCAAGAAAAGTAAGACTCAGACAAAGTCAAAAAATCCAGAAGAACGCAAACAGAACCCCCCCCCACAACAAAACAGAGAAGAAAAAGGGAGATGACATAAAATATGGCATTCATGGCACAGAAAGAATAACTGATTGCTTGTTTTGTGCCAGAACCATTTCTAGGTTCTTTAAGATTTTAATTAATACTTTCAACCTCCTAATGAAGTGGATACTATCGTTATCACCCTTGCGGTGTAAGCAGAGTCATTGAGACCCAGCATGAATAAGTAACTTGGCCCGAGGTCACACAGCAATGAGTGGTGCCCTGATAATATAATTTCAGAGCAGAGCTTCTACCCTTAACCACAGAGGCTAAGTTGTCTTTCAAAACAAAGAGCTTGTTTGGATTTGGTGAAGTTTAAGATTCCCGATTTCGCCATATCAGAAACGAGAGGCCAAGTACTTGCAGATGAGCTTTCTCAATAGCAACTGTTTTAGTTTCAGTAAAGCTTCATGAGCATCTCTAGTGTGCAAGACCTAGTACAAGCTGTGAGAAGACTTAAAGAAAGAGCCCTCTTTCAAGCTTTGAGGAAGAGCAGTTTGATAAAAGCACAAAGTACTATTGGCTGTAGGACTTTTTTTTCTCCCTCAATTCTATGTCACACAATAATAATCCTCATTATGATGAAATGTTCCTTACATTTTAGAAAATCATCCCAATGTGTGTAGCATCTCAGTTAACCAACCTAACAATCCTAAAATGGACTGTGTGACTATTATTATTTTTTTGCTTTGTATTACTATAATTATGTTACAGTTTAGAAGTATAGTTGGGAAAGCTTCGTGCGTTACAGAAAGACCTGTAAAGTCTGTTGAAACACAGATCTCTAGACCTATCCCTGATTCACTAGGTTTAGGCAAATCACCCTTTGAAAGTCCTCATTTGGGGGCTCCTGGGTGGTTCAGTCGGTTAAGCATCTGCCTTCAGGTCACGATCCTGGAGTCCTAGGATCAAGCCCCACATCGGGCTCCCTGCTCAACCGGGAGTCTGCTTCTCCCTCTCCCTCTTCCTGCTCCCCTCCAAATAAAACAAATCTTTAAAAAAAAGTCCTCATTTGTATGTCTCCCAAGGATGTTTGATGGGCATCTCAAAATTAAAAGTGGGTTTTGAGTTTGTGGGGGTGCCCACTCAATATGACCATATTAGCTTTTCAAAGGAAATTTGGGAGAGAGTTCATGTAATAACCATATGCTTTGAAATATTAATTTAGTTTAAAAAGTATGTCTATAGGGAAGTAAGTTCACTGAATAATACATCATGGAAATCACTCTGTATCAGTTCATAGGTATTGCTTTCATTCATTTTTTATTGCTCCAGGATTTCTGGGAAGTTGGCAGAGTAGGAGGATCGTAAGCTCATCTCATCCCAAGGACACACTTAGACAACAGCCACATCAGTGCACCCAACTCAGAAAATAACCCAAAGACTGGCGGAACAGACCCTCCGCAGTTAATCACAGAGAGGAGGCCACATCAAAAGGATGGAAGGGTGGAGACATGGTCAGGAACTAAATTCCTAGGGAAACTAACCACAAATGGGAGGAACCCCACAATCACAGGGAGGGGAGAGGAGCAGACCCACAACGGGCACCTCAGGCACTGGGGACCCGCACCGGAAGACAAGTCCTCGTAACATTTGGCTTTGAAAACCTTAGTGGGACTTAACTCTACAAGTGTTTATAACCAGTGGGGCTTACCATCAGGAACTTTAGAAATCAGTGGACAGGAGAAAACTTGGGAGAGAGGGAGGGTAGTAGAAAACAGTTCCCACCCTTAAAGATCCAGCATAACAAACCTACCTGCCAGGAACTGCATAAAGACAGCAGTTTGAAAGGTGCCTGGGGTATAGGGAAGGAGATTTATTTACTAAACTCAGAACAAATGCTGGAGGGGAGGGGATCTTTAGGAAACTTCTCCAAGAACAGAAGAACTGGTGGGCACCATTCCTCCCTACCCCTCAGCCTATATACACGGATACCCACAACAACTGGCACGAATACCCTCCATCATTTTTTATTGCTCTATAGTATTCTGTTGTAGGTGTGTACCATAGTTTTCTAATATGTTGGGGCATTACAGTGTCTAATATTTTACAATTACAAATGATGCTGCAATAAATAACCTTGAAAATATGTATTTTCTTATTGCTGTATTTGCAGGGTAAGTTCACAGAAGTGCAATTGCTGGGTTGAAGGGTAAATGCATATGTACTTTTGTTAAATGTTGCTAAATTCTCTTATAGAGAGAATGTACGGTTGTTCCATTTCTACCAAAAGTGCATGTGAGCGCCTGTTTCTCCCCAGTTCTGCCAATATACCGCATTGTTAAGCTTTCAAGTTTTCCTGTTTTGTCGATTTGATGGGATAGGTAGTATCTCTTGCATTTCTGTTATTGTGAGTGAAAATGAACCTCTTTCCATAGGCTCTTTTTCATCGTTTTGTGAATTATATATTCAAATCTTTACCCATTTTTCTATAGGAGTTAGGTGGGTTTTTTCCTCAATTAAAAAAATTATTTTTTTATTTTTTATTTATTTTTTAATTTTTATTATTATTTTTTAAAGATTTTATTTATTTGACAGAGAGAGACACAGCGAGAGAGGGAACACAAGAGGGGGAGTGGGAGAGGGAAAGGCAGGTTCCCTGCTCAGCAGGGAGCCTGATGCGGGGCTCAGTCCCAGGACCCCGGATCATGACCTGAGCCGAAGGCAGACACTTAACCGACTGAGCCACCCAGGCGCCCCGAAAAAAAATTTTATATGATGGATCTTTTAAAGTGATATATTTTGCAATTTTTTCCTACCGGTTTTTTGTCTTTTGATTTTGCTTGTGATGCTTATGCCTTGCAAATTATTTTAATTTTTAAGAGATCATATTTTTTATTTTTACTTTTTTGGTATCTGACTTTTGAAGTCATGATTAGAAAGCCTTTTCCTGCTCCCAGGTTACAGAGGAGAGCACCTTCAGTAACAGTCGTCGTATGTAGTCGTCGTATATTTTCATTTTACACATTTAGATCTCTTTCTTGTTAGGTTCGTAATTCACTAGGATAACAGGATATAAAATTATCATGCAACAATCATTAAGCATTTAAGTACACAAATCATAACTAGTTAGAAGACATTGTGCTTGTCTTTGTTGGTGTGAGGTTGTACAAGGAGATTTGAAGTCAGAATGCCACCATTGTCTTCCAGTTGGAGACATGATGCATTTATTTTCAACAGAATTTGGAATTCCTCAAGTGGATAATATCTTCTTTGTGGTGTAGTGCAGAGACTGATATAGAAAAACTAACATAATGTCTCTGTAGTGAAAACATAAATGGAAACTCACTCTGTGGAGGGTTAAGCACAAATGCAGATGTGGCTCATATTATCAACAATTTTATCTTCTGGGCTGATAAAAAGATCTCACCTTATTAAGAGGGTAGGCAAGAGAAATCTTTGAATTAACTGAAGATAGTTTCCCAATTTATGTTGTTCTAAAGTAATATTACGTTAAATTATTTTTTGGAAAAGGAAAAGTGTCATCCATGTTTCTGCTAGTTTTTTCTTCTTTGTGGTGGGTGGGGTATATTCCCATTTAGTCTTTGTACACATACATAAGTTCATGTAGTTGAAGGGTAGTGTCTGCTCAATTTTGTGTTCTGCGTTTGTGTCCACTGACATTGAATTCTAAACATTTTCAGTATTTGGACAGTCTTCATCATCACTATTGCCAGTAGCTGCTTAGAATTCCATTAGATTGTTTCAGCGTATTTGACTTAGCCCTCCCTTTATCCTTGCAATAGCCTTCTTCGTGTTCTGCCCGTTTCCACTTTGCTCATGTTCAATCCGTTTTCCAGGTATTAGCTTGAGGAGTCTTTTAGAAATGTTATCAGATCCCCATATTCCACTGATTGAAATTCTTGCATGTATTTCCTTTGCACTTTGAATAAATTTCAGACTCCTTACCAAGACCTACGGAGCCATGGCAATTTGGTTGCCATGTGCCTTTTTGATTTCTCGCCATGTTTTCGTCCTTCTGCCACGAGAGCCTCTAGGAACTTGTCAGAAATACCAATCATTTTCTTGCCTCAGATCCCACTTCATGCTGTTTTGTCTCTTGGTAGCAGTCCTCTTCCCAAATTTTCACCTTCAGGCTTCTCCTGAAAGGTCACTTCTTCAGATTCCCTCCTTGACCCCTCCTGTCATTCTCGATTAAAACACTCTATTTACCACGCCTTCCAGGGAATTCTGTTACATATTAAAATTTGAGAGCCATTGGTCTCGGCTGTCCAATAAAAACATAACATGAGCCACGTACGTAATTGAAAGTTTTCCATAGCCATGTTAAAAGAGTAAAATGAAAGAGGTGAAATTAATTTAAAGATATATTTTATTTACCTTGCTCAATCCAAAATACTATTATAATATGTCATCAATGCATAGTATTAATGTATAACTAATTATTAATTATAGTATTAATGGGATATTTTACATTATTTTTATGAAGTCTTTAAAATCCTGTGCGTATTTTATCCTCAACAGCTTGTCTCAATTTGGATATTAATTTCTATCAGAAAATCTGATCTGGATTTTGGCTTCATAGAATTTACAGTTGAAAAAGTAGATACACATAACAAAGTTGTTCCATATAATATACTTAACAGTCTTCCAATAACTAAATGAAGCAGCTGTTTTCAAATACTAATTCAAATTAATTCTAAAATTTAGTTCATCAGTCGTATGAGCCACATTGTGAGAGCCCAATAGATGCACCTGGCTGTTAGCTACCATATTGAATGGCACAAATCTAGGAAATGCCAAATTATACCGTAAGGCTGCTTAACTGGGGACACCACATCTTGGACACTAAATACTATTATAAGAACCCCAATAAATTATCCCTCTCTGGCCTGGATGACTTCGCAAAGCCATGCCATCCTCACACACACACACACACAAAATAGATTCTGTTTATGCCTTCGTCATCATGGTACCTTCTTCTGTATTTTATATCTTAACAATGTATGTGACCAGAAGGGCACTTTCATATGCCTCTGCTTTAGTTGTAAGAGAGGTTGGGATGTTGAGTTTTTGGCATCTTCCTTGGGGAGCCAGAGGCTTATGTGAAAAATTTGAAAAACACCAGAAGGGTACTCAAAGAGTTCTGAGCAGTCACAGAAGTGTGGTGAATAGCCACTGCATGTCCCTACTGCAATGTAAACTCATAAAGGTAGGAATTGCATCTATTCTGTTTGTGAACTATAGTTTGGCTCAAACGGCTGTGCAACAATTTTTGATTTAATACATGAGTTTATGATTCACACCAGAGAATGTGAACTAGGAAATAGAAAATATATGTTCATCTCATCGTCCGCGGGAGATCAGTTTCAATCTTACACTGTTGTGAGGAAGACATATACTTATCTTTTGCTTTTAACCTCTGCTCCTGCCAGGACGATTTTTTTTATGATATCCTCCAGGGATTTCTCCAGATTATAAATTAAAAATGGAACATGAATGATAGCAGAGCTGAAGGGTAGAATGACCTTGAGTACACAGCAAAGGACGATTCAGCTGGTGATGTCAGGAGATATTTCAATCAGGAAGCTTGCTTACCCACAGGCTCTTTAAAGATGACTTGACTACATTCCTGCTCTTGGGAAACTGCAGGCAAGTATTCTGATGCTAACTAATTTTTTTGGTCATAGACTTGATAAGATTAGGAAAGGGTGTCTGATCTACAAGTCAATCCCTGAAGTGGCAAGCAGTTTATGACATTACTTGGAACAAAAAGATAAATTCAGCCCATCAGATGATTTCAAATTAGGAAATACCACAATAATGAGGCAGGTAATAGTGGGAGCTAGAGATGGAGGAGGTGATACTAGGAGAGAACAGGCAACTCTGATGACCGTTTGCTGGCCTATGTCAATGAGGGAGGAGCTACTATGAATGAACAGAAGGGAGGAAGTAGAGGAGTTAATTTAAATGCGTATGGTCTTTATCTGCTTAGGCTACTATAAAAAAAATCCCATAGACCGGGTGGCTTATTAACAATAGACATTTATTTCTCATGGTTCTGGAGGCTGGGAAGTCCAAGAGAGAGAGATGCTGACATATGGCACTGATTCTTTACTTCTAGATTTCTCTTTCTAGGTCTTCATACAGGAAACCTTTAATTATCTCCTGCAATTATCTCTTGAGTTTTGAATGAGATGTCATCTCTTTACTAGGTCTTCCCCAACTTACCAGTCTAATCTTGCCCCCTCTGCTTCTTGTCCCACTGCTATTCCTTTCTAACACATTATGTTCGCTTATTTTCCATGTAGCATTTATCACTACCTGTGTTAATTTATTTATTGATCAGTTTACTCTACTCTCAGTTGCCTGGCATGAATATAAGCACCACGAGGGTAGGGGCCTTGAATGTCACATACACTGCTGTATGTGCAATGCCCCAGTGGTCTCTGACAGACTGAGGGTGGGAAATAAATATTCATTAAAAGACTATGTGATAAATATAAATTTCTATATGACATATATTGGAAGGCTGGTAGAAAAGAAACAGTTTGTGCTGCAGAGGTGTTGAATGATGTAAATAGAGAAATATTTGTGTGAAGATCAAAGGATCCTACTGCTGAGTTCCTCAGAGCCTCCTTGGCACTTTCCATTTCTGCTTCTTCTGGGGTCTGATTTCTTTTCCCCAAGATCATATGGATAATTTAGAGTCAAAAGAATTTTTTTTATTGAGGTGTAATTGGCACACAACATCATATTAGTTCCTGGTGTATGACATGATGATTGGATATTAGCAGACATTGCAAAATGATCACCACCATGTCTAATGACATCCACCATCACACACAGTTACAAAATGTTTTTTCTTGTGATGAGCACTTTTAAGATCTACTCTCTCAGCAACTTTCAACTTTATTAACTATAGTCGCCATGCTGTACAACAATACAATCATGTGACTTAGTTATTTTATAACTGGAGGTTTATCTCCTTTTGGTAGGGTGACAGTATGAGGATATATCTTGCTGCAAGGTTTTCCAAGTCTTATTTTTGTTGATCAAATCAAGCAGTAGAGGATCTTTCTTGTGTTTGTCACCCTCTCTTCCTTAGCCTGGTAACAGTGCTCCCATTTTTCTCTAAATCAGTGGTTCTCCATCAGGGGAAATCTCCCCTCATCCCACCCCTCTAGGAGAAATCTAGTAATATCTGGAAACACTTTGTTTGTCATGACTAGGAGGGTGGGTAGTGACCAGAGATGCTGCTAAACATGCTACAATGTGCAAGACAGCTCCCCACAACAAAGAGTTATCCAGCCCCAAATGTCAAGAGTGCTGAGGTTGAGAAATCCTGCTCTAACCTATCACCCCATTCATTGTTCTTATACAGATGGCATCATGTTTACTTTGCTTCAAATCCAGGCGTTTTCTGCCACTTATAATGGAAGAGTTGGAATAGAGAAATCAAGTAAATGGTGTGGATACTTCCCATGAATCAGGCAGATTGATTGCATGCATGTATCTACTCTCACTCCCAAACTTCACTAAGGAAAAAATTAAGAATTAAAAGTGTATCAACTGAAGAGGTCAAACAGAATAGGAGAGAAGACATTTGTGGAAGAGATTGCTATGAATTTTAGAAGCTAGAAAGTCAGTTAAAGAAGTACCTGACCTAGCAGAGAGAACAGACACCTCAACTGAAGTATCTGCAAACGGTAACCCAATTGCAAAGCTCAGAACTTGGAGGTATCAGGTAAACTGGGAGCAGCAGTAGGAAGCAGGAGTGAAACAAGAAGGATTGGGTTAAAGTGGGTATATAAAAGTGGGCCCACTCTCCATTTCCTTGCAACCATGAAATGCCAGTTGCTATGCTCCCATTCTCTCCCTCTCCCTCCCCCTTCACTCCTCTGCTTCCTAGTCTCATGAGCATCTCATTTTTGGATTCTGGACAATTTGAATGGGAGAGTTGCTGGAATCATTGACTCCAAGCATGACTGGGCTAATATAAGTGGAGGGGTAGTGGTATGAGATGGTGGTGTTGGACTCAAGCCTCATTAGTTTTGGTAGACCATGGTGAGAAGTTCAAAATTCATTCTAAATATGGCAGGAAGACTTTGAGAGTTTCAAGAAGAGGAATGTTGTGGTTTGATTTATCTTTAAAAAAAAAATGACTGATTGCCACATGAAAAATGGGCTATAGAGTAATGATGCTATAAGCAAGGAGATAATTTTGGAGGCTATTTTTTGTGTTCCATGGTGATTTGGACCTGTATGGTGGCGGAATAGATGAGAGAAATGGATGATTCTGCTCCCATCACGGAGGTTGAAGAATAAGAAAAAGCTATTAATGGGATGTATGTAGGAGATGAGGGTAAAGGAGGAACAACAGATGACTCGTGGATTTTTTAAATTGAATGGTGAGGCAGATGTTAGCCCCATACACTGAGATGAAGAAGGCTCAGAAAGGAAAGGCTTGGGGGACGTGGGTCAGTGGGTAAGTTTTGCACATGTCGAAATGCCTACTTAGATATCCAAGTGGAGATGCCAAGTAAGCACTTGGGAAATCATTCAGGATCAGTACTAAAGATATAAATTTGGGAATCAGAATATATGGATGTTATGATAGTCAAGGCAAGATGAGGTCATCCTGGAGCAGGATGGGCCCTAAATCTAATATGACTGGTGGGTGTCCTTATAGAAAGTGGAGAACAGACACAGAGATAACAGACACATTGGGGGAATGCCACATGATGTTGATGGAGGCAGAGATAGGAGTGATGCAGCTATAAACCCAAGAAAGCCAAGGCTTGCCAACAAACCACCAGAAGCTAGAGGAGGCAAGAATGGATGGATTCTCCTGTTGCAGGGGAGAAGGGAACTTGCCCCTATTGACTGATGCCTTAATTTTGGATCTCTATCCTTCAGAACTGTGAGACCATGAATTTCTGTGGGTTTAAGCCAACTAATCTGTGGTAGCCATCTAGGAAACTGTGGCAATGCTAGGAAACTAGGAAGTTGGTATTGAAGGGCAAAGACCTGGATGAAAACATTCAGTGACAGAATATATATGGAATATATACAGAGAATATATATAAGAACTAAGCCACGAGGCACTCCATCCTAGGGATTCTATGGTGTTGCCTCAGTTTCTGATTGGTTTCTGACCCCAGCATTAACTAAGCACTTCTTCCCACATAGACAAGCTTGTGTTATCCTACCTAGACTCTCCAGACATTTTTATCATTCTCTTACTGGGTATTGTCCTTGCACTTCTGTCTTACACTGATTCAAACCAGTGCTGCCTCATGGAGATGAGAGAGAGAAAAGCTGGCAAACTTGTGAGGTACCACTTTTACTACCATCTTGTTCAAGGGGTTTCGAGACGTGTCTAATTCACAGGTAATAAACAATGGAGCCAGGATATTAAGATAACAGGACTTCAAAACTTAATTCTCTTTCCATCATAACTTACGCCAGTTCTGAGAGCAGACAGCCTTTCCAACATGATAAACATGGTGATATTCTGCAATCTCCTTCATCACAACTGTTGCAATCCACGTCCCATATCACAGACCTAATGATTAACCACCTTCACTATAAAACGTTCAAACTAACGAGAGAATCTTGCCTTTTGTCTGCTGCAATTAGCGCCTCTGCTCTAATTATCCAGCAAGCATACCAAATTTCTCATATATATTCCCTCTTGATCACGGACAGGATATTACATACCTGAATGCAGGTTTGCCCTCTCCTCTTTCACTATAGCCAGGCATTTGCTATTTCTATGTCTTAATGTGACAAATAAGCAGTGATTCAGTGATATTTCTTTTTTATGAAGTTAATTCAAACTCAGAAGGGTAAAGAGGTGTATTTGCTAACCGCCCAGGAGTTAATTGTGGAATTGAAACAAATCTGCTATTGTGTTTTTTCTACTCTGCGGATCATATTAGAAGTTTCCATTTCAGGTTGGATTCTTTCCCCAGACCTCTATTCCCAAACCTCAACCAGCTTTACCTTCTTTCCAAGTTTATTTCATCCATTCGTGATCTGACTTCCATCTCATTTGATTCCCAAATTATAGTCCTCCTAAGAGAATTTTTTTTCCTGCACGTATATCTTATTCCGCATTTTAGTATCTCTTTCCTCTCTGGCTCTTTTCCTCAGTATGTAAACATGACTGCAGATGTTATAAACTGAGAAACTATGTAGTCTCTTTGGTAATTTTAACTGTTGTGCATAAGTTTTTGGCAAAGCTATGTTTCTACAGATTTTGTTGCTTCTTTGAGAGATGTGTTTCTGCTTTATGAATATATTTATAATGTAGGCTGCTTGTATACTGTAATTTATTCTTTGAGATTGCATGTATTCTTGCTTGAGCAGCTGTTTTCTGGAATGAGAAGCTCAGATGAAGAGGACTTCAAGAAAGAGATAACAGACATAATTTTCAACTTGAAATAACTGGAAAGAAACCAGCAAAGGAAGGACATTTGTTTTTGTGTGTGAACATTTTTGTGGACCTTTGGTTTCTTAGCAATGGGGTGGTCTAAGACTGAATGACCTGGATGCTGAGAAGTGACTTCATGCAGGGCTACTGTTTTCAGTTAGGGCCAGAGGAAAAGGCTAGATCTCTGTGAGGGGTGTGTGTGTGGGAGGAATGTCTCTCCTTGAGTTAATCAACCAGGAAAACTAGTTTCTAATTAATCAACTGGGGAAAATAGAGAACTTGTGACAAGAAGACAAAGCTCACAGTAGGATTAAAAGGAGAGTGTTCTTTCAGTGGAGTCTTGGGACAGAAGAGACTATAGTCAGAGGTCTGATGATAGTCAGAACACTGTTAGAGGTGTGGGTTGGCCCCGCCCTGTTGAAGATGGCCAGCCCTTAAGAATGCTCTCTGACTCTGAGAACGGGCATGAACCCGGCATCTCTGAGGCCATGAATATACAGCAGATGCTGATGGTTATTCTCTATGTTGTAATTTCTTCATTAGCAGTCCAGGATGGCTGAGCCTGGCAGAGTAGCAATCTTATTCCAGAGCAGCAGCGGCCAATCCCATAGGAAAGACAGCATATTTAGAAAGGATTATGGAAGGGGATCTTGGGTGGCTCAGTAGGTTGAGTGTCCGACTCTTGATTTCAGTTAGTTCATGATCTCAGGGTCCTAGGAGTGAGCCCTGCATCGGGCTCCCCATTCAGTGGGGAGTCTGGTTGGGGAATCTCTCTCTCTCTCTCTCCCTCTAAAATAAATAAATAAATCTTTTAAAAAAATCCTTAAAAAAAGAGAAAGGATCATGGAAAACTCAGATATAATTAGAATATTATTAAGTCTCTAGGAAGGTAGATATGGGTTCATAGTTGTGGCACTTAGGGGCATTCAAAGACAGGTGACCTTCAAGCCTGGTGAATACATCATTATCTTCAGTAGTTCTTCATTTACCTTCCTGTCTCATAAGAAAAATGTCTTTCCTCTAACCATGAGAATATACAATGAAGAAATAATGACTGCACTCTAAATCATTGACATGTTGAACATTAAAGTGATGTCAAGAAAAGTGTATTAACTGTTTTATTTGAAAAATTTAATTCCAGTTTCTTCATAAAATACTGTATTCCTCCTTTAATTACATATAACTTAAAGAGTCATCTTTGAAAGGAAGATCTCTGAGAGAAGATGTATGGTGCAACCCTGTGTTATAGAAAGCTTATTTCCATGGTAGTATGAACATCTCACTAATTGACCAAAGAAATGATAAAAGAAAAAAAAGAAAAGAAAAGAAAATGCGAGAGAATTTAAGAGAGGATATGTGATTTCTCTTTGGACAATAGCTGGTTTGGGATAAAAAATATTTTGTGATATCATACATTTAAAAAGTCTTTGTGAGAATATACCTCATGGAGACATGTAGATGACCAACCATATCCAACAGTGCACAAGAACAGATGAAAACCCACTTGGGATGAATAACCATTACCGCTAATTCTGTAAAAGTTTTGTGGGCTGCTTTTTGTTTTGTTTTGTCTTTTAATAAGGAAGATTCCCATCAAACCTATGGTATAACATTGACGGGTAGGGATAGACATCTTTACTCTGTCAAGTCACAAGACTGGGGATAAAGCATCCTGTGTACATTGCTGACTATACTTGAGTTTTGCCACTATTCTGGGAGATGAAGTCTGTTTAGATGATGTCATTCATTATATTTAATTTTGTGACTATTCTGCTGTAGATTCAAGTCATCTGCCTTTTATTCACTTGGAATAAATATACCCTGAATGATCATCTTGATTCCTGGAATCGTTACTGATTGTTATTGATTCTTAAAATGGCTGGAATTTTATTAGTCTTAGAGATCCAGGATAAATTTAACTTAATTGACATTTTATGCAGGAATGTGTTTACCAGGTATCCATTTTTGTGGTTACTACATTTTTAAATACCCTTTCTGCTTTCAGCCTACCTCCCCTCACTCTCAGTCAGCCAGTGAATAGGGAATTAAAATGAATTTTAATATTACACAAAGCAAAACATAATTAAGAAAATGCGTAAAAAATTAAAAAGCTGCAATTTTTATAATGCAATTCAAGACTAAATAGAAATGATTTTTTAATTATATGCTCATTTGAGTTATGTGCCACAGCTTCCCAAGAGAGATGCCTGTTTAAATCCAAGCAGTCACCTCAGTATTTCATTATTACACCATGTGATGGTATAAAAGAAACTCACATTGCCCCTCCTGGTCCTTCCTTCTTGTCCAGGTCTGGGGTAGAGTATGATGAGACCATGACTCCCACTGTTCTCAATCCAACGTGCACCCCTCTTCTCAAGAGTGTGCTCAATTCTGGGGTATTGGATGGGGGAAGGATTGTTGTCCAAACTGCTTCTTCTAGGGAATCTCAACCATCCCTCCTGTTTTGAGGCCCATCTGCCCACCACATCCAGTTCCTTGGCCTTTTTGTAGTTCTGTTGGGCCAGCAGATTTGCTTTCTGGGAAGGCAGGTAGCTTGCAGCTTTTTCCAGCCACCTGAATGATTTATCATTCATCTGTCTCTTTTTTCTATTTCTAGATTTTTTTTTTTTTGACTTGTCTGCTCCTGTCTCTTCTACTACTCTCTTTATCCTTGTGGGATTATGGCTTTTACTTTTTTTTTTTTTTTTTTTGGTCTCTGTACTGTCATTTTGGTTAGATTCCTGAAGGCAGCATAAGAAAATGCATCCGTGCAATCTGCCATTCTTAAACAGATGTCCCCGAGACAGTATTTGGAATGAGGGGGAAATATGGAAATATGTCTTTGCTCTTCTCCTTCCTCTCTACATCTTCCTCCTATTTCCATCTCACTTATGCCTTGAAAGGTACCTATAAAGTTCTCAAGCAGCTGTCAGGTCATCTCCATCAAGACATTAGTTGATAGCAGCTTAAAGAATTAGCCTATCTAGCAACACTGCATATATTTTTTTCATACTCTAAAAGGAATGCATTCTCTTTGCTGCAAGAAAAAAAACAATACAGACAGGTACAAAGAAAGAGTGTAATTTCTTTTAAATGGGAGCCTAAAAGACCAAAAAGACTTTTAGACTACCAATGAATCTTGATTGAAATTTCAGGATGAACCAATTGTTTAGGGATAGAAGATTGTCTCCAATCTAATCTGATTAATCTGGGTCAATTCAGAAAACCTGCTCTTCTCTGAGAGTCTAGTAGCTGGTATGATATTAACCAAAAATTACCTATTGAAGATAAACGATTGAGTGAATTAAAAAAAAGGATCATATGAAGGAGCGCATATTTTTCCAACAAAGTCAGTATATAAAAAGCCTCCCCCCCCCAATTTCTAAGTATCAGTTCAATATATGAAACAAATACATTTTTAAAAGCATTGCAGTTGAGGGCATAAAGAGGTTAAGAAAATAATCTGATAGTTCTGTGAGATCTCTGAAAAGCAGATCTCTTTTGAATGACTATTTATATTCCCTATGCCTTAAAGCCTTGGTAGCTGGAGAGATCCTGGGGCCAACATAAGACACAGGTTCTCGAAAGTGTTCATAAATTCTTGAAAAATAAATTGCGTGTGTTATTTCTTCAAAAAGTAGACAGAAAATGAAACAAACCTTCCAAATCCCAAAGAAAAAATAAGCAGTAATTAAAAATCTATTATTAAACAGTGAGAACAGCAAAATTTATTTTTATGGCTCTCTGGAAATAATAGAAGTGTTTTTTTTTTTAAAGCTATATGTGTAGCAATATTTACTATAAGCTAGCTACATGTACAGAACATTCCCAAATGAAAATTTTAGAAATTTTATCCAACATTAAATCTTTTAATAAAGATGATGACATAGTAATGTTAAGTCCTCCTAGGAAGACCACATTGTTCAGGCTTTCATCCTATTTTACCTTAAGAAGGAAATTTCTTAGGTTTGATCATCTTTCTGGTTTTGATCTAAGGTTAAAGAAAAAGTTTGCATATTGATGCCATCATTTAATGACTATAGATGTCTGGGGTGCAGAGCTGAAGGTAATGAGACATAAAACAAAAATTCTTTTCTAATTACAGTATTTCTCACATTATTTGAGATTTTCATCTTATCACTAAGTATTTCTTAATTTGCCTTCAGGAATAAACCTCAAACAGGTCTGGAGTCTGGCTGGGCTTAGAAAAGAGCCTGGAAAATTGGCTCCTGCCCTTCAGGGAACATTTAACATTGTGTTTGGGGTTGCTTTACACAGGATTCATGCACCTACGGAGCAGTCAGAACCACACATTCTGATCCTTTCCAACAATTCAAGAGACCCTAAAACCTCTATGTAGATGCGGGAGAAACTTCTCTCACCAAGTTGTATTCTTCCTCCTCACAGACAGAATCATGCACAGCTGTGCATCCCTAGCTCTTTCCATGATAGTCCTGGGAATTGAGAAACTGTACCTGTGTGTAATCTCCCCCTTTTGTAACAAAGTCCATACATTTCTGTATCTTTTGCTATTAGCTTCTCTCTTTTAACGGTATTTGTCAACTTCATTCTATCAAGGACATCATCATTTCATTGGGGTAACAACATACTACCTCAGGTTTAGAGTATTTGAGACATTAGAACATTTTATTGGAAACAGATCTGCTTTTGAGAAGGAGAAGACTTACCTTCTGAAATGCAGCAAAAGTTGTAAACTTGTACTTTTAGGTCAAAAAAGGGAAATACTCTCAACTTTCTCTATTAAGATCCTATTCTTCTACCCTTTTTTTCCGGTCTATTTATTGAGGTGCTCTGCATTCATTTAATTGTTGGGAAAATCCGGTATCATCTTGGGCAATGGGTGACTTCTGTGTCAGACCTCTCTAATCTTTAGAAGTCTTCTGTGACAACTCTCTCTTACCTTAATATGCGAGAGCCTGCTCATACTAGCCAACTGTGCACATCTCTTCCCAACTTTGCATTCATCAAAGGCAAGCTGGTAGCCTAAATCAACCATGGCTCAAGTGATTACACCATTGGAATTGACCATTGCTACAAATCGGGCTTTCACTGCTCTCCTGTCCCTAAGCAGCTTGCTAAACTTACCAGCATACCACTGTCCCCAAATTATCTCTTTGTTCATATTCTGATCTAATTAAATGTTGTTTGAGCACAAATAGTAAAAAGGATCAAGCAGAAAATGTCTTTTCAAAACACCTTCTCCGTTCTTGAGAAAAGATCAGATACCCTTGATGTTACCCAGTTTCTCACTCTTCATGCTTAACTGTTTGCAATGCTGATTCACAGGATCAAGAATCTGAAAGTTCATCTGCTTCTGTGTCTCCCAAACACTCTGGTTTCAACTCTTTTTACTTTAGCATACTTTCTGAAAGATCCTCTTAGGAATTTGTTGAATCATGGATTCACTTCTGAGTGGATTAGTACCATGAAAGAAAATTTGTTATTATTAAATATTTTAGACATAATACAAAACACAAGAGATATTATGATGATCGCTCATGTATCCACAGCCCAGCTAAAAAAAATTAGTTGAAGCTTCCTCTTATCCTCTTTTCATTTCTGTGGAAGTAGCTATAATCCTGCATGTGATGGTTACCATTTCTATTTATTTCTTGATACATTCTCTACATAATATGTGCTATTCTTTTATCCCTTTAAATATCTGAATAAAAAGCATCATAACATCTTTTAAACTAGCTTTTCTTGCTCAGTATTATATTTGTGAGAATTCTCCAAGTAGATACAAATAGCTCATATTTAGTCATTTTCCTTGCTATATTACATCCAATTTAAGGATATATATCACAATTTATCCATTCTGTTGACAACACATTTATGTTCTTTTGACTTTTTTGGTTTTTATAAAAAATGCTGCTATGAGCATTCTTATAGATGTCTCCTTATGCATGTATCTGAGAGTTCCTTTAAAATGTATAAATAAGAGTGGAATTACTAGATAGTGGTGAATGTGCCCCTACAACTTTCTTAAATATCACCAAATTGCTCTCCACAGTGATTGCAATAATCTACATCCCATCCAGCAGAATATAAGGGTTCTGGTTGCTACACAATCTGCCCTAAATATGCTACCGATAGATTCAAATTTTGACTGGTATGATGGATAAGAAATGAACAAAGTGGTTTAAGGAGCGTCTGGGTGGCTCTGACTCTTGATTTTGACTCAGGTCATGATCTCAGGGTTATGAGTTTGAGCCCCATGTCAGGCTCTGCACTCAGGACAGAGTCTGCTTCTCTCTCTCTCTCTCTCCCTCTCCCTCGGCTTCCCCACCCCCCACTCGTGCTCTGTCTCTCAAATAATCTTTTTTTAAAAGAAATTAACAGAGTGGTTTTAAGTAAAAATGTAGTAGATCAATATGTTACTAATCACAAAATAACAAGAGAGCCCAAAACTGGAAAAGCACAAATGTACCTCAACAAGAGAATGGATAAACAAATAATGGTATACTCAGTCAGCAGAATGCTGCTTAGCACTAAAAAGGATACATGAAAAATATGGATAAATCACAAAATGATTATAGAAATTATCACACTGGTTGGCTCTACTGATTGTGGGGAACTGGCTGACAGGGGTGCAAAGGAGCTTTCTGGGCTAATGGAGATTTTCTATATGGTTTGAACACTGTGAACACAGGTGTACATATTTGTCAAAACTCACCAAACTGTACATTTATGATCTGTACATTTTATAGACTGTGAATCATAAATCAATTAAAAAAAGAATGTTAGAAGAAAATTACCAAAGAAAAAGTATCGAAATGAATATTCATGGCTTTTCCCCCACCTCCCTATTAAAAGAAAGAGTCCTTTATTGCTTTGAGCAACTCCCAGGGGTGCCTTTTTATTTTATATTATTTTACACATGTAAGTTAATCAGAAGCATGGAAGCAACTAGAAAGATTTAGGGAGAAAGAATTTGGAGGAGTGAGGTGAAAAGAGAAGGGAGATGAGGAGCAAATGCCTTACCATGTTGTATAAGATATTGAAAGAGAGTCTCAGATAAAGAGATTTTAAACACATTTTGCACAGAGTTAAAAATATAGTCCCTCTTTAATGCTTTCCAAAAGCAGCAGTAAAAATTTAAATTGCCTTCAAATTTCTCTTGGATGTCGCACTGGTGCTTCATCTAAATGTATTCTCTCTGCGGAGACAGACCCAGGAAACAGTGTCTCCTGAGACACATTGGTGTAATATGTTACATTTTAGTACATTTTTATGATTATTCGTAAGATGTATAAGTTTCAGGCTTTTTTACCAATGATAAATAACATCTACCTGTTAATTTATTTTAAATTAATTATACAAGAAAAGTGTCATTTAAAAATAAACAAAAATTAAATGATGCATTTTATTTTGGAAATCAAATGTATATGGAATATTAAGTATTATGGTATGAAATACATACAGAAGCAACTTTCATTATCTGCTGTTGGGAAATCTTGCAATTTGTAGTTTTTTTCCTCGTAATTTTGTGCTGTTTTTAAGTGAACAAATAGGAGAGACCATTTAAAATGATTTCAGTCATGATTTATAAAATGCTTTGGGAATTTAGGTAATCATTATTTCCGAAAAGGTGAAGGTCGAGTAGGAGGTACTCCATCCAGGTGTTTTGTCTTTTTAACATTGATTTTTAAGCTCAAAGAATACTTTTAAAATGCTAGTTAAGAATTTTTTTAAAAAGATTTCATTTATTTATTTGAGAGACAGAGAGAATGAAAGAGAGAGAGAGAGAGAGCATGAGAGGGGGAGGGTCAGAGGGAGAAGCAGACTCCCTGCCGAGCAGGGAGCCGGATGTGGGACTCGATTCCAGGACTCCAGGATCACTACCTGAGGCGAAGGTATTTGCTCAACCAACTGAACCACCCAGGTGCCCCAGGAAATTTTTTTTAAGATTTCTTTATTTATTTCAGTGATAGAGAGAGAGAGAGAACTCAGCAGGTAGGGGCAGAGGAAGAGGGAGAGAGAAACTCAAGCCAACTGCATTGAGCACAGAGCCCAGCATGGGGCTTGATCTCACGACCCTGAGATCAGACCTGAGCTGAACCAGACCAAACCAAGAGTTGGATGCTGAACCGATTGTGCCATCCAGGTGCCGACCTAGTTAAGAATTTTGATCAGCTAGATCTAGTGAAGATTACCATAAAACAAAACTTCAGATTTTTGTCCTCTGTATGCCTTTCATTATATTTCATTCAAAATCGTTATTCTTTATGCTTCCTGCTTCTAACGAATGATCTAGTATGGCACACATCACACAGGATAAGACCAAAATTAAAAGTAGTAAAAAAGTATTAAACCATTGTGCCCCTCAAAACTACCTTGGAGCTCAGTCAGGTTCAATTGAGTCACATAGTGACGCTCAAGGGCATAATAACACCACTCACCTGGTCTCTACCAGCTCACTCCATGTTCCATTGTAAAGAAAACTTTTTAAAATTTTGCTTCACGAATTGATTAACCTTAGAGAAATGCAAACAGTTATCATGAACCCTCTGGACTGCTTTGACACTCTGCTGGACATTTACAAATCATAGATAGTAAAAAGCTGTTCTAGTTCATGCCCTTCATCTTGGGCAAGATCAAATCAGCCCTGTAAATAACAGCCCTATAAATAATATCCCCTACCCAGATTTCCTGAGATTTATAACAGCATAATGTGCAAAGATTATATTGTAAACAGAATCCAAATGAGTATATTTTTCTATTTTCCAATTGATCAATAAGGATATTAAGGCATGTATGTAAGGTTAACCAGTGAATGAAACAGTTCATAATAAAATGCACTTCTGAGTATGTATCCAAAAGAATTGAAAATAGAATTTTGAACAGATGTTTGTATTTCCATGTTCATTACAGCATTATTCACCATAGCCAAGAGGTGGAAACAACCTAAACATCCATCAGTGGATGAATGGATAAAGAAAATGTAGTGTATACATACAATGGAATATTATCCAGCCTTGGACATGAAGGAAATCCTGTCATACATGACAATAAGGAAAACTCTGGAGGGCATTATGTTCAGTGACATAGACCAATCACACAAAGACAAATCTGTATGATGCCACTTATATGAGGGATCTAAAGTGGTTTTGTGGGGTTTTTTTTAGATTTTATTTATTTATTTATTTGAGAGAGAGAGAGCACAAGAGAGAGCATGAGCTGTGGGGGTGGGTCGGGGCAGAGGGAGAGGGAGAAGCAGGCTCCCTGTTGAACAGGGAGCCTAATGCAGGGCTCAGTCCCAGGACTCTGAGATCACAACCTGAGCCAAAGACAGCTGTTTAACCAACTGAGCCACCCAGGTGCCCCTAAAGTAGTTAAACTCATGGAAGTAGAAAAGTAAACTGGTGGTTACCAGGGGCTGGGGAAACTAGGAAGTAGAAAGTTACTTCTTGGAATGGGTCATGCAAGATGCAAAAGTTCTAGGAATCTGCTATAGAGCAATGCTCATGTTGTTAAGAATTCTGTACTTTTCACCTAAAACTTTGTTAAAATGGTAGATTTCATGTGGTAGAGTTCATGATTCATATCATTCATATCATGATTCAATGGTAGATTTCATGATTTCACATCATCACAATAAAAAATGTTTAAATATATACAATAAATATGATTTCACGTTCATTATTTGTAGGTAGTTGTTTACCTGAGTTTCAGTAGCTGTGAGAGAGCAAAACAACTCCGTTTAACATGGGTAGTTTCATGGAGAGTTTGGGATTTCAGGGAAAGCAGGGGTATGTTATGGACAGGTTCCCCAGGAAGCTGACTCTGAGACAGACTTTGGAGTTCAGGAAGCTGCCCCTGCGGAGTTATCCTGGGATCAACATTATAGGAGAGTGAAGGAAATGGAACTGGAGAGGGAGAGAAGCCCAGTTCGATGACTGCAACCACAGCCAGACCTCTGCCAGGTTGGCAGGCAACTGGAGCTGGATGGTCCTTCAGAATCATCCCAAAGAGTGTCAGGGATCCAGGCCTCCATACCCTCACATCTACCAGTCACTGAATGCTGGCAGCTCCTGAGAAGGGGACATGACTTTGATCAAGATGGCTTTCTTCTGTGGAGAGTAACCACATGGAGGAGGGGGGAGAACTCAGTACTGGGGTAGGAGCTCATCAGTCGGGAAGGGGGATCCATGAGCCAAACCGGAACATCTACTAGCCAGGTCAAGGAATGAAGACAGGCCATGAAGAGGTTAAAGGGATGTAGAAAGTGAGATAGGAATGGGGGAAATGGAGAGTGGGAGGCAGGTAGTAATGTTGCCCCTTTGAAGAACAAAGATGTGGGTTGGAATCTAAGACTCTATTTCTGAGTCCAAAAAGAAGTTTGCTCAAATAAGAGTTTATACACACATCTGTATTTAAAGTTGTGGTGTTAGTTTAGAACTTGGTTTGCCTGAATGTGGTTCAGTATGTGTTATAAACACAGTTTATTATTATTTTTGAAGCAAATGCCATTACCTATTACTTTAGTGTAACTTTCTGCCTTTAGACCTGCCGCTAAATATTTGTTATTGTCTTGATAATTATCCTTCTCCCTGATGCATGTTTTACTGGTGTATCACCAGGTTCTTAATGAAAAATTCTCTTTACCCTCTAATCTCCTCATGGAGGTTATAATGGCAATTATATATCTTTCTTGCTCATACATAATACATGAATCCTGCAGAAGTAGGTTTTGAAGTATTTTACTTATCTCCTGCATCACCTTTTCAGCTGATGTGGAGTGAGTAGAAATTTAATATACAGATGTTTCTTCCACTTTTATGCCCCAAATGCAAATCTAGTTTAGGTATACATAAAACAGAGTTTAAAGGCATTAATTTTTGGAATAAACTGTGTACTAGATTGGATTTTGGTCCTGGCTCTGCTATTAACTTTGTGTGGGACATTGACCAAGCAGTTTGATGTCTCTTGTTCTCGTTTATTATTTGGAAAGTACAGTTTTGGATGGCATGCTTTATCATGACACTGCCCAGTCACCATTTCATTGTCTGTTGAATGAATAGACAGAAATTTCTATCTATTCATAATATTCATTTTTTTTCAAAGAAAATGAATTCTTCCTTATTCACTAGAGCTCAGCATATACAGATCATTTTGGTGCACGAATAACTTTCAAACATTACACCTTCACTTGGTTTCGTCAATGTAAATCTAGCTCAAAGCTGTAGTAGTATCAATTATGTACACCTATAAAGTCATTACGTTATAAAGTGGAATAATTCCATTATTTTCTGTAATTGATCAAGAATTCCTGAAAACCTTCCATTGCCACTGAGGGCAAGAAAAAGTCAAACTCCCTTCCAGGCTCATATCTCTGTTCCCCATCCTATGTGCCAAATGAAAAGATAGTCCACATGTTTTCATGAGAACAAGGGAAGGGGTCCCAGATTTATGTGTGAATTGTTGTGTGTCCTCAAGACTGTCATGGGTCTTTTGTCTAGCTGGGCACCTGCTGTGGTGTCCGGGGTGGTACAGCTAGCTGGCTGTTCTGGTTATGTTGTGCTCTGTGTATTCTCCCCTGCTGATGATTGGGGATGGTGAAACTTCTCTGTGCGTTCCACTCTCCTGGTCTCTGGAGCTCTGACTTCTGGCTCCTGGTTCCTTGGGAGGCATAATTGACAATCCTCAGGTAATCACTAGCTGGGCATCTCGTCCACAGCTTCCTGAAGCTGGGGATCCAGCAGAGTTCCCATTGCTACCTGGACCTCCCAATCCTTTGCTAGGGATCCCAACATCGCCCCTCTGTGGGATTCTTTTGTATTCCTGGGTGATTTTTTGGAGAGTCGGCCCACGTATGAGCAGTCTGCTTCTTTCTCTCAGCACAGGGGAAACTAGGAATTTCCACCACATTGATTTCAGATCTAAGAGAAATTAGTTTGATAATCTTTGTCTTTTTCCAACACATTTGCCCATCAGCCATTTCCAGCCTGGTTGAAACATTGTTATTTGTGTCCCTCATTTAAGATGTCATAAAAATACCCCAGGGTGTGTGGAGGGAAAAGAAAAACCCACTGTTCTGAGGTCCCTCAACTTACCTGGTTGCTTTTAGCAAATTTACCCATTTCATAAGCCTGAACATGACCGTCTGACCCCCTGCACATTCTTATCCCCCCTCTTCCCTCAGGCTCCACCTGGCCCCTAGAAAATCTCTCCCGTTTCCCTTTTTGTCTATCAAGGACTTCTCCTGTGTTAATTCTTTCCTCCAACTTCCCAGAGTGGGATTCAATTTCCAACTTCCCTGTAGTAAGAAAGGTATTTTGGGTAGTATTTGAAGCATGTCATTCCCACTACTAAAGAATGTAGTTAAATCCCTTCAAAGTGAAAGGTAATTTGCCGCATCTTGTGTTAGGAGAATAAATGCTTCTTCTCCGATGCTTCGTCAGCCCCTTTAATTTTGATGGCAATATTTATCACACTGGGGGCAGGGTGCTGCTCTGAGCCACTTATTGGGTGACCCCTTAAGGCTGCTAACCCTAAGTGAGGCCCAGAGAATCTTCTTCCGCAGGTCCTGCAGGGCAAGCAGCTCTGCCATTGGGACCTTTTGAACCAGCAGAATCAATTTTGCTTGAACTTTCTGTAGCTGATTGGATTGTTCTGTGGTTCTCCTAGCAAATCCCAGTAGAATTCCTGCGAGGCCTCTAGGGCAGCATGTTTCAAACGGTGTGTTGTGACCTATTAGTGAGTCGTGAAATTCATTTAACAGGTCTTGAGCAGCATTTTTAAAAATATGAAAGATGACAGAATTGGGAGGAAAAATATCAGAGTACATTGCCTGTAGTAAGGCAACATTTATTAAAACTTGTTTATTTTGCTCAAGATCTTCTGAGCATATTGTACTAGATTACAAATTAAAATGCGTATCTTACACAGTCCTGAGGCCACAATTTTTGGAAGCCACTTCTTTAGGATATTTGAACAAAGTCATGCCTACTTGGTCGAATAACTTGTTTTCTTTCAAGAAACAGCTCTTGGTGTGGTATTGGGAACTGAAAGGTCGAGACTGAGTCCCTGAGGGTAACCCTTGAGGATTGTAGTGCTCTTGGTGAACTGGATGTTTTCTGATCCACCAGTCCATAAAGGAGGGCCTGCCCATGCCACCATATTATGGGATGGGAATGGCATACATGGGATCAGGTACTGCCTAATCCAAAACACAAAACTAAACCATGGGACTAGATTGTTCTCACTCCTAGCATACAACTTGTTGCCACCTGTTCCACAATCCACAGCTAGGGTCTCATGGAGAGTTCCATTTGAGCTGTTGGCTGAGGAAAAAAAGAGAATAAATCCCAGCTTACAGAGGGTTCCTCCCCAAATTCTAAAATTGGCTGTAAGTAGACGTGCAACATTACAACCCTAGCAGGCATGACTCTGATGGACAGTGCAGAATGAAATTCTTTCCAGAGAAAGGAAAGCAGGCAGAGCTTTCCACTGGATGGTCCATTTTTTCCTGGAAGAAGAACCTAAAGTAAAAGTTAACATTCTTTCTTTAGTTTTGTTGTTTGGTCTCCATTATGAAAATTAGGGAGAAAAAAGGTTGGGGAAGAGATATATGGATGAGACTCACGATGAGGTTATTTGTGTTCCATGTGAATGCTCACTGCTTAATGGACTGAAAGTTTATGTCTCTCCCCCCAACCCCCCAGTTCATACGTTGAAGTCCTAATGTGATGGTATTTGGAGGTGAGGACTTTGGAAGGTAATTATATCATGAGGATGGAGTTCTCATGATGGAATTAGTGTCCTTACAAGAAGATGAAGAGAGCTCTCTGTCTGCTCTCTACCATGTAAGGACATAGCAAGAAGACAACCATCTGCAAATCAGGAAGAATTATCTCACTAGATATGCAATCTGCTGGCATCTTGATCTTGGACTTCCTATCCTCCAGAACTGTGAAAAATTTCCGTTCTTGTTTATGCCCTCTACTCTGTAGCAATTTGTCCTAGCAATTCTAAAGAGACAGCTCTTAATAACCAGGTGGCAATGCTATCTGCTCTGTAGACGTCAGCCAGTCTCACTCTCCAAAAACCCCAATCCTTGCTCATTGGTGTTAAAGGGGCCAAGACAACAGAAATGCAGGGGTTTAATAATATGGACAGCTCCTTACCAAGTCTTATCTGACCAGTGGAGGCCCATTTTGCCATCAGCAGAAATAAAACCTGAGCCCACATGGCAGATGTTATTGATTGCTTACTCAATAGTCATATCCTGAGAGAAGAGAGATATACATAAGAAATAAATACCTGCCCTTTCTTTCTGCCTTTGGATATCATCACAGCAAAGCATGAAGCTCAGAACCGTGGTAGCAATTTTACCACAAGGAGAGAAGGGCCAAGAGATTCACAGAAAAACTGGACCCAGACTCCTGGACATCTTTGAGCTGCTGAATTAACCCTGGATGGCTGTGACATGAGAGGATAAATCTTTATTATTTAAGCCACTTTTTATTGGGTGTATTAGTGTCTTAGAGCTGCTGTAACAAATGACCACAAACTTGGTGGTTTAAAACAAAATAAAACAAAACAGAACAAAACATTTATTCTCTTACAATTGTAGAGGTCAGAATTCTAAAGTCAATGTTATCAGGTTGAAATTAAGGTGTAGGTAAGGTCATACTTCCTCCAGATTCCGTTGGGGAGAATCAATTTCCTTTCCTTTTCTAGATTTTAGAACTACATATTTTTTTCATTCCTTGGCTTTTGCCCCCTCCCTCCATCTTCAAAGCCAGCAGTGCAGCATCTTCAAATTTCTGTTTCCTCACATTGCCTTCTGTCTTTGAAGCCATATCTCCCTCTGTCTTCCACTTATAAGGACACTTGGTAATTACAGTTAGAGCCCACTTGGAAAATCAAGAATAACCTTCTATGTCAAGATCCTAAACTTAATCATATCAGCAAGGTCCCTTTTTGCATGTCAGGTAACATTCACAGGTTCTAGGGATTAGGACCTGAATATCACTGGGGTCATTATTCAGTCTACCATATTGGGTATTCATTCTCTCACTTGCTTCCAAAAGCTTTCTAATGGATACCCCCTTTAATATAGAACCATACATGGGGGGATGCCATCAATTTCCCAGGCTCCAGGTTGATTACTCTGGACTCTTTCCATTATGGAATGAAATAATTTATCCTTCCCGACTGACACTTGCATCTTAGATTTGGATTTCCTATCTTTCCTACCATGCTATAAGTACCTTCAGCCTTGAAATTACTGAATGTCTGAAAACTTCACCATAGCACCAAATACATTGCTTCTGACCAAAGAACTCATTTTATAATGAGAAGAAGAAGAAGAAGAAGAAGAAGAAGAAGAAGAAGAAGAAGAAAGAAGAAGAAGAAGAAGAAGAAGAAGAAGAAGAAGAAGAAGAAGAAGAAGAAGAAGGAGGAAGGAGAAAATAGAAGAAGGAAGAAGAGGAAGAAGAGGGGGAGGAGGGAGAGGAGAGGGAGGAGGAGGAAAGGGGGTGGCCAAGACTCATTGGATTCACTAGTCTTCTCAGGTCCTTTGAAAGTTAGAAGCTTCCAGTCTTCCAGAACAAAGAAAAGGATTATTGTGACCTAGTTATAACCCAGCTGAGATATTATTTTTGCAAGATTCAGTATGAATCTAATCTAATATGTATTACTCATTCTCCCATTGTCAGAATACATTAATTCCGAGAGTAGGGTGTAGAAGTGAAGGTGGTGATTCTCATATTTACACAAGCATGCAAAAAGTTGTTTCTGTCCCCCCAACTCGGGGATATATTGGTTTGGAGATTTTAGAGCCTAAGGAATAAATGCCCTCATCATGAGACACCATAGTTTCTTCAGATTGTGACTGGCCATGTCAGGCTTTCCAGCCACTGGATTAAAAAAAAAAAATGGTAGTGTTTTCTGGGGTGATTTATCCTAACAATGGAAAATGGGGTATCCATCTATATTTATTCACTTGTTATGTAATATGTATTTGTATATTGTTTTATGCACACCCTCCCAACATTTGTGATTGAAATATAATTTAGGCCATGCATCAAAGAGTATCAAAAGAAAACTGTCCCTAAACTGGGCAAAGATTGCAGTGTCCCAGATATCCTGCAGATGATTAGGCTTGGGGAAAATGATAACTCTGACCCATAGATTTTAAGGAAGTTACAGTTTTGGCTGATAAAGTCAAGGGACAAATTTGCAGCAAAGCAGAGGAGTGGTGGGCACCTGGGTGGCTCAGTTGTTAAAAAAGAAAAAAAAAAAAAGAAGAGTGGCTATTAGGCTGGAGAATCCTCGGTGATCATGGTCCCCTTGGGCATACCCTGGGTCTTCACTGGAGAAGATGTGGTGAAGGAACAGGTGATAGTTAAACATAAATATGAACTTTTACCAGTGATAATTTCTGCATAATCACATTGTTTAGTGGATATACTCTCAAGCTAAGATTCATTTGAATAATTACAAAATATATAAATCACAGTATTCAGCCATTTGGGGGAAATTTGAAAATACTTTATAAATTACAAGTTCCACAATGACTCAAATACATTTGTCAGAAGTCATATCCTGTTCAAACTACATATTTATTTTACATATTTATTGTATATTACATATTTATTATATAATAATATACATTATATATTACCATTATATTCTCTCCCTATCCTTTGGAATTGACAACATGAAGGGAAAAAGGAAGTATGCATGAAGCCTAAAGAAATATAGAAGAATAATAATTACAGACACTCCATAGATGGATATTCTGCTGGTAAGTTTAAGAAAGAGTGAGGTTGCTTGGGAAAAGTTTTTCAGAAGACATAAGATTTGCACTGCTTTTTAAAGGAACAGAGGGATGCAAGATGGCAAGCAGGATGGAAAAACTGTTTCAGGTAGTCTGGGGTTTAGAGGCAGGGTAAGGTGGTTAGGTAGAAGAGAGAAATGTGTTCAGAGGACCCACAACAGGTTAGCCTGGCAATGAAGGTGTTTTTGGGTTAGAAAAATGATAAATATCAGAACAGATGGATAAGGTGAGAAATATTGGCAGAGATAAGTAAATGGGATAATAAGTTTCTGCTTGATACAAAAGAAGTTTCTATTTGACTCAATGATATAAATGGTATGAAAGTGCCTAGAGGGTTTTAAATAGCAAACATATTAATGTAAAAGAAAAATCCAAATTATTATGTTAACAGACTATTCTCGAACCATATATTGGTAAAATTATACTGCAATGATATAAGCAATAGGCAGACTACATTTATTCAATGTATATATTAAGATAAATAATATTTGATTTCTTTTGATCCTTTCATATAATAAGAAGTGTTGCCATGTATAAATATTCCCTATTCAAATGAGGATAACATCAAAGTCAGATACTGATGTTTGTTTAACATATTTTTACAATCTTTAAACTGGTTTGTCTTCAGAAGCTTGTTTTACTTTACTGGCTTTGTATCTGTTTAGAATTTTTCTGTATTTCATTAGAGTTGGCGATTTCAGGGTGCCTGGGTGCACAGCCAGTTAAATGTCCAACTCTTGATTTTGGCTCGGGTCATGATCTCAGGATCATGAGAGGGAGCCCCACCTTGGGCTCTGCCCTGGGCGTGAAGCCTGCTTAAGATTCTCTCTCCCTCTGCCCCTCCCCCTGCTCTCTCTCTTACTCTGTCTCTAAAAAAAAAAAAAAAAAAAAGTTGGTGATTTCTTCATGCTAAGCTTTTCCCATTATTCCAATATTCTTTGTGGAAAGGAAATTTTACGCTTCTCAGAAAATGCAAATCCTAACCTAAAAAGTTATATTTTATATCTAGAAGCTCTATAATTGACATTGTACATTTTAGTAAAATAGACAAAAGTGAATTTTTATTGCTATTGCATACTTCCCTTCTGATAACATTAGTTCCATTATTTTCAAGCAAATAACAAAGGAAAAAGGTATTGCATTGGCGGGCCTGTTAAGGTCTATACTATCTATGTACTTGAATTTAATATTTTCTTCTGCATTTTTGTAATTGTAATTGATGCAAATTAATTTTGGAAATCTTTTATACACAAAACAATTACTTGTTTAACTAATCACATAAAACATTTTCATCAGCATCACTCTGGTTTGCCTAATTGGTTTAAAAACATCAGAAAACTTCTCACCTAATTATGTATTTAGTTAATGGACCATGAGAGCTCCAACTCATTCTAGCTTATTGAGTAAAAAGGCATTTATTCATGATGGAATTATTCCAGTCTCTTGGGTGAAAGTCTATTTTAGAATTTGTCCAAAAAAAATTAAATGCACTTATATAATTGTTAAACAATTATAATCTTAAAAGGCAGCTTAGCATTAAAACCAAAGAGTTGTTAGAGATTCAGTGCTTGAATACTGAGATGAGATCATTTTAAATTAAGGAATTTTACTTTTTCTAGGGATAATCCCTTGAATAACCTAGTGACTAAAGTGTTATTATCAATTGTTCCCTATATTTCTTCTTCCACCATTATCTTTCATGAAGAAAAAAGAACACATTTTAAAAGCAACAATACCTTGGGCCCCTAGGTGGCTCAGTCAGTTGGGCGTCAGACTCTTGCTTTCAGCTCAGGTCATGATCTCAGGGTGGTGAGATGGAGCCTCCAGATGGAGTCCTGTGTGAGGCTCCTCGCTGGTCCGTGGAGCCTGCCTCAGATTCTCTTTCTCTCCCTCTTGCCCCCCACCCCCAACTTTCACCCAGTCTCTCTCTAACTCTCTCTCTCTCAAAATAAAGCAACAATACCTCAAGGGATAATATAAATACATTTTTATTAATGAGGAGTTATTAAAACTATAACCATCCTCCTTTTAAACTTAATACTCAAAGCAAGTGGAAAAACAGAAAGAGGCCAAATGTTTCCCTAAACTCTTTGGTCACACATATTGGATTTTATTTGACTCTTTTTTTTTTTTTAAAGATTTTATTTATTTATTTGACAGAGAGAGAGACAGCAAGAGAGGGAACACAAGCAGGGGGAGTTGGGAGAGGGAGAAGCAGGCTTCCCGCCGAGCAGGGAGCCCGATGCGAGACTCGATCCCAGGATGCTGGGATCATGACCTGAGCCGAAGGCAGATGCTTAATGACTGAGCCACCCAGGCACCCCAGATTTTATTTGACTCTTAAAGGAGTTCCTTTGTTGGATTTACACAGTCATGTTTAAATAACTAGCTCCCAAGTTCTGAGAGTGAGGGTCAAGTAATACGTTTCTGATTTCATGAGTAGTTCCCCTCAGATTTATCCCAAATCCTCCAACACTGTATATTTCTAAATAAGAAACTTGGCTAAGAGTATTATCCCACTTAAATACGGAGCCATCTTTGATGTCCATAAAGCTCCTTTTGAATGCTATCGGACCTGTGTGAGGGTAGAGGATGAATGGGATATGGGAAAAAAACGATAATCTGACCCTCGGCTTTTCCATTAAAAAATAAAAATAAAATGCAGCGTTTCTGTGCTTTGTGAAATGATGTTGCTATGGAGACCACCTTTATGAATCCTAATGAAATTGATGTGAGCAACATTCATCTGATTTTGACTGCCCATGTGTTAAGGCTGCTTCTCATTCTCTAAACCTTTTTATTCTTTGTTGAATATGCATTTCTAGGGCAGGAGAGCAAGGCATGTAAATCTGTAGGACAGTTGTCTTTTTCCATAACAAAGTAGGAAATACAGAGATAAGATATTGGCATTTTCAAGGAAAAGGATGCATTTACACGTTGTATTGAAAACATACATAAAAATAGCTTTTGTACTTGCTGGGCACATGGGGTAAAAGGAGAAAAAGCTAAGAAGTTAGAAAATTATTTTTCTGTGTTTTTTACAGCTTTTTATGTGGAAATACTGCATAAATAAGAACATGCTAATTTTATCTGTTGATTTATAAGAAATATAGTATACACTGAGTTAAGCTTTCTTAATAACATTTTTTCTTTAAATTTTACAATAATAACAGATGTCCTGTTATTTGCTTCCATGAACAAACACCAACTTCTCTTTCTAAATTTTATTGCAACCGAGGTTGTATTATTTAGGAAGATGAGAGCAAAACTCAACATGGAACCTCCCCAAACCAAACCGAAATGAAAACCTGTTTCTTAAATGTCAAGACCCTAATGACCAAGCTGAGAAAGAGCAAACTATCTTTCCATGATTAGGAGTTTAATATAGTGTTCTGCTTTAATTTATGAAGTGTTAATTTTTAAATATATGGTCCCTTATAAAGGTGGCAATTTGATTAATATAAAAATAACGCTTTGAGCATTTTCTCCTTTAAGCTCTGAAAGCATCTTGTGTCCTTCTTAGAAAGCTGGCCCATTATGGTAATGATTTGCTCTTTTGCCTCTGTTTTCTACAGACTGTAAGATATTGGATGCTGGACCTGTGCACTCCTTCTTTCTGCCCCCAGCATGCTGCATACTGCCTGGAAACTGGGAAGCACTCAGTCTCTATTGAACAAACACAAATCAGATCCCTGCCAAATACTTGGTGAATTCTTCTCAAGTCTTTTTTGAAAGGTCTCTTTAAAATGTTTGTTTCTGGTGTTCAGTAGAATGTAAACCTTGAACTTGGAATTTCTTTCCTTACTCAGGGAATGGATTTACATTCCGGGTGACACTGCATGCCATTTCCTACAAGATTTTGGGGATTGGAGAGGTATCAGGAGAACATTTCACTTAAGTTTTGCTTCAACAAGAAATGTATAAGGAGGGAAAAAAATCAAAACAAGCAAAAACCCATGTTGGGGGTACAGAAAATTTATATGACTTTTATATGACTGTACATGCTCTGGGAGATATGCATTCAAGAAGTACTGCTTATCTTCAGATAAATTAAAATGACCAGAAAATCTTTTTGAAAAAGTTGGGGAGAATGTAATATTTTCAAGTGGAACTTCATTCAATATAGGGCTGCTGGTCTCTTCGAGTTCCTCTTCCTCGAGATTTATAAGAGGACTTTTCCTCTCTTTCAGCTTTTTCTTCATGCATTTCCACATTCTGCTTCTTCCCAGCATAGATTTTCCCCAGAGTTCTGCTCAATTCCATATCCCCATAACCTTGAATTATCTTCCTCCATTTTTCTGTTTTTGCTTGTTTTGTTTTTTTTGCTTTTTTTTTGTTTTTTGTTTTTGTTTTTACTGCACACATGCTGATATCCTCAGAATCTGCCATCCTGATTCTCCCAAAGCTCCTCAAATTTAACTCATCGTCTTCGCCCGAATCTCTCCCTCTCTCCCTCTTTTATCTGTGCACCAGATGTGCAGCTCTCTATCCACCCAGCCACCTGAGCATGAAATCCAAGAATCATCTTAGCCTTAGCCTTTTCCCTTAAACCACTCATCCAAGTCCTCCCAACTTAACTTCCTAAATATTCCGACAGTCCCATCCTCACTCACCATCTCACTGAGACTCTCATTGTCTCTCTCACCTGAACTTTTATAATAGTTCCTTAATTGGTCTCCCATTTTTCAGGCTTGACCTTTTTGGAAATCATTCCATCAACCAGAAAAAGCTATCCCAAATAAAACTGACCTTTTAAAAAATCCATCTAGAGATGCTCTTTCTCTGCCCCTATCATATGAAGTCCCCATAACCTGGCCCTCACCCATCTCAGGAACTTCATTGCCTTAATTTGTGCCTGACATTTTCCTCCTTGCACTTGTTACCCAACTCAAGAATTTATATTTCTCAAACATATATGCTCAACCTGTTCTTTCTGCCCCAGACGTCTTTCTCCATTTAAAAAAAAATCTGGCTTATTACATATCCTTTGATATTTAACTAAGGTGTTGCTTTCTTTATGAGATCTTCCATTTATCCCTTTATTGGATTGTTTCCCTGCCCTTGGGAATTCTTATATCTTATCTTTTATTTATTCATTTGTATGTCTTATTTATTAGATTATATTACAATTATATTTTATTTGTGTCTTCCCTACTAGACATTGGATTTCTTGCACCAGACTATTTCTTATTTAATTATCACAGTACCTAACACAGAGTAGGAGTTAAGCAAATGTTGTTAAACTGAACAGGGTTTAAAGAACAACAAAAAAAAATGTTTGGTTAATACTTATCATTGTCTGTTTGGGTTTTGTGCACTACCTAACAAAAAAGGCTACCATTTTGGGATGTGTATATTACTGCTTGCCACTCTCCTAGATGTTACATATAAAATGTTAATTAAGCTTTTATCCCCACCACAAACATGGGAGAGGTAGTCACTGCCACCATTTTGGAGCTGAGGGGGAAAAAGTGTAATATCAAACACTTAATAAGGGGCAACTTTGAAATTTATACAGAGATAAATTCTTATGAATATGGTCCCAAGTGGGGAAAGAGAATCTTGTGCTCAAGCGTTAAGCCAAGGTTGGCATGCATTTTCCAGGAGTTGTCTCTGTGCATGTGTGTGTGTGTGTGTGTGCGTGTTGCATGTGGTTTGTGCTCATCGTACTGGTTCCCTTATTTCTTTACCTAACAGAGTTTGAAAATTAAACCGTATGTCCCCTCCTCCGAAGGTGAGCTTTCTGAGGTATTGCTATAATATGTAGAAAAGTGGTCAACAGGAATCATGCAAAACACCAAGCTAAAATGGCCTGTGGTTCTGTGGTCATTTAAATAATTTCTACATGACTGATTATTCTCCCATGGAAGTTTGCTATGATGACCTTGGATTAATGACCTTTTATGCTCATTAAAGCCCTAGGCAAAAAATGTCTGGCAGTTTTAGAACCCGGAAACCTCTAGAAAGAAGAGGATATTGTGCCAATTATCCTGCTCTTTCTAGCTTAGAATAAATATTTTAATTTTTCATGGTCTCTCTATAGCATAATGCATAATAGAAAAGAATAATCATTATTTTATATGCTACACTTGCAAAATGTGTATTTTCATTCTGAAGAATAATCGTAGTCCTGTCTATTAGAAATAATGGACTTTTTCTATAGTGTGTTTTTCTTATCAATTTTGTATTTATATTCTATGCAATTGTACTACTGCATAGAAAATGATGCAGAAATCATTATAGAAGCAAACAGAATGCTAATAACATGGAAGTAATTCAGATCATCCCCTGTTAAAATTGTATCAGTAAGCATTCAACTGAATATCAAATTTTGGTAATGCTCTATGTTTGGGGACTTTGATTTTTTTAAGACTTCAAAATAAAGTTGAGAAGTACAATGTATGCATGTCCAAATTTCCTTTCTGCCTCAGTCTTAGAGATAAGTTGCAGTCCAATAAATTTGGTCAGTGGCTGCCCATGTGGTCATGCTGTCCTGAAGTGGTAAGATAAAATCGAAAGGCTTTATCTCACAAAATGACTAACCTTGCAATGATAATTATGAACCTTAGGAGAGTCCGATTACAGTATGACAATTATCCATATTGAAATGTATATAGCTTTAGTTCATTTTATTATTTATTTATTTATTTAATCTATCTTTTAAAGATTTTATTTATTTGTCAGAGAGAGAAGGAGAAAAAGAGCACAGGCAGGGGGAGTGGCAAGCAGAGGGAGAACAGGCTCCCCGCTGTTCAGAGCAGAGAGTCCAATGCGGGGCTCCATCCCAAGACCCTGGGATCATGACCTGAGCTGAAGGCAGATGCTTAACTGACTGAGCCACCCAGACATCCCCTCTAGTTCATGTTTTTAACTGTTTTACATTACTTCTATGTGTGAACATACCACTACTTCTTTATCCCTTGACTTGCCGGTGAAATGTTCTGGGTTTTTTTGTTTTGCTTTGTTTTCTCTGCTAGAAACAATGATGCGATGAACAATCTCATCATAATCCTTGCACGTAAATGTCACAGCTCCTCTAGTCACACACCCTAATGTAGAATTTCTAGGTCAAAGGGTAGGGTCTATGTACGTTCAAATATGACAAGATATTGCCAAATTGCTTTTCCCACTTGCCTGAGGCTATTTGTGTTACCATCAATGGTGTAGGAGGGTTCTGGTTACTCCACAGTCTCATCTAGTTGTGATGGTTAGATTTTTTTTTCTTTTTAATTTTGGTTACCTGACTAGGTTAAATGTTACCTAATGCTGCTTGATTTTGTTTTTCCCAATTTCATAAAATTGGGCATATTCTCACACGCACACTTTGGAATTTTTTTCATATCCATTGGCTATGTTTCTGTTAGGTTCTTTGTACTTTTCTTACTGATTTATGTAACTTTTTGACACATTCTGTCTCCAAATTTTTTTCTGTCTTCAAATGTTTTTATGAATCATATGCACTGCAAAGATCATCTTCATGCCAGGGGCTTGCAGTTTTGCTATTTATTTATCTATTTATGAGAGAGAGAGAGAGAAAGAGGTAGGCGGGAGGAGCAGAGGGAGAGGATTCCAAGCAGGTTCCATGCCCAGCATGAAGCCTGACACAGGGCTTGATCCCATAACCCTGAGATCATGACTGAGCCAAAATCAAGAGTAGGATCCTTAACTGACTGAGCCACCCAGGTGCAAACTGCAGTTTTGCTTCTTAAATGGTATCTTCTAACAGACTTTAATGTAGTCTAATTTATTCACTTATTGTTCATACTTTGTCTTTCCTTTTTTTTAATAGAAAAATCTACCATAACTTGGTTTCAAATACATATATTCTTCCATATTTTCTTTTAAATTTTTCATAAATTTTTGCTTTTTCACTTTAAGTCTTAACCCATCCGGAAGTATATTTGTGTCTGTGTGCATATGTGTGTGTGCACATTTCACATTTGTGAAAGTTGTACAGGGATTTATTTTGTTCCATTTGAATAATCAATTGTCCTACCACCATTTATCGAATGGTCCTATTACTTCTTCCTCATTTGTAATTTTAATACCATCTCTGTTTTGCATCAAATTGTAATATTTATGCCAGTTTGTTTTTTTCCCCCTGGGTTCTCTATTTTGTGCAATTGGTCTGTTTGTTTATTCCTACATCAAGACTGTATTGTCTTTATTAGTATAGTTTTATAATGAGCCTTGGTATTCGTAGGGAAACATGCTCTCCACCAAACAAAATTAAAGTATTTCTTCAAAATTGTCTTGGATATATTTGAGCCTTTGTTCTTCTGAATATATTTTTAAATCAGTTTGTTAAATTCATCTAAAATCATGTTTGAATTTTTATTGCAATTACATTCAGTTTATCCATAATTTAATGACTTGACATCTTTATGCTATTACACCTTATCTGTGACTATATGTTCCAATTGAATTTACGAGGTTTTAAAAATGTTTTATATTATTTCCCATATAGTTTTACTACAGATTTTGGTAGTTTTTAATAAAGTTTTATATTATTTCCCATATAGTTCTACTACATACTTTGGTACACATTTATAGAAAACATTATTTGTTGCAATTGTAAAACATAGCTTTACATTTTGTATTGATTATTGATTAATAGAGAGATGAGTGATGTTTAAGTTAGATTCTTATGGTCAGCAAACTCACTGATTCTTACTACTTCTAATAATGTTTGTATTTGTTTTAGCTTTTCTATGTGCATTGTGATATTATTTGAGATTGATTTCTTCCTATCTAATTCTTATTTCTTCATCTTGTTTTACTACTCAAGCTGACATTGGTAAAATATTACTTACAAGCAGTAGAATATTATCAGTGCTCAGTCAGATTTGAAAAGTTTTATTTTTCAAAAAAAAAAAAAAGAAAAGTTTTATTTTTCCAAGAAAATTTGCAATTCATTTAAATTTTCAATTAATTAGTATAATGCTCAGTGTATGATTTTGTCAGAGTGTATTTCCACTCTTGTATTGTTTGTGACTTTGCTCTTATTTTCTTAATAAGTTTTGTTAGATGTTTATCTATATAAGGAGCCTTTTCAAATAAATAGCTTTTGGGTATGTATGCTGAGTTCAGTTTTATATTTTTCTCCTTTACTTAAAAATTTTTATGCTATTATTCTTAGGTAGAGTTTCTTTGTTCTGTTTGTAACTTCTTCAGTTGTACATTTACTGATGGTGTTCTGTGTTTCCTTTTTATATGAAATAATTTATTACTGTAAATTTCTAAGAACTGAGTTACTTAAGTTCTAAATTTTTTTTTAAAGATTTTATTTATTTATTTGACAGAGAGAGAGAGAAAGAGACAGCGAGAGAGGGAACACAAGCAAGGGGAGTGAGAGAGGGAGAAGCAGACTTCCTGCCAAACAGGGAGCCCGATGCGGGGCTCGATCCCAGGACCCCGGGATCACAACCCAAGCTGAAGGCAGACACGCTTAACGACTGAGCCACCCAGGTGCCCCAATTTCTAAAAATTTTTATGTGACTGTTTTCATCATTTTCAGTGTTAAGTGTGTTATAATGGCCACAGTGATTATTCACTTCTAACGTTACATATGTATGGGGGGACTTGGGTGGCTCAGTCAGTTAAGCATCTGACTTTTGATTTCTGCTCAGGTCATGACCTCAGGGTCCTGGGACAGAGTCCTGTGTTGGGCTTCCTGCTCAGCAGGGAGTCTGTTTGAGATTCTCTCCCTGTGTCTCTCCCTCTGCCCTTCCCCCAGCTCTGTCTCTCTCTTTCAAATAAATAAATAAATCTTAAAAAAAATAAAGTTACATATGTATGTGTTTCATAATTTCAAATGTTTGCATTTTCTCACATTATCCTTTGATATTATTAATTTTAATTTAATCTCATATTCTATGTGATGGCAATATTCTTCCTTTTTTAAAATAAGTTTTGAGTTCTAAAATGTGGTCAGTTTCAGAATTTCACACATATTCTGTAATATAAGATGCAACCATCTATAGATGACCAATAGATAAAGTTTTATAATTATGCTGTTTAAATCTTCTGTGTCTTTACTAGTATCTTGTCTGCTTGATTTATTAATTGCTGGGATATTGTGTAAAACTGTCATTATGTGAATCGTCATTTTGTTGCTGATTCTGTAAAAATTTGTTTACTACATTTTATTTTTTTATTTTAAAGATTTCATTTATTTATTTGACAGAGAGAGAGAGAGACAACTAGAGAAGGAACACAAGCAGGGGGAGTGGGAGAGGGAGAAGCAGGCTTCCGGCGGAGCAGATCATGACCTGAGCTGAAGGCAGACACTTAATGACTGAGCCACCCAGGTGCCCCTTGTTTACTACATTTTAAAGACCGCTTTAGTATGTGTATGTAAGTTTATAGCTGCTATTTTTTTCATGGATATATTATTTTTATCGTTGTGAAGTAACTTTTTTTTACTCTGATTTCATATTTGTTACATATTCTAGCTTGTCTGATGTTTTAGGGGAATTATGATTCTTTTTAACCTTTCTGTGTTACTAAATTTTAAATGTGCACTTCATGAATAGTATACAGTTGAATTTTTGAATTATGTTTATAGATATTTACCCTTTATTTTTTTATTTTTTATTTTTTATTTTTTTAAATTTTTATTTATTTGACAGAGACAGAGAAAGACACAGCGAGAGAGGGAACACAAGCAGGGGGAGTGGGAAAGGGAGAAGCAGGCCCCCCACTGAGCAGGGAGTCTGATGTGGGACTCCATCCCAGGACCCCGGGATCATGACCTGAGCCGAAGGCAGACGCTTAATGAATGAGCCACCCAAGCACCCTAGATATTTACCTTTTAAAAGCTATTTAGCCCATTTATATTATTATAATGTTTCATATATTTGGATTTATTTCTACCATCTGACTTTGTTCTTTCTATGTACCTTGATTTTCCATTCTTTTGTTATTTTTTTCTACCCTTCCATTGGATTAGTAAAATTTCTTTATCCTTTTCTTAATTTATTGTGTGAAACATATATATTTCTAAATTTTAGAAGTCTTAAATTTTTAACTTATATATCTGGTTTAACATAATAAAATTTGTTATAATCTGTGCCTTTTTTTAATGAATAATTCTAGTACCTTAGATTGCTTTAATTTCGAAAAACTCTTTTTGTAAGGTCATTTTCATCTCTGTAATATAGGTCTAATTTCATCTTTAACTTTGGGACTTTCTTTCATAAGTGTGGAGATATAAAATAGTGGTATCATGTTCCTGCTATGTTCAGATTAGACATGAGAACAAATAAAATATACACACACATAGACACACATACAAAAGATAAAAAAATAAACTAAATTAATTTACACAAATCTTTGAAAATAAATTTAAAACTCATATGAAATATACGCTTTTAAAGAAAAATCCAAGTTTTTCTGGGAGAAAAATTGAGAACAGAATGGAGAAAAAATAACTAAGGAAATGAAAGAAAATCAGACACTTGTCAAGGAGCTAATACACACTTCAAGAAAAGAATAAGACCAGATAGTTTCGCAAGACTATTGTTTCTTAACATTAAGGAAAAGGACCTTCTAAATCTAGTTAAACTAGTCAAGAGACTAGAAAAAGAAGGAATTCTTTTTCTTTCATTTAATCAGCATAATGTTGGTTTCTTCTTTTCCTGGATTCTACATTTATGATACTCATTTTATGTGCTTCTTATGCACATTAATTTGAGAACCACTTCTATGAATGGTAGGTTGATATGTTTGATTATACAAAAAAAATCATTATTTATGGCAAAAACGGGCAAAAAATCATTTGAGTGTAAATATGAGCAATGAAATAAGGAAGTTATTTGTATCTAACATGATAAAGAAACGGTGAAATTGATTAGCTCACAAGGAGCTCATAGAAATCCTTGAATATGAAAAAGACCAGCAACTCCATAAATTCTGGCACAGAATAAACGAACAGTCCAAAACAGAGACATATGTGACCTATTGACATTATCAAAGATGTTCAAATTCCCTAATGATTTTTTAAATGAAAAGTTAAAAAAGACATACCATTCCTTACCTATTAAAGTAGGGAGATTAAAGTAGTTTTTATTACCTACTCTTGTCAAGAAGGAAGGTGGTAAATGGGCATACATTAATGCAGGTTTTTTAGAAAAAAATTAGGTAATATTTTTCAAGATAAATATGAACATGGCATTTGATTCAATTGTTTCACTTTGAGAAAATTATAACTTTTGCACAGGTGCATCTAAGATATAGATAAAAAGATATTTAACTAAATGTTGTATAAAAGTGTTTAAAATGGAAGCAGCCCAAGTATTCATTAGTAGGGACCAATTAAATAAATTATGGTATATCTTATTAACAGAATAAAGAAACCATAAAAAGAGTAAATCATCCATGACTTTGAAAAAATACTCAATATCTAAAAATTATGTTGAAAAAGGGTAAGTCCTCAAACATGATTCTACTTTCACTTTTCTGTGCCTACACAATATGCAGGTATATTTTGTTAATGGGAGGAAGAACACAGTGAAATATTAACAGCAGTTACTAGCTTATTTTTTTTAATTTTTATTATTTTTTAAAGATTTTATTTATTTGTTTGGGAGAGAGGGATAGGGAGTGAAAGAGAGCATGAGCAATGGGGGAGGAGCAAAGGGAGAAGCAGACTCCTTGCTGAGCAGGGAGCCCGACACGGGGCTTGATCCTAGGACCCTGCTATCATGACCTGAACCAAAGACAGATGCTTAAGGGACTGAGCCACCCAGGTGCCCCGACAGCAGTTACTAGTTTAGAAATGGGGTGAGAGAGATGGGAAAACAGCCACTTTACCACTTTTTTAAAGGTTTATTTATTATTTTTTAAGACTTTATTTTTTGGTAATCTCCACATGGGTTTCAACTCACAACCATAATAAGATCAGGAGCGCACGCTCTACCAACTGAGCCAGCCAGGCACCCTACCATCTTTTCTTTTATACAGCTCTACAGTTCGATTTTTTTATGGCCAGAGTGGATTACTTTTCTGATTACAAGTTTTAAACGTGTGGATGTAAGAGGATTAAGGCAGAGCAAAGCTGGTTGGGTGGGTTTAGGCCAGTTATGCAGCTCCTCAATCTAGGAGACCAGGTGAAGATTGTTCAGCAGTAGGAGAACAGCTGAAGCTTTCCGAGTCAGGAAGTAGTGTGCTTGATGTTGTTGTGTTGGTGTACTAGAGATTGAATGTTCATGTCCCTCCAAACTTCATATGTTGAACTCTCATCCCCACTGTGAGGGTATTGTGGAGATGGGGCCTTCGGTAGGGAGCAGGGCCCTAATGAATGGGGTTAGTGCCCTTAGAAAAGAGATCCTAGAGAGACCCCTCACCCCTTTTGCTACATAAGATCACAGCAAAAAGATGGCCGTCTCTGAACCAGGAAGTGGGCCTTCGACAGAGAAGGAATCTGCTAGAGCCTTGATCTTGGACTTCCAGCCTCCAGAACTGTAAGAAGTGGATTTCCGTTGTTTCCAAGCCCCCCAGTCTGTGCTATTTTGTTATTTCCGCCCCACTTGACCAAGACATAATGTTCAGCAAGATTAATACTGCAGCCCTAGGAGCATTAGAGGTGTGGAGGCCAGATAGAAGGTTTTCAAAGTAATCCAAGGGAAATAAAAAGCGTACCTGAAGTAGGGGACCACCTTGGGAAAGGACAGAAGGGAATGAAATCTGGAAGGTGTTGAAAGTGTCGTTATAGGAAATAACAGCTTACTGAATGTTGGGGGGTAACAGAGAGGGACACCATATAGATACTTTAGAAATGGACCTAGCAAGGCTGAATGAATGTCAGAATGGAATTGATTTTACTGTCTTATGATATTAGGGTTTTTTTATTTTAAAGATTTTATTTATTTATTTGACAGAGAGAGACACAGTGAGAGAAGGAACACAAGCAAGGGGAGTGAGAGAGGGAGGAGCAGGCTTCCCACCGAGCAGGAGCCCGATGTGGGGCTCGATCCCAGGACCCTGGGATCACGACCCGAGCCGAAGACAGATGCCTAAAGACTGAGCCACCCAGGTGCCCCATGATGTTAGGTTTTTATATGCACTTTTCATTGACATATTTTTCTTTAAACACCAAAACTCAGTAAGCATGACTCATGTTCCTTCTTTTCATAATTTTTTTCTTTTGATATCTACTTTCAGAAGATGTGTATCTTGCAGGACTTGTTAACAGAGCAATATCAGGGGTGGGCAAAACTTTTAATATCATAAAACAAGAGCAAGGAATAAAGAACTTTCCCCCCCTCATTTATCTTGAGGTTGATAGGGTTGAAATGATTACCTTACTCTTTTTTTTTTTTACATATAAATGGTTCTCTTAGAATATCAAGAAAAAGATAATAACGAGATAAAATAGAAGTTTTTTTTTTTTTTTTCCTTCCAAGTTTATTAAGCATTCAGTTCAAAGAAAGTCACTGGAGCAGTTAAATTAACAATTCTTATCTTGTGATTTTAGTCTAGCCCAAAGGAAGCAGCTTCATTTTGGATGGGTGCAGTCAACAGAAAAGCTAGTTTTGTTCATGTTTGGTAATTTCCCTGTAGCGTGTTTTAGCTGAGATCAAAGGATAAAAGAGTTGCTTCTGGAAAAACAAAAGGAAAGAGAAAGTCTCTCATCACACAGTGGACCCAGAATCATCCCTTTAGTTCTAAATACTTATACATACACACCCCCCAGAATAAAATAAATAGTAGAAATCAATCCAATAAAAATAAAGATATGGAAATAATTAAGCCAATTTTAAAGTGAGCACACAGGAAAATATATATTATACATTACTCATTTTACAATATTAGAGGGGTGCCATGGATTTGTAAAGCAATGAAAGGCATATAATTGAGTCATGGTATGCAGATAATATGTTTTTTTAATTGGGACAAAGTTTACGTATTGTGAAATGCACAGATGATAGGGATTAAATTCAATCTATTGTCACAAATGAATATACCCATTTAACAACATGACATTAAACATTACCATCACCTCCCAAATTCTCTTATACCCTATTCAGGAGATTCTTCACACACATCACTGTTCTGATTTCCATCCTTGTACCTCATAAAAAAAAGGACATTTTCATAAAGATTCATTCTTTGGTGTGTACCTTTTTGTAAGAGTAAGTTTTTACATTCATTTATGTTGCTGCATTTTTGGTATTTATGCTTTTTGTATCAACAAGCATCATTTTATTGGATGAATAGAATATCATTTGAGTTTTGTTTTGTTTTTGTTTCTGCTGTCAATAAGAAATTTATTTGTTTTGGGGCACCTGGGTGGCTCAGTCAGTTAATTCACCAAATCTTGATTTCAGCTCAGGTCATCATCTCGGGGAGGTGGGATCCAGCCGTACATCAGGCTATGTGCCCAGCATGAAATCTGCTTGTCCTTCTCTCTCTGCTCCTCCCCTTGATCTCTCTCTCTCTCTCTCTCATAACCTTTATTTAGATAATTAGAAAATAGGCAAAATTTAGATAATGGGAAGAAATCTATAAAATCAAGTTGAGCATTTTCGATAGTAATATAATCTATGCTTTTTAATCTCAGCCTTAGAATTCAATAAGGTTAAATTTGAGTGAATAATCTGGACTTTCTCAATTCTCCACAATTAAGGAATCCCCCAAATCCTCTCTGACCCTCCAGCCTCCTCCACCTACTTCTGAGAGACTCTAGAGATACCTTCCTAAGAGACTTTCTTTCAATAATTTTTCTTTTAAGATTGACCCATGTGGGCTTCATATACTCATGTCTTCTCAGTCTCTGTAAAATTGCGTGTGCCCCTGACAGTCTGTCAAACAACACAAGAGCTTCACCCATGACCCAGGGGCCAATTGTTCAGTTACTTTCGGTGGCTGCTCTTGTCCCCAGTGGCGGCTGAAGTTGTGGCCACTCTCCAAGGTCACCAGAGCTGTCAACTATAGTGGTGTCCAGCTCTGGCTGGCGCTGTCCCCTTCAGCACCAATAATGGGCCATCAGCAATGCTGTCAAGGGCTGCTTTCTTCTGTCTTCATCTGACAGTGGAGCCGTGCATCAGTGCCTCTGTTCCAAAGCCAGAGAAATTTCTTCCCACCAACATTATGGAGTCGGGCTGCTCCAGAAAGAGGGCAGCCTCATGCCTCTGTTACACTACATGCTCGTGCATGAACGCTTGTTCGGTTTTTGCTTCTATCCCATTTCTCTTAGGACTCAGCTAGTCATCTGAGAGGTGGGAGACACTAGGAAGAAAGTGTGGATTTGAATTATGTGTGGTATTTTTGCTAACGGTCTCTTTAGTCAGATTGTTATTTCCGGAGGGGAGGAGATGTTCCTTGGGCCCTGGGATGGCCTCCTTCTCCAGTATACCAGGCCGACCAAGATAGAATTAAATTCCAGTAGCAACCATAATTTAGATGTAAGCTGTGAATTACCCCTATCCCATTACATACATACTGTTTTTAAAATTAAAATTCTATCCCTTCCTCCAGAGATGCAGAGTGCAAAACTTATTTTCAAGCCATTGAAATTTAAATAGTTCAGTTTCTTGTGCCAATTTCAACTTTTATTTCAGATGCCTGCAATATTATTTGCATAAAGGCACATAGATTTTATAACAGAGAACCTCACTGTATTGCTATATGTATTTAGAGCTAACCTAACATAAATCGTTTTTAATATTGATTATCTAGTTGATATGCCTATCACTGAAAAAAATTGGATGGAGATATTATTGTTTTTAAACACTTTAAAAATGTGAAATACAACACTCACATAATGAAAAATTCCAAAAATTTATATCTTAAACAATTACTAATACTGCTTTTACTGAAATGGATAGGGAAAAATTTCACAAATCATAGTAAAAACACTAATGTAAACATGATTCAGATTCTGAAAAAGTGTTAACATTACCAGCATCCTGGATGTCACCTTCAGACACTGCCCCCGAACACTGCCCAGATCCCTGCCCAAAAGTAATTGCTATTCTGATTTTTAATACCTTAGATTAATTTTGGGTGTTTAAAAATGTTTTAAGTAAACTTTCATTGACTTAAGATATGTGTTCGGAAAAGTGCACAAATCAAAACTTTAATAAAGTGACTAACTCTATGGGAAAAGCATCCCAGATGCCACCCCATGCCTCCTTCCAGAAATTCTTCCCCCAACCAGAGGATGCCTACTATCCTTACTTCTCACACCACAATTTAATGTTGCTTGTTTTATAATCGTGTAAGGGTGAAATAATATTCTATGTCATTTTGTGCTCGGTTTCTTTTACTCCACGTTATGTTTGTGGGTTTCATCCTTGTTGACGAATGTTGCCGTCATTCATTGATTTTTCATTGCTGAATGGCATTCCATTCCATGCATATCCCCCAAATCATAGGCATTTGGATTGAGGAACATTTGCCTTGTTTTGAATTTGGGCTGTTGCAAATGGTGCTGCAAAAATCTGTAGGAATGAGAATAGGAGCTTTGACAGTGCTGTGATGAACATTCTTGCACAGGTCTGTCGGTATGCATAAATACAGAATTCGGTCGCTTATATATTGAACTGTGTAATTGCTGGGTCATAAGGCCCATTTGTTAGGCTTTAGTGGCCACCACCAGCTTTCCAAAGTGGCTATGTAAATCTTCATATTCATCAACAGGAGATGATGATTGCCCTCACTTCACATCCTAGCCTACTCTGTATTGTTAGTCTTTTTAATTGTGGTGAGCACAGCATGTACTTAATATTCATTTCCTCGTTATTTGTGATGCCAAGAAAATTTTTGTATGTCTATTGGTCATTTGAAAAGACTCTATTCAGATCTTTTACTCATTTCTTTTCTTTTTTTTTTTTTAAGATTTTATTTATTTATTTGAGAGAGAGAATGAGAGACAGAGAGCACAAGAGGGAAGAGGGCAGAGGGAGAAGCAGACCCCCGCTGAGCAGGGAGCCCGATGCGGGACTCGATCCCGGGACTCCAGGATCATGACCTGAGCCGAAGGCAGTCGCTTAACCAACTGAGCCACCCAGGCGCCCTACTCATTTATTTTCTATTGTATTCTCCATCTTTCTCTCACTGATTTTTAAAATTCTAAAAAAATTACCCCAGATACAAGCCCTTTGTTGGCTGTAGACATTAGAAATGCCTTTTTGCCTTTCTGCCATTTGTAGGTTCACTCTATTAATGATGTCTTTTGGTTAACATATGTCCCTCATTTACTGTAGTCCATTTTTATTAAACTGTAATGGTTCATGCTAACTTAATAAGAAATCTTTGCTAGCCCAAGATCAAGAAATAATTCTCCTATTTTTTATTTTTTATTTTTTTATTTTTATTTTTTTAAAGATTTTATTTATTTATTTGAGAGAGAGAGAATGAGAGAGAGCATGAGAGGGAAGAGGGTCAGAGGGAGAAGCAGACTCCCCGCTGAGCAGGGAGCCTGATGTGGGACTCGATCCCGGGACTCCAGGATCATGACCTGAGCCAAAGGCAGTCGCTTAACCAACTGAGCCACCCAGGCGCCCTCTCCTATGTTTTAATCAGAAACTTTATTGTTTTATCTTTTATACTTGAATCTATAATCTACCTGGTATTGGTTTTTGCATGCAGTGTGGTAGGAAGGATTATTTCTTTTCATGCAGATACACTATTGATCTAACACAATTTATTGAAAAAACAGTATTTTTTCCCCAGGGCTCTTTAATGCTGTCTTTGTCATATCCAAGTGTCCATGTATGTGTGGGCCTGTTTCTAGATCTTTTATTCTGATTTACTTGTTTATTTATATCTCATTGTGCCAATATCTCATGTGTCATTACTAGAGATTTAAAAATTTTTGTAACTGGGAGTACAAATCTCTCCAGCTTTGTTCTTTCTGTTCTTTCAAGATTTTCTTGGATAGTTTTAGTCATTTTCAGTTCCACACACATTTTAAAATTAGCTTGTCATTTTCCAACATTTATCTGCTGTGATTTTGATTGGAATTGTATTGAATGATAAGCTATTTGGTTATAACTGCATTTTTTAAATAGTCTTATTCTGTGAACAGTATGTTCCTCTATTTACTTAGATCACCTTTAATTTTGTTAATAATTCTTCATAGATTTTTTTGTAGAGTTCTTACACACTTCAAAAAGACTTATTCCTACATATTTGTAGTTTTGATGTTATCATTAATAATATATTTTAAGAGCTCTTTTTTCTAATTGTTGCTGATAGATAAGAATATAAATACTTTTTTTATGCTGACATTATATACAGTGATCTTTCTATTCCTTTATTAACTCTAACAGTTGATCTGCATGTTCTATTGGATTTTTTTGCATATACAATATTACTCAGTCATGGCCAGCAGGGAAAGTCCCTTGCCTTCATTTTTGAAGAATATTTCTCTTATGATTCTGATTCTATTTTTTCTTGTTTTGCTTTTTGGAAATATTTTGTCTCTTTGTAGGTCTAGTTATTTTTGATTGATTCCAGATATATTGTATAAACAATGTAAACATAACTTGTGTCTCTGAATTATTGTTTTCCTGTAGAGTGGATTTAATTTTGCTATTGGTAGGCTCTTGAGCTATTGGCTGATTACCATAATCAATTTAATTAGGGGTTGAACAAGTTAGAATTTGGGCTTCAGTCCTTATAAGTGCTAGTCTATTTCTGGCATCCATACTCCTAGGCTATAGTCCTTTGGTGTTCTAGCTGAAACCCTAGGAGGTTTACCAGGGTGCGTTCCTTTTCATTGGCAAATCTATTTTGATGAGGCTGTAACTTAGTCCCTTTATTATTTTCAAAAAAATAAAGGCTCAAGGGACAAAGATACACTAAATATTAGGCTCACCCCTCTTGATATCCTCTCAGCCCCACAAATCTTTAGTGGCTTGGTAGCCTTCTAATGTCTTCAAGTATATATGTTTATATCTAAACCTTCTTTAGTTTTTTTAATTGTTTGCAATGGAAATATTGACCAGAAACAAGCTAGTCTTCTATTGTTTGAAGAGAACATGAAGTTTTTGTCTTGTTACATTCAAAGCCCTTGCTACCATCTAGGTATCTATTAAAAGCTAAATATAAAAGAAGTTAAATTGAAAAAAATATGTGACAATATGCTATGTTTTAGATGAAAAAAATTATAAGCCATTCACTAAATAACAATTCAGAAATACTAATAATTAAGTTCCCTTCAATAAATCATGGAACACTACATCAAAAACTAATCATCTAATGTATAGTGATTAACATAACATAATAATAAAAAAATTGATTTCCCTTCATATACCCTATCCAAAAATGCAGTACAATGAGAAAGCAGATGAGATCAAACTAATAAGGAAGAGGCTACAGTACATTGTTTCAATGATAAATATTTTGTAAATCACATTACAAAGATTGTAATACTACAAAGATTATTATTGGCAATAGCCAAGAAGACAATTTTCTAATCTTTTTTTGTGTATATGCAGATAATTATCTGTGCTATGGAAATTATTTAGATCTAGTTTTGTATATTTAAAAAGAAAGGTACAAATAATAAATAGGGATAATGAAATCATAACTTTTTTCTAATAAAACAGGTGTCTAGGAGAATATATATTCTGTCCAGTGGCCTAAATTTCTACATCTACAGGTTATCACAAAAGTTGGGGTTATCGAGTATTAAAGTTTATATTATATTTCATATAATGGCGTAAAAATCTAGAGAAATACATAATCACTTCTATTTTTATTTGTTTATTTATTTATTTATTTTGATTTCAAGTCTTTATTTAAATTCTAGTTAGTTGACATATACAGTAAAATTGGTTTCAGGCGTAGAATTTAGTGGTTCATCTCTTACAAGTAACACACAGTGCTCATCACAACAAGTGCCCTCCTTTACACCTCTCACCTAGTTAGCCCATCCCCTTCCCACCTCCCTCCATCAACCCTCAGTTTGTTCTCTGTGGTTAAGAGTCTCTTATGGTTTGCTTCCCTCTCTCTCTTCCCCCCTTTCCCTATGTCCATCTGCTTTGTTTCTTATATTCCACATATCAGTAAAATCATATGGTATTTGTCTTTCCCTGACTGACTTATTTCACTTGGCAAAATACACTCTAGCTCCAACCACATCTTTGCCAATGACAAGATTTCATTCTTTTTGATGGCTATGTAATATTCCATTGTGTGGTGAGCACAGCATGTACTTAATATTCATTTCCTCATTATTTGTGAGGCCAAGAAACTTTTTGTATGTCTATTGGTCATTTGAAAAGACACTGTTCAAATTTTTTGCTCATTTATTTTCTGTATGTATATATACCACCTCTTCTTTATCCATTCATCAGTCAATGGACGTTTGGACTCTTTTCATAATATTGGCTGTTATTGATAGTGCTGCTATTAACATCGGGTGCATGTGCCCCTTCAAATCAGTATTTTTGTATCCTTTGGGTAAATACCTACTAGTACAGTTGCTGGGTTGTAGGATAGTTCTATTTTTAAAGTTTTGAGGAATCTCCACACTGTTTTCCAGAATGGATGCACCAGTTTGCATTCCCACTGACAGTGTAAGAGGGTTCCCCTTTCTCCACATCTTCGCCAACACCTCCTGTTTCCTGTGTTGTTAATTTTAGCCATTCTTATAGGTGTGAGGTGGTATCTCATTGTGGTTTTGATTCATATTTCCCTGATAATGAGTGATGTTGAGCATCTTTCATGTGTCTGTTATCTATCTGTATGCCTTCTTTGGAAAAATGTCTGTTCATGTCTTCTGCCCATTTCTTAACTGGATTATTTATTTTTTGGGTGTTGAGTTTGAGTGTCACTTTTAAAAGGTATCAAGAAAAATTCAGTACAAAAAGGGTGATATTCCAATCATTTGGATAATTAACTTGTCTAGAATAATGCATTCTTCTAGAGAACTGGGTATTTGTGATTTAATCATGCAATCAATAAATATTTTGTCATTTAATGACAAGTATTTTTATATGGTATTGAAGTATTATGGAGTATCTAGAAAGAAAATTTTTATGTTAATTAATTTTATTGCAAACAATAATGGCTAAAAATCAGATGTATTACCACCAAATTTAATATGTGACTTATGAACAAAAGACATATGCTGGCAATTGGAAACTGATCTCCACCTTGCATATGGGAACGATATCTACTCTTTTTCTGGTCTGTCTATTATCTCTGAGACACTATATGCAGTGATAATAAGAACCCATAAGATACACACTGGACTTGAAACACTTCAGCAATAATTTTTCCAATCAGAATCCTGCCCAAATGAAAGAAGCTGGTGATATCCAGGACCCTGTACTCATTGCTGGCTTCTGTGGCCTGCAGATGGGCAGCTGGCTACTGTGATTTGGTACTACATTCTTCAAACATATAATGGGAATCTGATTGACTCACTCAAACACTTGCCTACTCATTATTAATCTGCTTTCAGGACTGTCGCCATCATTGATTAGATGACACTTAGGTCCACTGCATCTTATGCATGTCCCCTTTGTACTGACAAATTCTAATGCTTGATGGGGTAACAAAGTATTGTGGGGAAAATGGCCAGTGACTATAATTCCAAGATCCCCAGTAACTGTAAGGAGAAGTGGATAAATTGCATTTGGTGGGTTACTTGACAACTGATCTGCACAAAAGATGCCATAGGCTATGGTGAAATAATGTGTTCTACTTGTGGCAGACATACTCAGAATAAAAACACACAAAAATGCTATATTCTCAAGAAGGCAGTGTAGGAAATAAGACAGAAGTTAAATGGGGTACCTCTCTTGGCCTTTTATTATACATCTGGTAAAGCATGTTAAAGAATTGCTTCACAGGGAAGGAAAGGTTCTTTTTAAAGGAGTTTTAGAGACTTTTTTGAGGCTCTTATAAGATCATATGTGGGGAGGTTGTATCTGTGTCTAACTTCAACAAAATACATAATCACAAGATTTAGTTTTTATTTTAAAAGAAAAATCTACATAAGAAAGATATTAAAAATCAAAAAGAAAAAAATAATCATCCCAGAAATAATTTAACATAGCTCTTCCCCATCACTACATATATGATTTCTGTATATATTATTTGTACATACATTATTATTTTTTTACATTATTTTTGATGAGAATGTACTGTATTGGAATCTGCTTCTTTTGTTGTTCATTTAACAATGTGTGGTTAATATCAATGTTAATGAAAACATTTTATAATAGTCATTTGAATGGTTTCTGAGGATTATTTAGTTCTACTGATGGATCCTAATTATATAATCATTTCTTTGGTGATAAGCATTGTTGTTGTTGTTTTTTTCCCCTAACACTCCTTCCCTTGTTTTCTTATTTTTTGTGTAAGCCATGTTATGATGAAAATCTTAACAGTGATAGATGTGATTTATACATTATTATCCCTTATGTCAAATAACTAAAAATATAAATAATGAATCAGAGGTATGTGTCATAGTATAGAGATCAGCTGGACTCAACAGGACACCAGCAAACAGCATCTTTATTCTTCTTACCACTATCTTTTAAACTTCCATTATGAACTGTTTCTTTTGTTCTACAATTGGTTGAAATCTTAAGCAGGTGTCATGGCTTTTCGTAACCCTCTTAGTTAATGAACAGATACTTTGTTTGACATTAAAAAGAATTGTCCAAAACCTAGATGACTTTTATTGTCTAATGTGATTAGCTGTTCCTTCTGGAAGTAATTTTATCCTTCTGATAAAATTCTCTAGCAATTCTGTGATAGACATTGATAAACTTAAGAACCCTTCCTAAAATTGTGTTCAACCTTAGAAAGACCTACTGTCATTAAACCAGTCTTATAGAGTCTACAATGTTTAACTCGCTGTTAAACTGTTAACCCCTATCTAAGACTATTTTACACTATCTAGGACTATTATTAAACAACCATTTTCCTCCATAAAATGTCCCTCCTCCAGGAATTATCTCAACTGTCATGTTCATAGCTCCTTCTTTTGTGACAAATTTCAGGAAAAATTTCAAAATGTATTCATAATCAATTTGCCTAAGAAGATGTTTTAAGAGACATTAGACAGTTCTAGCTACCAGATTGAGTTGGCTTTATTCCAGGTAGATAAATACAGATTAAAAAAATCAACATAATTTGCTACATTATTGAATAAAAAGTAAAAGTCATATGATTATATTACTAGATACAGAAAAAAAATTTGGTTAAATTCAATACTCATTTATGATTAAAGCAAACAAATAAACAAAAATTTTTTTTTAAAGATTTTATTATTTATTTGACAGAGAGAGACACAGCGAGAGAGACAGAACACAAACGGGGGAGTGGGAGAAGGAGAAGCAGTCTTCCCGCCAAGCAGGGAGCCTGATGCGGGGCTTGATCCCAGGAGCCTGGGATCATGACCTGAGCCAAAGGCAGACGCTTAACGACTGAACCACCCAGGCGCCCCTAAACAAAATTTTTTTACAAATTAGAAGTAGGAAATTTCTTTATGTGACAAAAGATATCAGTAAATAGCCTATAGGAAAAATCATACACTAAGGTGAAAATATCCCCTCAAGATTAAGAACAAGATGATGACACCTCTTTTAGTCAATATTTTATTTTATTTTTTTTAGTCAATATTTTAATTAGGTCCCTAGTCAATAAAATAAAACAAGGAAAAAAGAAAAGTGTAAGGATAATTAAGAGGGAAATAAAGATGTCATTACTTGTAAGATAAGATGATCATGTACAATGATGTTCTAAAATAATTTAAAAACTATTAAATTAATAGTGAATTGAGCAATGTCACTATATTGATGATTAAAAGAAAAAACGATTGTATGTTTATGTACCAGCAACAAATTAATAAAAACAGTTGCAAGAAAGATATTACTTACATCAAAACCGTCAGATATATGGCAATAAATCTAGATAGTGATAGGCAGAATCTCTTTAATAAAATCCAAGAATGAATTGACAGAAATTAGATGAGGCTTATATAAATGGAAAAATATTTCATGAGGCTTCAGAAGACTCACTATGGTAAAGTTTTAAATTATTCTCATATTAACCTTGGATTCTATAAGATCAAATATAAAATAACATCAGGATTTGTGTATCTATGTATGTATTAATTTACTTCAGAAATCATCAAGCTGAATTTATTTTTATTTATTTATTTATTTTGAGAGAGACAGAGAGGAGGGGCAGACAGAGAGGGAAAGAGAATCCCAAGCAGGCTTCATACCCAGCACGGAGCCCGATCTTGACCCTGAGATCATGACTTGAGCCAAAATCAAGAGTCAGACACATTTAACCAACTGAGCCACCCAAGCGCCCCTCACCAAGGTGAATTTAAAATGCATTAGGAGGGGTGCCTGGGTGGCTCTAATTGGTTAAGCGTCTGCCTTCAGCTCAGGCTGTGATTTCAGGGTCCTGGGATCGAGCCCCATGTTTGTCTCCCTGCTCAGCGGGGAGCCTGCTTCTCCTTCTCCCTCTGCCTGCCGCTCCCCACTGCCTGTGCTCTCTCTCTCTTTCTATCAAATAAATGGATAAAATCTTTTTTAAAAAATAAAATACCTTAGGAAATTTAAAGGGCCAAGGATGGCCAAGGCAATCTTGTAAAAACAAAGCTGATCCATCTAGATTATTATAGAGCTATAGTAGTCAAGAATGTGGTGGTGATGCAAAAATAGACAAACAGATCAGTGGAACAGAATCAAGTACCAAAATAAGCCAACATATATATAGTTACATTATTTGTAAAAGCAAACATAACAGTTCATTAATAAAAGTTGAATGTTTTTAATAAATAGACTAGGCTATTTGGATATTTAATGTGGAAAAAAATAATTTTGACCCTAACTCACCGTACAGAAAAAAAACCTTTTTCAGATGAATTGCAGATCTGAATTGCTAAAAGTAAAACAATAACGATATTAGAGGAAAACTTAAGTGATTATCTTCACAATTTTGATTAAATAGGACAAAAACCCCCACTAATGATTAAAGAAGAAATTCTATTAAAGAAATTATTTATCAAAATGCATACTAAGTCTTCTGCTATGGTCATTGAAGAGTAACTGGATTCTGCCATAAACAATTATAATACAAAGTGACATTTGTTGTGGTTTTTAGATATTAGAAAATAGAACACAGAACTGTGATCCATGAGACAAGGGAAACAGAGGAAGGGAGGAAGGGAGTGGAGGAACATTCTGTGTTCCCACAATCTGTGTGGAAGCACTTTCTGGATCATGATGCAAGGAGTGGAATCATAAGGAGAGCATGGTGGTCCCCTGGATTTGAAGGGATGGAGTCCAGTGTTGGAAGAATGAGGTAGCTGCAATTTGCAAGGAAGAGTACCAGGGAGGAGAGAACTGTGTGGAGAAAGCTCTAGAAATCTATATAAGGATGCCCTGGATTGGGTTGATGATTACCAAGCCTTCTATGTGTAGGGTGAAATGTCATGAGACTGGGAAAAGAACAACCAGGAAGATGTACTCAGTACAGTTCTCAGACCTCACCAAGGGCTGGAAGACACCGTGGTTCAACTAGAAAAGAATGGGTGTCATCATTCAATACCTGGGGCACCCAATGAGACTGACAGAACTGCCATGCCTTTGTAGTATGGCTAGGCCCTAGAATAATGGCTACTCTAGACCCACTGTAACAAAGTTGAAAGCCAAGCTCTGAACTAATCAAGCTGCTTTGCAATTAACTTAAATACTTGACAGAACAAATTTTAACACTCTTGGAAGAAAGATTACAAAATATAGTCGTCATTAACATAAACTCACCATGTTCTAAATTATTGGACATGCAAAAATATGCAAGGAAGAAGAAAAATATAACCCAGGGGTGCCTGGGTGGCTCAGTCGTTAAGCGTCTGCCTTCGGCTCAGGTCATGGTCCCAGGGTCCTGGGATGGAGCCCCACATCAGGTTCCCTGCTCCGCAGGAAGCCTGCTTCTCCCTCTCCCACTCCCCCTGCTTGCATTCCCTCTCTCGCTGTGTCTCTCTCTGTGAAATAAATAAATAAAATCTTAAAAAAAAAAAAGAAAAGAAAAATATAACCCACTAAGGAGAAAAAATTAGGCAATAGAAAAAGATATAGATAGCAAACTTGATGGAATCAGTAGACAGGACATTAAAAGAGCTTATATAATTATGCTCAATGTATTCAAGTATTTAAAGGGAAATAAACATAATGAGAATAGAACTGGAAGATAACACAAAGAACATATAGAACAAAGAACATGCAAAACAAAGAACAAGAAACAACTAATTGAATGGGCTTAAAAGCAGAATAGACATTGAAGTCTAGAAGTTCATTAGTAAACTTGAAAGGGAAGTAATTGAAACTCTGGGAACTTAGGCACACACACACAGAAAGACAAATTAACAACCCAACATGCTGTCATAGGATGAATTGTGCGCTGCCCGACGGCCCCCGCCCCCTCCACTTTCACATATTGAAGTACTAACCTCCAGAATCTAAGAATGTGACATTCTATGGAAATAGGGTCTTTGCAGATGTAATTAGTTAAGATTAGGTCATACTGGAGTTAGAGAGTCACCTCTACGGACGTCCTTCTAAAAAACAAGTTTGGACACAGACATACAGGGTGGGTGCCACATGTGGGTGAAGACAAGGATCATGATGAAGGATCTACAAGGCAAGGAATGCTGGCCTGGCAGCAGAACACCAAAAGTCCAGAGAGAGGAAGGAAACAGATTCTTCCTCACAGCCTTCAGAAGGAACCAACTCTGCAGACACCTCGATCTAGGACTGCCAGCCTCCAGAATTTATTGTGACACAAAAAATTTCTATTGTTTAAGCTGCCCAGTTTGGGATACTTTGTTATGCCAGTCCTGGGAGACTAATATACATGCAAAAAACAATGAAAACGAGAAAGCAAACAAATGATGATTTGAAAAAGTGGTCAGAAACAAATAGATTCACTCACAGAACATGTTAACATTATGTATATAGCGCAGGTAGAACAAAAATGTACGCATCAGGAGATATTCAGCAAAAAGGCTGAAGTGGGTGCACAGGAAAAACACCTTATTTTTAAAAACTGGTGACATAATTATATCATAAGACCAATTTAAATCACCTTTCTTTGATATGTTTCTTTAAATGAAGAAAGCTTTAAAATACAATGCTGAGCTAGAAATGACACTCACTAGGAGTGTGAAGTACAGAAATATAGTTTATCATGAATTGGGTTTTACTATTAGGATTTTGCATCTTGCTAGCGCAAAAACAGCAAGATACCACATCCGAAAGGTTTAAATTTAGCTCAAAATATCTTTATAGCAAGTGGAGCTACGTAATTCAAATTTTCTCTTTGTGCTTCTCTAGTCTTTAAGACTAATGGAATTGGCAGGTGAATTATTATTAAAATGTCTTTCAAGTTTGAGGCATTTCCTAGCGAGTTATTCAGAATGCATGTTGTTATCCTTTTACCAGCTTTCATTTGTATTTTATGGGTCAGTGACTAAAATGTGGGATGCTCTGTAAGTCAGAATGACTTCAATATAAAAGATGTTAAGGAAGCGAAATTGCATGCCAAGCAAATCTTTATCTTAATTAGCTATTAGAATATAAAGAGTTTGCTTCTGTGCCTAAAACATAACACAGCTGCATACTTATGTGTAGCCTTTATTGTACTACCTAATACAGATTTTCCCCCCATAGGTCATCCAAGATACTGAAATTTTAGAGGAGGAAAAAAACTTCTTTTCTTGGATGCAATGTATTCTGCAGTAGAGTGAACCCCGCGCATTTCCATCAGAACAGGACTTACGTGCTTTTTAAAATACCACGTTGATGCTTAAAATCTGACGCCACAATTTTCAAATGGCCGTTATTACAGGCAATTCATCTTTGTGGGCAGAAAAAGATGTTCTTGCATCCATTTCACCCTGAAACAGGCTGGTGCTACTTTTCTTTTTGCAGTGAAATTGGGGAGAGGAGGAGTTTCTGAATTTCTCCTGAACATTTCCACCCATGTCATTTTAACTCTGTGAGGCAGCGTCGCAGTAAGACTACGAACTATTCCATGAGGCTTTTCTAAATGAATTCGTTTGGCAGAGGTGCTTCGCTGCTGACCTCACTTCTTTTGGATAGTGCAGCAATCACTCTGCCTTGATCACAACTGTTAAAATACAGTATCCTGCATTATTTGTCCAAGTCTGGCATATTATTGCATGTGGAGACGGTGACTGTTCTTGGAACTTTGAAACATTGCTTCTGGAAACTCTTCCAAGATAAAAAGCTAACAGCAGTGGTTGGGGACAAAAGAGGAGAGTTATTTAATGACTCTACGGGAGTTTACTGAGAATTTACTGTTCATGAAACTATATATGGCCATATAGGAGATACCAAGACAAATTATTTCAGAAATTGGTGTAAGGGTATGATGATAGATTGTGCAAGCTGAATCCTAAAGAGGCTACTTGTCTCATCCCACTTCTGGAATGCCATTCTAGAGCTCAGATTTTCTGCTTTGGATCGAAAGAGGTCTCTTGCTGTGCCTACTGTGTGGCCTCACATGGTTATCGTGTTCAGTCTCCTATCTGTTGACTATTTTCCATTTGCTCCCTCTAGTTCCACTTCCCACCCTACGCATGCCCCGGGATGCCTATCTGGACCATGGGTCTCCTGTCCTCTGGATTCAGCACCTTTTAAATCAGCCTTTTATTGAACTCTCTTTCAATTACTCAGTTTGAGTATGGATTCTTTTCTTACCAAGACCCTTGCTGATACAACAACTAAATTTACAGTTTGGGTATGTGTCTATAAAGCCCATACTTTCAAGTTAGTAGACTTGTATTATGTTATTATAAAAGCAAGGATTCCACAGTAAAGTTGCAGAAAGGAGCTAGGTTGACATTGTTCACAGTTTTCCTAATTAGCAAAGATCCACTGGAAAAGAGATTGGGATGCCAGGTTAACTTCATGGCTTGATTTCTGGAAATGCTTCCTGACTTATGCAATCACAGTAAAATAAGTGTTAAAAACAGATGGTTTGCCAGATAAACTTGTAATTATTTTCCGGGTTTTACAAATAGATGAGAAGTTATGTGTGTGAGTGTGTGTGTGTGTACACAGGGTAGGCAAGGAGGACTATAGTTTACCTGAGTCCCAGTTGTTGGTATGGAACATCAAGAACTATTTCAGTAACATACAGATATATGCTGTGTTATTTGACATTTGGACCCAAAATATTTCCTAATTACTGGTGCTCTGAAAACAGATTGGACCATTTGAGCGCAAGGTGAGAGGTATAAGTATCACCTCCCTTCTTTCTAACTCATGAGTAAAGATGACAAGTTGCTACAGACAGAAAGAAAAAAATAATCCATGAAGGATATCAAAAAGACATTTTTTATTTTTTATTTCATTTATTTATTTATTTTTAAAGATTTTTTTTATTTATTTGACAGAGAGACAGTGAGAGAGGGAACACAAGCAGGGGGAGTGGGAAAGGGAGAAGCAGGCTTCCCGCTGAGCAAGGAGCCCAATGTGGGGCTCGATCCCAGGACCCTGAGATCATGACCTGAGCCGAAGGCAGTCGCTTAACCAACTGAGCCACCCAGACACCCCAAAAAGGCATTTTGTAAAAGCAAAGCAGTATCAAAAGCATTATAAAGAAGTCAATAAGAAAAATATGATGCTTAAAGGAATTACTGTAAGTTCTGTATTACTGTAAGTAAGGCAATAGGTAAAACCTTTTTTCAGGGAGGATGGTTCCAGAACAGCTTGAGCAGTAGTACCAAATGCCACAGGGAACAAAGGGCTCATTTGATAGTTGGAGGAAGGATGATTCCAGTCTCTCAAGAAAGAGAAGACTATGCTTACTGATGATTTTCTGAGAAATGGTGCAGAAATGGCAAAGCATGTTTAACAGATGACCCATTTTCTCATTTTGAGTATCTGATATTCAGCAAAGAAACTTCTGAGAACAAACAGACCCATCGAAACTCCCATGTCTACTGATTTATGCAGAAATAAGTTCTATTATGAGAATGAACTAGAAATATTAAGGCAATTGAAGTCTTGGGAAGACAGTTGATGACTGAGGCCACATGGAAATCTTTTACCTTTATCTGTTGTGCAAAATGAAAAATTCTCCTCAAAGTTGATATAAAAATGCAATTTGATTTTCTGGCGTATGATTTATGATTCCAACATGTCCTTTGAATGGAGTAGTCCCATGAGTTCTGGAAAGAACATGTTTGACAGGAAATTTGCTTACCTGACCAAAGGGGATATTGAAATGAAATATGAGACAAAATAAACAACATTAAAAAAAAAATCCCAAACATGAATCTGGTTCTTTTGGAAAGCCATAGATAATACAGAACAAAAATAACAATATGGCTGATTTGGATCAATCTCTTGATGGAACGATAATGGTGAGCTTCTGAGAGATAAAAGATAAAGGTTTTTTGCTTTCATCAACCAGGATGTTTTCACAATAAAAACTAGGCAACCTTCTTTCTATCCCACGTAACATGAGTAAGCTTGACCTAGTAAGGGTATGGATGTAATTGGAGCTATAGTTCCCTTTGTACAAATTTCTTAATCATTCTTAAAGGTATAATAAACTATATTCAAAGAATGTTTAAAGAAACCAGGTAGAGAGGTTAAATGAATAAACTGAGCTTATTTCTAAAGTGTAGAATCTTTAAATGACTGCTCTCTGTGACCACAGACTTAATCATTCATCTTGAGGACTTTTGATGCCCTTTACACCTAAGGGACATTCCACACACCGCAGACTTTTCACCTTAAAGTGACAGGCTTTCAAGCATCAGTAGGAAAATGATATTGTGGACCAGCAATTTTACTACCTACTGTGACTTTACATAAAACTATCCTTAAATATCCTGGTATAATTATAGTTAAGCCGGGAGTTTAATTACATCTGTGTTTTAAGTTATAATGTTATAAGAGATTTATTTATGATTTTTGCAAAGCTGTAATGAAAAAAGGTTGTACTTTGTTCTTTTTATGTGCTGACAGAACACATGGTAGGAAAAGAGCAATGGCATCAAGCTGATTTTATTTGCAGTTTATTTCTTTGGAGAGGTGCCATTTTCTTCAAGAAAACAGTTTGTCAATGTTGTCAGAAAGTATTGACTGCTTTCTTAAACAACTGGCTTATTTGTATTTTGTGGCCTGTGATCCATTGTAACCAATGATCCAATTATCTGATCTACACTGATAGGATCATGGGATCCCTGTTTCTTTGTTTGCAGAGTAGAAATCTCAGATGCTAATTAACATCTCATCTTTAGCCAGGAGAAAATTCTCACAGTGGGCATTTGTCCATTATCCTCACTCAGGGTTTCAGCTTAATGTTTCCCAAATTTATGTTCCTTTCACTTCAGATATTAAATATTTAAAATTTTGTTGTATTGTGTCCATTTTTTGTAAGCCAACTTACATCGTTTCTGAATCAACCTGATGTATGAATAGACAGATAGATGATCGATAGGTGACCAGATAAGATAATAGATAATTTAGAAATCAGTCTGTATTAAATAGCACAACTATAAATATGTGTGGTGCAGAGAAAGACTACTACACTACATCACTGGACAACTTATGTATGGTTCCTGTTCCAACCTTAACTAGCCCTGATATTTTGGAAAAGTCATTGCATTTCAATAATCCTCAATGTTCTTATATGTCATAGGGAGAGTGACTGCATGATGTGTAAAATGCATTTCAACATTCATAGTACAATATATGGGACTGAAAAATATCACCAACAAAAGCTTGTAGAAAGTTCTAATGCTGCAGAGGCATGCCAGTGATAGTCACTATCATGTAAAACATATTGTATTTTCTTATGCAATGAAGTTTTCTTAGGGAAAGGGTAGAGTTATCAGAACTGCTTCAAGAATGCCTCCTTGTAGAACTTTAGAACGCTAGTCTTGAATGGTCTTATCAAAGTCATGAGACTAATGGTGAAGTTGAGTTTGATGTTAAGCTTCTCTGGGTATGAAGAGGTTGGTGACAGATCAATGGTAAAATCGAACAGAAATGATGGGGAAAAAACTTAAAAGCAGCTAATTATCTGTAAAGACTACTTTTTTAATTATTTTTTTTATTATGTTATATTGGTCACCATACAGTACATCATTGGTTTTTGATGTAGTGTTCCATGATTCATTGTTTGCATATAACACCCAATGCTCCATGCAATACGTGCCCTCCTTAATACCCATCACCAGGCTAACCCATCCCCCCCCAAAAGCCCTCAGTTTGTTTCTCAGAGTCCATAGTCTCTCATGGTTTATCTCTCCCTCCGATTCCCTCCCCCCTCTTTATTTTCCCCTTCCTTCTCCTAATGGCCTCCATGCTATTCCTTATGTTCCACAAATAAGTGAAATCATATGATAATTGTCTTTCTCTGCTTGACTTATTTCACTTAGCGTAATCCCCTCCAGTTCCATCCATGTCAATGCAAATGGTAGATATTCATCCTTTCTGATGGCTGAGTAATATTCCATCGTATATATGTACCATACCTTCTTTACCCATTCGTCTGTTGAAGGGCAGCTTGGCTCCTTCCACAGTTTGGCTATTGCGGACATTGCTGCTATGAAAATTGGGGTACATGTGCCCCTTCTTTTCACTACATCTTTATCTTTGGGGTAAATACCCAGTAGTGACTACACTTAATGGAAGTTTTGGCTGGTTTTCTACAAGCAACCCATTTTTAATATGCAAATGTTTATTTTAGTGTTAAGCATTTCCATATTTAAAGTTTTCTTGAAATTTGGTGGGGCTCCCCATCCCCCACACTCCTTTTTTAGAGATTTTGAAACTTCAAGACTGAGGAATTCATAGACGCAAGCAGGTGCCCTTACTTAATACATGTTCCCCTCTGTAAATCCTTGGCCAAAGCTTCCAAGGCCACTTTAGCATAGGACACTCACTAATAGAGGGGTTTTATTTTAAGGAGCCAGTGCACCCATATCCCATTTGTAAGTGTTAGCTACTATCAGCCCTCATACAATTGGGCTCAGGCTGGACTTTAGCCAAATCATCTTCTAGGCTTTGGGGCTGGGTGCCTGCAAGCTACATTTCCCCACTCTCTGGCCAACTGTGCTCTTGTTAAGTTCTGCCAGTGGGAGGTGCTGCTGGAAGTTTAGAAGAAAAGGGGAGAGAAGAAGCATTTCAAGGCTGGGACAGATCAAGATTCTAGCAGCCCCAGCAGTGGAGAAACCCTTACAGGTCAGTAGCTCAAATTAATGGGCCTGAACAAATTCCTGATTTCAGGCTGTCTTTTTTTTTTTTTTATTATTATGTTATGTTAATCACCATACATTACATCATTAGTTTTTGATTTGGTGTTCCATGATTCATTGTTTGCATATAACACCCAGTGCATGCAGAACGTGCCCTCTTTAATACCCATCACCAGGCTAACCCATCCTCCCACCCCCTCTTCAGGCTGTCTTTTATTCTCTCTCTCTCTCTTTTTTTGATCTTCTAACAATTCCCATTCTTTTTGCTCCTCCACCCCTTTAAGCATCATTGTGAACATGTTCTTATATTAAATTCCCACTGTTTAAAATACATAGAGCAGTATTCTTTTCTCCCAACTGGATCCTGACTAATAAAATAGCTGATATTTATACACCACCTACTATAAGCCAGAAATTTTTCACATGTGAACTCATTTAACCTTTAAAACCAACATGTGAGTCATTGTTATTTCATAGATGATGACACTAAGGAACAAAGAAGTTTAGTAATGTGATTAAGATAAGATGGCTAGTGAGTGGCACAGCTGGGATTTGAAACTAGGCAGTTGGGTAGAAGAATTCATATCCTATCCTATGTGTTAAGGCACATTATGTTCTTCTTGGTGTTAGTTTTCTGCTATCCATCTATTATGGACTAAATATTTGTGTCCCTGCAAAATTTCTATGTTGAAATCCTAACCTCCAATGAGATGGTAGTAGGAGGTGGGTCCTTGGGAGGTGATTAGGTCATGAGGTTGGGGCCCCCATGAATGGAATTCGTGACCTCATAAAAGGTACTCTCTTGCCCCTTGTCCTATGAGGACATAATATGACAGTCTGCAATCTGCAAGAGGGCTCTCACCAGAACCCAGGCATGATGGCACCCTGGTCTTTGACTTCCAGCCTCCAGAAATGGGAAGAATAAATCTCTGTTGTTTATAGCCCCTCAGTCTGGGTACTTTATTATACAGCCTGAACAGAAAAACACAATGCCTGGGTGGCTCAGTCGGTTAAGTGTCTGCCTTCATCTCAGGTCATGATCCCAGGTCCTAGGTCAAGTCCCACATTGGGCTCTCTGCTCATCAGGAAACCTGGTTCTCTCTCTACCCCACCCCCCAACTTGTCCTCTCTCTCTCACAAAAATAAATAAATAAAAATACTTAAAAAAAAAGACAACTCCTAACATTCCTTCAACATTGATAAGTATGTATAACTCATAGGATATTTAAGTCTTTTGTGTGGATTTACTGTATTTGCTTTCATGTATTCAGCTTTATTTGAATCTCAAAGAATATAATGCTGGCTTAATGATTAAAGAGTTCTTCATGCTCAGAATTTTATTGGCTGAAGTAAATTAACTTCTTTACCGTTGATGAGATGAAGTGAAATAATATTGTAATTGTAAGGGAGTATGTGTAAAATTATTTCTTTTGGTGTCAATTTCTTTAGAGACTGACATTCTGCACAAATGAAGAAATAAATGTTAAACTACAGCAATGTGGATAGTTTGTGTAATCAATTTGTCTGTCACCTTTATCAGTCAGTTTTTTGATCCATTTCTCCTCAGTCCTGTTTTTCTTTCTGACATGCAATAAATTTTTAGGTCACCAAGGGCTTTATACTCTTTAAACAGTAATGAGGAGAGTATAAGGGGTTAAGTTTATCAAACTTCTAATATCCCATTTAGTAAATATTTAGTAAACCATACTCGCCTGTGTCTGTGATGAACAAGGTTGGCATTACATATTTTTTTTAACCAAGTACAATGGTTCTATTGCTAGCTCCAGTTGCTAAGTAAAAAATTATTTACACTTTCTGTTCCTCATTTTTCCCACCTGAAAATTAAGATAATAGGGCCATCTCATAGGGTTGATGCAAGGATTAATTAAGATAGAATATATAAAATACTTGCCTGGCCTTCCTTCCTTCCTTCCTCCTTTCCTTCCTTCCTTCCTTCCTCCTTTCCTTCCTTTCTTCCTCCTTTCCTTCCTTTCTTCCTCCTTTCCTTCCTTCCTTCCTTCCTTCCTTCCTTCCTTCCTTCCTTCCTTC
>NW_023270442.1:7725948-7840056 GCF_011800145.1 Mirounga leonina
TTCCTTCCTTCCTTCCTTCCTTCCTTCCTTCCTTCCTTCCTTCCTTCCTTCCTCATTATCCTCACTAGGTCCCACAAACCTCCATTTAAGATGTGCCTCCAGCAGACTCCATCTAGTAAACAATTTCAGTAATTACTGACCTCACGACCACTGCATATTTGTTCTGGACTTCAACTTGTTAGAACCCCAATGCCCAGGAAGCTTGGTTATTATATACTTATTGTTGATTTCATTGTTTTGCTGTTTCAGTACTCCTGTTTGCCAGCAAATGTCATAAGAACATTCACACTGTCACAGCTGGGTGATTGGAAGATGATGGAGCATTATTCTCCTCAGTCACGGGATGGCCAAGGTAAGAACTATTCCAAGCACACAAGCACTGAACAGCATTTCATTGGAGAATTACCTGGGTGAGTATACAGCTATCCGGATACTCTATTTTTGCTTCGATCTGTGTAAGGAATATAGTTTTTTACCCTCTGCTTAAAGAAGGCACTGACGACTCTATTATCCCTACATATTAAAAATGGCATAAATAAAAACAGTTACAAGCAGTTTTGAAAACCACCAAAATGAGAGCATGAAAGTGTAGAGGACTCATTCAACCCTAAACTGCAAGACCTTCAAATTTTACAACATTGATGATAAAGCTGAGTTTATCCTCCCTTAGGGGAGAAAAGCCCAGTGAAGCTCATGTCAGGATGAACATTATATTTATTTACTTAGTTCTCATAAACATACTTAAATTAATTTAAATTAATTAAATTAATGAGGCAGTAGGAAAACTTCACTTTGCATTGGAAATGGAGCAGTGAAACACATGATTCAGTAGGAAATGAGATTTAATAGGGGTGAACATAAACCATATCACTATAAAGGTCAGAATAGTGTTTTTTCTTCCCATAGCAAATAGAATAAAAAAATCAGTAAAGGCATCATTTTGATATTCCTAGATCATGCCATAAATAGGAAGAAACCTTGGCCATAAATACTATGTGTTTTTAAAAAATTTATTTATTTGAAAGACAGAGCATGAGCAGGGGGAGGGGCAGAGAGAGAGAGAGAAGCAGATTCCACACTGAGCAGGGAGCCAGATGAGGACACGGGGCTCCATCCCAGGACCCTGGGATCATGACCTGAGCCCAAGGCAGATGCTCAACTGACTAAGCCACCCAGGTGCCCCAAGTACCATGTTTTTAAAAGTCATCTTCTTTCCGACCCTGGAACTAAAAAGGGATTAATGTTATTTACAAAGATACCTAATATACGTAGAAGGAGAACTTTTTCTTTAAAACTGTCAGCATATATTATATTAAGAGAATGTGAAACGCTTAAAGAAAACATTCAAATTTGTCTTGCTTCATTTATATTAACCATTTTGTTAAATGTTTTTGAACTTTCTCTGTTGCATATGCTGAAGAGAAGTATTCAGAACCTAGAAGGTTGGTTTGATGCAAAACAAAACTACAATCTATGTAACTACAATAATTAGTCTATTTTGTGTTTAGGAAGAATCTGAAATAATAAGAAACATTGTTTAAAGATTGCCTTGCTAACCCAAAAGGTGAAACAGAAAGGTTTTCCTAAATTAAACTGAAAAATAACCTCTTTTAAAACTCTTTTCTGTGTGTAATATAAAATGATACATCCAATTAAATTAAATAAAAAGAAATAAAAATATGCCAGGGTTCTGCTTCCCTAATCTCAAAAGTCAGCCACTTGAGCATAACAGCTTTAGAAGTTCAATCAGCACATGAGCTTGATTGGTTACTTCTGACCTGAAGACCAATATAATTAAGAGAATATGAAACTCATTTCAGTATTTCTTCCCCTGTATCATAAGCTTGAATGAAAGAACAAAACCTTAGGTGAGACAAGCATCCTATCTGGTTTCGAAAAATTAGCTATCTGCCCATCAGAACGTAGGCATTATTTCTATTTTAAGCACCTGAAGATATTTCAGTAAATCATTAACCAAACACCAGCAAAATGGAATTTATCCATTAATGTAAGACAGCTAATGGTGTCCTACTTGATATCGACTAGTCAAAAGAGGCAAAAATTCATCAACATATAAGCTGGATGAATTGCTCTTGACCATGTCTTAGTTTAACCAATGGGGATTAACTACCTTCTATGTGTTTTTATCTTTAACAATTTTGAACCCTAATCTTCAGAATCATAGGATTTAAGGAAACTCTAAAGTTCTTGCTTTCTTTCCCCCATTTTCCTAACTTGGGATAAATTGTACTATGTATCCCAGTGCTCAGACTTTAAGAGGTAAGATCTTTGATCCTTTGTTGATTGACCTCCTCCTTCCTTAGCTTGTGTCTCCATATTCTCACTATAGTTCAGGTCTTTAGCACTTTTTTTCTTCCCGGTAGTTAACTTGATATCTCAATTTCTATTCCAGATCATTTTATTTTATTTTTTTTGAATATTTTACTTATTTATTTGAGATAGAGTGAGAGAGAGAGCATGGTGGGGGGGGGGGGGGGCTAGGGGCAGAGGAAGAAGGAGAATCAGGCTTCCCACTGAGCAGAGAGCCTGAGGCAGGGTTTGATCCCAGGGCCCTGAGATCATGACCTGGCCGAAGGCAGATGCTTAACTGACTGAGCCTCCCAGGCACCCCCTACCCTAGATCATTTTAGATTTGGTTCAGATATAAAGAGGGTTTGGTCAATTTTTACTTTGAGGCATGGACTTTCTTTTCCCTTTAACTTCTAGCCACACCTGGGAAGAGAACTCCAAAGTGTCTGGCCTTACAATTTAGAAATGGCAAACATCATCCTCTCTAAACCATTTGGTGTGACTTTATTTCATGGAGAATCACCTCCAGATTTTGTCTTCCCTAAAGTATTTCATGTTCTTTCAAGGGAATCTAGTCTTTGCTTGTTCTTCCTTTCTAATCTCCCACTTTTCTTCTGCTTTCCTTGCATTCTGTTCATAACAGGTCTCTCTGTTTCTCTCTGTCTCTTTCTCCCAGAAGGCTCAACTCAACTCCATCAACAGTCAGAAAACTATGCAAATAGTATAAGAGAGGCTTTTATTGTTCTTCCCAGTGGGACTGCAACCCAATCTTTCCACCTATAGGATAATGTACAAACAACTATCACAAAGTCGCATTAACTTGGAGCATGGAAAGAACATCAGTGTAGGAGTCAGCAACACAAACAGCTCCAGCTGTTGCTCCCCTGACTTGTGACCCTGAGGAACTTAAGGCTTCTATATATTTCAGCTAGCCTGTGTATAGCCTTGGAGTAATGATGTCATACTGCTCATCATTTAAGGTAGTTTGGAGCATTGACTGAAATAAGGCATAGAAAGCAATTTGTTAATCCTAAAAGCTATACAAATGCAAGTTATTATACTTATTTTATTATTTGCTTTATTTCTTTAAATTGTAAGCATAGACACAGCAGGGAGTTTCTTCTGTTAGTTCTTTAATAGCCCCTAGGAAAATCATAGAATTCAACAAATTTCCAGTCATGGAAGGTAGCAGATGTTAAAGGAAATCATTTAAATCATTCCTCTCATTATGAAAATACACATTCTAGTATGCTTAGCTTTCTGTAAAATTACAGCACAAGTGGTTATGAAATGGCTTTCTATATGGAAGTTTAGAAAGTAAGGCTGAGAAGGCTTATCTGGGGAAAGCAAAGTGGTATTAAATGTAAGTACAAAGCAAAAGGGAGAAGCGATGATGTTGTCATACTCTTCTGGCCTCATTACTCTGGAAGAACTTTCTTTTCCTTAATGCATGTATGCAACTCTCTGAATGTTAATGAAAGTGGTGTGTGCCCAATGAGGGGAGAAAAGAGCTACGATTGAAAACCAACACCAATGATGCACATTTAATGAACTGGTCTTACAGTTTTATGCACTACTTCTTTAAAATTCTGACTTTCTTTCTTCCTTCCTTCCTTTCTTTCTTTCTTTCTTTCTTTCTTTCTTTCTTTCTTTCTTTCTTTCTTTCTTATCTTATGTTATGTTAATCACCGTACATTACATCATTAGTTTTTGAGGTAGTGTTCCATGATTCATTGTTTGTGCACAACACCCAGTGCTCCATGCAGAACGTGCCCTCTTAATACCCATCACCAGGCTAACCCATCCCTCCACCCTCTCCCCTCTAGAACCCTCAGTTTGTTTCTCAGAGTCCATAGTCTCTCATGGTTCAAACAAGTTATTTCTTCAACTTGAAGCAGTGTCTATTTGGGGCCTAGAAGAAGTTCAAGTGGAAGAAATAACTTGTTTGAAAATTAAAGGGTCAATAGTTTCCACTGCAAACAAAAGCTTCTGGTCTTGGAGCCATTTTTGAAAAGTCACAATTCTGGTGATAGAGCAATGTGGGAATGTGACCAGCAGTGGTTCTTCTGAAACACTGTCACATGCACCAAACATTTCTTGTCCAAGTCCAGTCCATGTTTTTGTGCTTTTTGTTGCATTCTTGTGTTTGGAGAGTGGATTGACCATCATAGCTGGCTGAAGTTTTAGTCGATTATAAGATCATTTGTTTTTCCCTTCACTGTCATTTTGGATCTCTCTACTGTTTGGAAAATTCCAGTCAACATGGCATCATCCAACATTGGCATAATGGGACCCAGAGTCCTATTCCAAAATTTTACATTATTATAGTAATCGACCATATTTCAAAAGCTTGTAATGGAGAACCATCAATTTGATCTCTTCTCAGTGATTCAGCATATCACTGGGCCATCTTCTTACAACCTACCTGGAATGTGGCTAGGAACATCACTTCACTTTAAATTATATTAGGCAAAGTTAGGAAAGTCAATAATATATTGGAAAGTCAATGATCAATACTTATGTTTTCTACTCTTTTAGATAAGCTATGTCATGTCTCTTCCTTCAAGTACCATGGATACTTGAGAGATGAATGCCATCATGTTTACACCAAAAGATACATTTAGAAAAAGGATGAGAACACTACATGTTATACACAAACAATGAATCATGGAACACTACATCAAAAACTAATGATGTACTGTATGGTGACTAATATAACATAATAAAAAAAAATAGAAAAAGATGAATACCTGCATTCATGAGGTGGTGATCCTTTAAAGCACTTTTTCTTAAAGGATGATGTTGGACCACCCACATCAGAATTATAGAAAGTGTTTTTACGAAGATGTTTCCTGGTCACGAATTCTGCAATTCTATTAAGTAGATAAGATAGATATTTAAAGACTTTAGATTACTTTTGGTCAAGCATGTAACTGGTAAGTAGCCATACAAAGAACTAAACATTCATGGAATATATGAACATCAATGGGCACCAAATTTGCTAATTTGTATTTTATGTATGCATTAGAAAGGACATTGACTGTGGTAGCATATAGACCTATGCTTTTGCTCTATGGGTTGCAACATACATAGTGAATATTAAATTTTAATAGTTAGAAAAGTCATTTTTCCCATTGAAATGGTGCCAGGAAACAAATGGTTTAACATCACCTCCAAAACAATCGCTCTTCTTATGTGGAGTAAATTCCATAAAGTTAGCTTCCCTGTTGGCTCCTGAATACATTTTTTCATCAACTCTGTTAAAATCATATTTATTATTTTCCTAGCTTGACATGTTCTTCCAAGCCCATGCTGTTATTTTTATTTAGATTTTGCTGTTCCACTCTTTACAGAAAATAGGTAGGCTTTTAATTTTTTTCTTGGTGCTAAATCTTCTAATGCTTTGGTTACCTGGATCAGTCAGTCATAAAATCTTTGGTTTCAGGAATTGTTTTTAGCAGCTATAATTTTGCTTTACTTTCAAGAACTTACTCCAATGTATTGGTCTTTCATTTTCATTGGAAGTGTTAAAACACTACCAGTGTGGATTTCTATAATTTCACAATAAAAATGGCAGCAAATGAAACAACTCTAGTTTCCATTACTTCAAATTGTATTGTTTGTTGACTGAATTTATTTTCAATTCTCACCATGAGGATAAGGAGGAGCATAGGAAGAGAGCTCAGGAAGAAAGCATGATAATTAAAAAAAAAATTCATTTTGAGTATATGTTCTATTTTTGCCTGTTTGCCTTTGTGACTCGGCCTTTATGGTGTTTAGTCAACTAGATTAGGTGACTAAGGACAGATGGAAATGAAGCTCTTCCTTACCCTAATGTAGTCATTAGGTGATTATCTCGTTCATTCAGTCCTAAGTGCAAATTCATTGTCATTTTATTCCCAATCATCTATCTTTAACAGATGAGGCAAGCAATTTGACTCTATCTAAACTTAGTATTGTGCTTCTACTGGAGAGTAATGGGATGCATATGCCTCATAGGAAACTTTCACAATAGAGCACGAGATTTTAAATTAAAAAATGGTTTCCTTACCGAAGCTTGCACCATGTTCATTTTCAAGAGTTATTAACAAGATGATACAACTATCAACATAAAAGTGCAATGGTAGATGCTCATTTGATTTTGCATTCAGATCACAGCTTTTATTTCCATTGAAAATATTTGAACCATTCAGGATCTGGTTTATGAGACACTTTTCTGTGACTGTTACAAGTAGAGACCCATAATAATATAACCAAGGACTTGAAATTGCTTTATGCTAATATTTTAACTCTGTGGAACTATATTTTCTCTTACTTTCATTTTGAAATGCACAGCGTCATAGAGGTGTGTAACTTTTACCTACTCATTTTTTAAAAAAAATTAAATTCAATTAATTAACATATAATGTATTATTAGTTTCAGAGGTAGAGATCAGTGATTCATCAGTATTATATAACACCGAGTGCTCATTACATCTCGTGCCCTCCTTAATGTCCATCACCCAGTTACCCTCATTCTTAACAAAAGAGAGTAAGATTGCCACTATGGTGGGAAGCTCTTAATAAATTAAGGAATTAGGGGAATAGCAGTCTCTATATCAAACACTTGGATTGTAACCAGTTCTACCTCTTACTCCAGAAAATTTTCTTCGTTGATGTTTTATAAATGGTTTGTTTCACAGTACACAGATGTTTTTTATAGATCAGCAACTGCATATTTATGCTCATTTTAATCTATATTTACATGACAGCTATCACTCTGAAATCAAAACTTCTTGAATCACAAATTGGGATAAACTCAATTAGCTACATCAAAAAAGTTTGATGGCAAAAGTGTTCCAAAAACTCTTAGACACAGAGACTAGAAAAATCATTGAGTCCTTATACATGATCCTCATATCTTAAGGAACAGCTTTCAGTTTTAAACCAAAAAGTAGGAGATGTAGAAGTCCTTCAAAATAAAAGGCTAAAAGAGAGTTCCTGTCTTAAACATTTTTGTAAACCAACCGGGAATTCAAAGCCCACATGACACATTCCATCTGTGGCAGAATGAATTATTGTGTGGCTTAGTGTTGGCTGGTGCAGTTGGAGAAGACTTCTTGGGAGGAGAGGAATTCTCTGAATACAGGAGGATAAAGAGTGGTTATGTTCATAGAGAAAAGAGACAAGCATTTTAGGCTGTAAATCCCCATGATGGTAGAAAACACATCCACTCACTATTGTGTGCCAAGCACCTACCACAGAGGTTGGCTGAATTACTTTGAAGGAAGTTTGAGTTAGTGCAGACAGAAACTTATGGAGTGTGCAGAAAATGGCAAAAATTGACCTGGATTGAGTGAAGGGTGTATTCTGGGATGACTAATTTGGATGCACGGGGAGAGGCATGACATGGGCTGTATTCTAAAAGCTAAAATGGAAATAAACAGTAATTACAGACAGCTTAATACAGAAGTGATTACTGGGTGTTTTTTCGGTGAAATGGTGGGGTTATCTGGTTGTATAGGAATATACATCTTTGTGCATACTATCAACTAAGCTGTATTGCAACTCAGTAGGGGAAGAACTTAGGTTGTAGAAATCTGATGGTGATGCAAATAAATTTTGATAAAACTGATTTCAGCTCTCTAGCAAGGTGAGCCCAAACAGTACGTTTTGAAAATTTTACATTAGTTGCAGGATGAATTGGTTTGGGGTAGAAATTCAAAGTCTAGAAATCAATCAACATTTTACAAAGAATTATTCTCCTCAATACTCCAGATCTGAGGTTGAGGTTCTAGATTTGGGTAACCACAGTATTTTGGAAAAGAACAGAAGAATTTGAGATATTTTGAAAAGAAAACCAGAATAGGATTTGGTGGTATGTTTATAGAGGAGCTAAATGATACTTACCCTACAAAATGGAGGTAGAAGTAACTCATTCCGTTTGTCTCTCTCTCTCTTTTTTCAAAAATTTTATTTATTTATTTATTTATTTATTTATTTATTTATTTATTTATTTGAGAGAGAGAGAGAGCACAAGCAGGGGGAGCAGCAGAGAGAGAAGGAGCAGCAGGACCCTGGGATCATGACCTGAGCCAAAGGCAGATGCTTAACCTACTGAATCACCCAGGAGCCCCTCACTCATCTCTTTACTTTGGTAACATCCTTCTCATCACATTGTGCTGGGGAAAAATGTGGTCCAGATCTTGACAGTTGCTTGGATCGTTTACAAATGAGTTAGATTTTGATAAACAAACCTGGAAAAAACCTCAGGCAAAGCAAACCAGGGAAAAACTCTAGCAAAAATATACTTTAAAAAACATTGTCAACAAATACACCTTCTTTAAATGTACAAATTTGTTTTTCTAATTAAATTTTAAATACATTATTGTGATAGAAAGAATGCAAGCATTCTTGCATTCTTGCAATATAGCTCAACAATACTTACTGAATAAATGTCTGAGAAATCAAAATTTTCCAGAAAGTTTCCCTATTAAAAGCATCCAAGTTTCTCTCTGGCTTTGTTATAACAAGCATACAAGTGGTCAAGAAGAAAGCATATTCCTAAATAAATTGTTGTAAGTCAGAAACTGTTAAGTTTGACTAATGGTTCTAAAACCAGGCCGCTGAAACAGAATTATCTGGAAATTTATAAATACAGACTCCGGGGCACAACACAGGAGAATCTCAGTCAGGAGATCTATATTTTTGTTTGTTTTCTTTAGTTGAAGTCAAATTTTATCTGCAACTTAATAAGCTGCTGTATAAATTCAATCATAAGCAATTGTTACAATATCAATCACACAATCAGACTTTTTCATGAATGAATAATACTCCACTGAAAGAACATGCCATAATTTACATTACTTTTTATTTTCACTGAAGGCAGACGCTTGACTGACTGAGCCACCTGGTCGCCCCTCTAACATACTTTTGATTTATTTTCTTAAATAGTAGGATTCTGAGTACCTCCGGGCTGGTGATAGAGGTATTAGGAGATTAGGAACACTTAAGTATGTGGAAGTTATTAATAAGGACCTAGTTATTAGCTTGGATGAAATACTCATGAGTATTCATTATCTTATTATGCTTTATAATCAACATTTATATTACTATTATCTATATAAATTATATATTTGTGTATATAAATATATATATATCAAATAGATAAGAGAAAACAAAACAATATAAAAGTCCTGTTTAAAGGTCTGGATAAACAAAATTGGTTGGGGTGGCTCAGTCAGTTGAGCATCTGCCTTCAGCTCAGGTCATGATCCCAGGACCCTGGGACTGAGCCCCCATCGGGCTCCCTGCTCAGTGGGGAGCCTGCTTCTCCCTATGCACAGCACCCCTGCCCCACTCGTGTTCTCTCTCTCTTTCTCTCTCAAATAAATAAATAAAATCTTAAAAAAACAATAAAATTGGTTGATAACATAGCATATATTTGAAAATATACAAATCCTAAGATACAACTGAGTCACTTTTCACCATTCCTTAAATCACCATGTTGTTGGAGCTCAAGTTTTTCACTAGAATTTTTAGCTCGATCATCATAAATTTTGGTTGCACTAGGTTATTAATAGTTAAACAGTTTTCTTTACAGCTTGATATATTATTTAAAGTGCAGGCTAACCTGCAGAAAACTACACTGATTTAAACAAGATATGAATGTATGTCTCTCTCATATTTGGTTCAGAGGTGGGCAGAAGATCCAGAGCAGGTAGAGGTTCTGAATTTTATCACTGAATCTAGACTAGCTGCTTAATTGCTACCTTCACCCTGACTTCAGAACCAGCGTAAGTGAAGGGAAGGGGAGCATCCTCCTTTCTAAAGAAGTGATCCAGAAGGTGCACACATCGCTTCCACTCACGTTGCTTGAGTCACATGAACACAACCAGGTGCAGGGGAGGCTAGAAATAGTAGTTGATGGATGGGGTAGTGGGGGTAAGAGGCACTCACAAAGGCTGGGTGGGAATAGGGGATTCTATATTTACAGTGAGGAAGGGGAACATGGACCCTGGAAGACAATTAGCAATCTTTGCTCAAATGCCTAAAGCCTTAATCCGCTAGTGTGTATGGCAAATATCCCGGCATGATAGGTGGGTTTGAGGTGGCCATGAGGTGGGATTTGATACATGGAATTTCTCAAACTGATTTAAATTGCTTCTTTGTAGTAGTTAGATGTGATGTGGCATATCCTGGGACTCCGACCTTACCCTGGAGGTGAATTGAGCATGACTGGGATGTTGAGCCAGCCGTGTGCAAGTACCCATACAGGTAAAATGGCACAAAATTATTACCTGTAGTGACAAGAGATCATGTGGCTTCAGTCTTCTAGGCCAGATCTGAACCTGCTGTAAGGTGGCTTTTTTTATATTTGTGAAGTAATAAGGACAAGGCAGGGGAGGGTTTATCTCCGTCTTTTCGAACTCATGCACAGGGGCAGATAAAATGGAATCCTCAGGCACAAACTCTTAAAAATGGAAATAGTACTGATTTACCATGTGCAGTGAATAAAATAAAAGTCAATGGCGCCAAATGCCCATTCTCCCCAAAATCTTATTACCCAATCTTGGTTCCAGGACATTTTTGAGGTTTGTAGGTTTTCCATCCAAGAAAACATGACTGGGGAAAAGTGATGATAATAGCTCATCTGAACTTGTGTCAAGGTTGAACTGGGTTTCTGCAAAATACCCCATCCAAAGGAATAGAATTGGGTCTCAGGGTGTCACCCTGATAGAACAATGTGGTTTGCAAACCGATGGAGCCTCATGCTGTGGCCATATCTCAGGCCTCTTTCTGAAGCAACCTTCAGGTTATTTAATAAGTGAGATGTGCTCTTAACTAATCTTAAAGCAAGGTCTTTTCTTTTTTCCCCCTCATTGTCCTTTTTATTCATAAGGGATACTCTGTGTGTGTGTGTGTGTGTGTTCTCAGTGGCTTTATCTTGCTTGAATATAAAAGTAAAATAACACTAGAAATTGGAATACTTTTGAGATGAACTAGGACAGGTATGAGCTCACCACTTTGGCTATCTTATCAAATTCATAGAGTTCACTTTATTCCCAGTAAATTGCTTTAGACTATCATATCTGCCATTTTCTTATCTACATTGTTTCACTGTTCAATGATAGGAATCTAATTTTCCTAGCTCATGAACGAAACTGAGCCAATACAAAAATCTTTGAAGCATTATTTGCATTTGAAGTCAGAGTGGGAAATGTCTGCGTCCAAAATTAATTAGTTAACAGTGTTCTGCAGTGTAGAGTATCAGGAAAAAAGTATGTTTTTCTAGTTTATGATAGCATATAAGTAGTTTTGCTAATGGGTGGGGAGGATGTGGAAAAAGATTTGAGAGGAAAATGAAGAACTTTTGACCAGGGCTCATGTATAACACAGTCACAAATTTTTGTTTGTTTGAAGTCAGGCTTGAACAGAGTAGATCATGGTACCAGAGAATCTTCTGGACATCCTGAATTCAAGAATACTTACTAAGGTCCTTTGAATCATATTAAACTTTTTCTTCTCCATATAGGCTCTGATAATCACAGGAGTTAGGACCACCATGAGCAGTGATGAGGTAAGAAGGCTGGTCAGGAACACTAAGAGCTTCTGTAAACTTCTGGATGATTCTAAGGTAGCTCTAGGGTAGGGCTGCTTTAGTTTAGTTTTTTTGTTTGTCCAAAGCTGAAGATATTTATAAAGATTTCAGTAACCTCAAGACATAATATCACCCATTCTAAAAGAAACAAATAAAAAAACAGATAAAACATAGTTGCTTAGGACATTTTCATTCCAGCATAGGTCTCTGTAAAAAATTCTCCCCAACCTTAAAAGATTTTTCTCAACCATTATTGTCTTTAATGCTTTTTTCTTTTTTTATCAAGTATTTTTTAAGATTTTATTTATTTATTTTAGAGAGGGAGAGAGAGTGAGTGCGGGGAGGAACATAGGGAGAGGGACAAGCAGACTCGGCACTGACTGTGGAGCTGGATGTGGGATCATGACCCTGAGATCATGACCTGAGCCAAAACTAAGGGTTGGATGCTTAACCGACTGAGCCACCCAGGCACCCCACTTTTTTTCTTTTAGAAAGAACCAATTCCCTGTTTATTTGTTCTCAAGTCAATGCTGTATTCAGTAAAAACCACTTTCTTACTACTTTCCTAATAATGAACCACTTTCATAACTGCAGTTGATATAAACAACTTAATGAACCAGTTGCATATTTTACCAATAAAATTTCATTTTAAGTACTAAAGAAACAGTTTTTAGAAAGATTTAAGGTAGTAGTATAACTGTATTACATGTCTTCTCAACAGTTGTAATCTTGTTTTTGAGAAGAATTAATAACATTTCTCAATAGAGACATTGTCAGAGTAGAATAATTTTGTGATGAAGCATAGTGGGATTTTTCAGATTCAGAAGTTTTTGCTCTCCTATTAGGATTAAAAGTCTCATTTATTCAAGAGCACCATGACTTGTTCCATTATACAGTTGGGACAATTTGCAAAAGAAACTATAAAAGATCCATTTGGTAGAGTGTTATGCTCTTTGGCATGCTTTGCTAAAATGGTTTTGCTAATGAGCTAATTTTTTAATATTGCATGAATTTGTTGATATAAAAATGAGAAAGCTTACTGAAGACATTGCATTTCTGGCATACTTAATATTATAATCTTGCTTCTTAAACACGATAAGCTACTGTAACATACACAGTAAATTAATACGTTTGGGAAAAATAAACAACTTATAAGCTTAGTTACACGTCTATGCAAACTAATCTTCCTTCCTTCAAAGCTGATTGGAGTTTTAAAAATTCTATCCAACCCCATCTGATCTCATATAAGATTCCCAAATTTAGAAGGCCAATTCAAAATCAGTTTGGTTAATCCAAATTATATTTTAGAAACTAGAGAGCTACAGTAATTTTTTAAAGTAATTTTACATAACCTTAACTTTGTGATTACAATTCTTTTATATTTTTCTCCCTTTTATTTATGAGCCTTGGAAGTCATTTGAGTTCTTGCTAAAAGCTTTCCTTTTCATTGCTATAGTTTAATTGCTTATAATTTAATGATTCATGATATTTCACAATATTCACTTACATAGTTTGGCATATATTCCTATTGTAGTCATGCATATAAAATTAAGGGCAAATTGAAAGCCTTCGAAGATCTGATATGGGCAAGTTTGTTCCTTCTCACGCAACCACTGCCTATGATATTTAGAGTTATATTAGATCAACTCTAAATTGCCATTTTAAGCAGAAATTGCATGCACTCTCCGCATTATCTCATGTTCCTAACATGTGAAATAGTGACTTATAAATTATTCTTTTTAAGGCAAATATATTAATCTAAAATCTTTTCCTTTGCTGAGCAAATTGGAAATGAATAGTCCTATGAAAATAGAGTTGCATACGAGTGAATCATCTTATTGTTTATTCCAGATTCCCTGATATCTGCTGGTGTATATCATTGAGGCAAGTCATTGAATGGCGTCACTCGATTTTTTCAGTGAGGCGCACCACGTTTTAGACCACACTGATAAAATATACTTAACCGAAGGGTCTCAGAGCCTTCTCAAGCATTTTGCTGGGCCAGGAGAGCAATTGAATTATAGATTAAGAGAACCAACATGCTTCACTTGGCAAAAGGCTGTCTTCGTGCTCCCGGACTTGCCAATCTCTCTTCTTCCAATGAGGTCTTTTACTCAGAGAGCTGTAGTAAAGCATTCATTTGTTGTTATGAACAAATTACTTTAAAATGAGCTTCTGACATTGTTCTTGAAAATAAAATGTTTTCTACACACACACCCACCCACCTACCCACCCACCAAGTAAGCTATGTCCCAATTTATTTGTTCAGTAGAGAAAAGAAATACTTTATCTGTGTCATGCAATTATTCTTTTCTTTTTCAGATCTGGGGCTGGGATGAAAAAAGCAACAGAAGGAGTTGATGTAGGAATAACTAAACTTGGCTTAATGGGCTGTGAGCTAGAAACTTGCTGGTGAGACTTTAATTGTAGAAGGCTACCTATTGAATAAGCTTTATGGTTGACATTGGCTACCAGAAACTACGGGGATTTACAGAGGCAAACCCTGCAACTAGGAAAAGGAATCTGAAATGTTTCCTGTCAATGTATTGCTGCTCAGAGAACGAGATAGAGCAATAGTTGGGAATCGGGCGTTTGGCGTGACACTGCCTGTGTTTAGTTCCTGGGTCTGTTATTTCTCTCTCACTATTGTTTTCATCTGTATAATGGGAATAAGACTAGTATCTAGCATAAAATTCTGTGGTGGGATGTAAATGAGATAAATCCATATAAAACGCCTAGCATAGTGCGAGGCGCATAGTAAATATTAGCTCTGACTATCCTCATAAGAATTTTATCTTCAACTCTGAAATTTTTGAATTATAAAATGGAAAAGTATTCATTCATTTTGAATTGAATAAAGATGTAGGCTGTGTCTTCAAAAATTAGATAGTGGGATGGTGAATTAAAAATGAAATACAGGAAAGAAATGTTTTTTTCCTTAATGTTATGTGCTGGATTGGACTGCGCCAAAAAATTGACTCCACCTCTCTCAATATGTTGGCTGTTTTATAAGGATATGTCATTTTTCACAAGAGAATCTGGATTAATACCAGTTCATCAACTCCATTCATTTATTTATCCACAAAACAGTCTTTATTTCATACCTACAACATCTCAGACCAGCGTTAAGAGCTGAGAACACAGGACTCAATCACATTCAATCTCTGACTTCAAGAAACTGGAGATCTCATGGTGTGAAAAGATATATGAGATAAATTATAATTAATTGACATAACACATGCTGTATTGGAGGGGTAAACTAAATGCCGTGTTTTATTTTATTTTTTTAAATTTTATTTTGTTTTTGTTTTTGTAAAAAATTTTGTATACGAAGAGGAAAAATACAATACAAAGTAAAGTGCCCTCTCCCTTTTCACTCTGAGTCCACTCCTTGGAGGTAACCCCTGGTAACAGTTCAGTGATGCGAAGTTCTTTTTTATTCATTCATTTTGTTGTTGTGGCTGTTGTTGGGTGGGTGCTGGCCCTTCTGCACCAGCCCAAGCTGAGGAACACTGGAGTGGGGACAGATGTCTGAAAACCGATTATTCACCACTCTGGACTCCCACATACTGGATTTTAATTCAAGAGTTGGATTTAGAGAAGCAGATAAGCAAGGAAAGGCATCCTTAGAGTGTGAACACATGACCCAAGGAAAGAAGGAAGCAAGGAGAGGCTGCGCTTGGAAATGGAGAGATGCTTAGTACAGCCAAGCTGGGATTATATTATGAAGGGACTTCAACATCAAGCTAAGAAATATACACTTCTGAGAATTGGTAGTAACCAATGGGATTTTAAGCAGGGATTGACTTTGTTGTGGTGAGAAGAATGAACTAGAAGGAAAGATGCAGGAGATACTCATGATACACCTCTGATAAGAGATCAGCCAGAAGCTGGTTGCTGTACTCCAGATGAGAGATAATAGGGTTGGACGTGCCAAAGGGGCACAATACTACAAAACAAACAAATGAGAACTTTGAACGTGAGTCAAGAATAGAATCATTAAGAGTAAAGGCCCATATATATTTCCTTGTGATTTAGTGATTAATATACTCTAAAATTGAGGTTTCTGTATTCTGACATAATACCATAAGTGCAGAGATTTGATAAAGATATTTAAAATTTGACTTGTTTGTAAACTAGCCTGTAACTTGATGGTTTGTTTTAGAAACAAAACTGGCTTTTTCCTTTTAGTCAGGGTTTTTTGAACCCATATATGAAAGATGCCTTGATATAAAATTCGATATGCTTTGATACAAAAAATTTTCAATTTGTGCTCAACTTTGCAGGAATGTATCTAAGATGGAAAACCAGGTGGTCATATTGCAATGCATCTTCACCTACATATTTATAGAAAATGACCCATGATCTATTTGGGATTATATGATCCTTATTCATAAATATATATGAAGATAATGCCTTGAAGCTTCTATTTAATGCATTTATGAAAAATGTTCACATTCTGGGAAGCCTTTCATTCAGGGCTGCTGCCTGGAAACACTTATGATCTCTGCAGAGAAGCTTTGAACATGCATAGGCATTTTGTGTAATGGTGCATTGTTAGGCAACTAAAAATCAAAATCAACACAATGACATCGTCTTGTCAGAGGTATGAGCTGGCTCTGTCATATGTAGGCTTCCAGAACTTGGGAAAATTCTTTTATCTCTCTGAACACCTATTTCTTCATCTGGAAAATGGGGGTGCCATTATTGAGTAAATAGTCAATTACAATGACCTTTCTTTTCTGTCACCTTCTTCTCTACTCAGGTCATATATGACCTAGCAAGATAACTCTTGGTAGAACACCAGTTTAGTGGGATACTGGTTTCTGGTTATTTCAGGACTATAATAAAATGTTGGCAATGCTCAACTCGAACTTGCATTTGAATTGGCTTTTAAAATTAGTAATATTCTTTTCTTTCTATGTTTATAAAGACGAGTTGATAAAAGGAACCCAAATCATAATTCAGAGCTCTTGGCATTGTCTGTCTATAGTCATAGGTTCACCCGGCTACGGCTGACTGCTCATATCAAGGCAGAGCATGTGATAAGCAACAGTGAGATGAGACGGGCCAGAGAGAGCTTTCCCAGGTGCAGGCTCCCTGGCTGAGGCCAGTCTGGCTGATAAACAAACATGGAACACAGGGACTTCATGAATCTCCATCCATAGTACAGTTGGGAGGGGGCAGGATGACAAGATGAAGTTACAGATGTTTGGAGAAAGGAAAATTCCCAAAGGGATGATTTCTCAGAGGTTAGTCAGTCAGCTTTCAACATCTGCAAACTCTGCCCCCATGCAGCTGGCTCTGGACCCCAGACTAGTGCCCAGGAGAACCTCTCACTGCCTCTAGGGCAGCACTTGAATGTTTTGTGCTGAGCACTGCAAACCTGAAGCACCTCCATGCCCTCGGGCACCGCCACCCAGATGCTCTGAGCTTGAAGTGTCCACGTGTTCTCGTAGTTTCTGTAGTTGCCAATGACTAGAAGCCAAACTCTATTCTCTGCATAGAATGTCTCTTTCCCACTCTTGTGTTCATCTCATTAAATTTGACCTCATCAAGATTTAGTCTCAAGTTTTTTCTCCGTGGGACCTTTTCAGAACACTATTGCATCCAGAAAGCTACCTATGATATACAAAATGTATGTCATTATTGAATTATCTTGTGTTGTTCTTCAATTTTTCCTTAGTGTAGGACTTTTTTTCTCCAAGGAGATTATAAGTGCCTTGGAGGCAGCATCATGCTTTATATTTCTGGGGCCTCACACCTTTTGAACATACAATCAGACTGGTACTAAAGAGATACTTAGTGATTCATTTATTGAACTTGAAATCTGAAACTGCTTATTCCAAAATTGTTACTATGAATTTGTCTATTCTCGGGCTTTTTGAATGAAAATACTGTGGGTAGTATTCCTTTATATTCTTATTATTGGCTTCTATGAACTACCAGTTTATGTCTCAAATATTTTGTTCTGTCTGATATTGAGTTTACCACTTATTTTAAGAAGAAAGATTTTACAGAGAGAAAGTTGGCTTCTTTACTCCATTTTCCTATTTTATATATTAGAATTTGTCCATGAGGTATTGCTAAAGCAGGTAGAAGGAAGAGAAGGACCTAACATTTTCATTATTTACTAGAGCTGGGCAAGTCTGAGGCATAGATTAGCCCACCAGAGAGAGGTAGATCTGCCTGACAAATTAAAACTGATCTCTAATGTTACAGCTCTGACCACTGTTTTATTAGGCAGTGTTTAACACAAGGTCAAGTAGAAGATCACATAGACAGTTATATCTGAAAGGTTTCTCTGAGGGTTGAAGGACCTCATCTTTTTTGGAAGCAGAGCCATGGATTTAGGGAAAGTCTGGAAAGAAAAACAATGGGTTCAGCCTTCTTGAGGAAATGCTGGGACTAAACATTATTGGAAAAGAGATTTGGAATGAAGATTAAACCAGAAGCTTAGTTCTCTACAATGGAGAGACCAAGTGTATGCACACTGTGATTGGGGGATATGGTGCATTTCTGCATAGTGTCTTGCCATCAGAATGACACTGGGGAGGGAGCTTGGGCTCAGGGCACAATTCTAGAGGCACAGTATTCAGAGCTGGGGCAGCCTACAAGGATAATGATACCTGACTTAAATATATTTCATTTTAAATGTATTTAACTTAAAATAGGATGACATAAAACATGGTGACTTAAAATATTTCATACCTTTATTCTGTTTTGATTTATAAGAGTAGGGTGGGTAGGTGTATTGGTGAGCTTACAGATAGGATTTTCAGACAAACATTTGGGAAGATATGGCAAGCAGGGGCAGGGACTATTCAACCTGAAATGAGAAACAACCCAATCCTAGTTGGTTTTCCGGTCTAACTAAATGAAATGTGTGGGTGATGATAGCCAGCACCTTGAACAATGGCATTACGAAACAGGGTATATTGGTTGGGGTCTTCTTAGAAGCAGACACCAAGAAGGGATTAAAGGTGCACGAATGTACTAGAGGAAATGCTAGTGGGAGAAGATGGGGAAGAAACAGGGAGAGGCTGGGAGAGCTGTCCAATCAAATGCAGGTCTGACCCCCAATGAAGGAGAGACAGGAGGAAGAGGGAATTTGTATGGAAACTTCGTAGACTACACAGAGTTCTACAGAGTCCTTGAAACAAACTCATCATCAGAAGAGTCTCTTGTTTACTGGAAAAGGGCCTGCCTCAGCAAAGCTGTTGTGCTCAGTCATTTGCTGGGAGCAGCTGGTGGGAAGTGTTAAGTGCAAACATGTGATGGACTCACAATAGCTGGGACCCTTGGTCAACTAGACTCCCTGCAGCATAGAGCTGGGAGAATAATCTCAGGAGAGCCACACGAGCAATACAAGTGCATTACCATAAAAGAGTGCTGTGTGGACAGTTTCAAGAAATGTCATGGGTGTCACTTTCTGTGGGTGAAGGGCAGCATCAGGGCTGCTGCAGATGTAGCTGATATGGGGAAGAGGTTTATTTGAGTAAAAATAGGAAGATTTAGAGTTGACTGCAGATCCTGGGAGCTGTTGTGTGGTTTTTCATCAAGGGCACAACCTGAAGACTCCCTGATGGAGAAAGGGCCCACAGTGAATTAGACAGCTTGATGAAGACATGTCATATTCATCATTCAAGACTAAAAAATATGTATAAATATAGCATTGCTATGGACTAAATTGTGCCCCCCCTCACAATTCATATGTTGAAGCTTCATCTCTTATCTAAAGGATGATATTTGGGGATGGGGCCCTTAGGAGGTGATCAGAATTAGATGAGGTTATGAGTTTGGGACTCCCCTGCTGGGATTAGTGGCTTTATAAGAACAGAAAGAGAGACATATCTCCTTGCCATGTGATGACACAATGAGAAGGCAGCCTGTCTACAAGCCACAAAGCCAGGAATCCAGTCTGACAGCACCTTGATCTTGGACTTCCCAGCCTCCAGAACTGTGAGAAATAAATGTCTGCTGTATATGCCTCCCAGTCTATGGCATTTTATTATTGCAGCCTGAGCAGACTGATACAAATATTTAATAGAGAGAGCTTGAAGTCAAAATGAAGGAACTTTCTTAGTTTTTTAGTTTTATAGTGAAATGCTTTTGAGAAATCACATGCTGAAAGCTGGTGAGTCCTGTAGGTCTTGCTATGTTCTTTGTTCTAATTGTTGCTCTTCCTGATGGCTGGTTGGCTCTGAAGTTGGTCTGTCCTTTGTGGTTCTTTGTTGGAAGCAACAGAAGCCTACTGGGTCAGAAAAAGCAAACCAAAAATAAAAACAGAACACATTTATTACAAAGATTTGGAGTCACTCACCAAATTCAATCACTGAGTTGGAAAGCCAGGCTCAAGTTCCCTTAAACTTGGCTACTCTTCTGAGAAACTACCCCATTTGTCACTGGGCACTGGATGATACTGTTAAGAGTGCAGCCACTGAGCAGCTTTTATTTCTGCATGGAGTCCAATTCTATACCCACTGCTGCTGCTGCCATTCCCAAAGAGAAATGGCACCTCCCTCTGCTTTCTTTTTACTTTATTAGCTCCAACTGGCAGAGCCGAACTTGGATGCCTATGGCTAGCTGCAAGGGAGGCTGGAACACACTGAACGGTCTCAGCGCTTCTAGGGGGAGATAGTCTGTATGCCATACCAAGACTCAAAAAAATGGAGAATTCTTCAAAGAAAGAAAGACGTTCACTTGTTTGGTAGTCAAAATACCCGACACATGTCCACTAGAGTTGGGCGTCCTCTCTATCCTCCTCAGCATTTTATCCATGATAGAAAGTGTGGCCTCAATGAATATTTCTTGAACAAACTCATGTTTCTAGAAAAAGCACATCCTTCCAAACAATAGCAAATCATAATTCAAATAATGGGATGTTTTATATGTCTGTCTTTATGATATGAGATTTCTGGTTAGAAATTAAAACTGGGGGTGCCTGGGTGGCTCAGTCGTTAAGCGTCTGCCTTCAGCTCAGGTCATGATCCCAGGGTCCTGGGATCGAGCCCCGCATCGAGTTCCCTGCTCAGTGGAAAGCCTGCTTCTCCCTCTCCCACTCCCCCTGCTTGTGTTCCTGCTCTCGCTGTGTCTCTCTCTGTCAAATAAATAAATAAAATCTTTAAAAAAAAAAGAAATTAAAACTGATAATTTGATGGGAACATTATTAACCAAAACTCTCATCGGATGAAATTTTACTTCTTACCTCTTCTTCTAAAGGGGTGTGGGTTTTCCAAATGTCTTTGTCATTAGCTACAGTTGACTAGTTCAGCTAATTTCTGTTCATTTTTTCAGCCTGTGGTTCGCTTGCTTTCTTCCAGTGAGGCTCCATGCCTAGTTGATGCTGTGCCCTTGACTGTATTGATGTCCCACTGGACTAGAATCTCTTTGCAGTCAGGAATTGTGTGTCTGGCTTGCTGTTGTATACAGTACCCACAACAATTCCTGGTGTCTATTGTGCATTCAGTACATGTTTGGTTGAACAAATGCAGAGTATCGTTGTCCATAGGCACCACCCTACTTAAAACAGATTGAAGAAATGATGAAATACATAGTTATGACAGACATTCATAAGGTATAGAGCAGATCTAATTTTCCATTATGTGGTTTGGTTTCTGAAAATGTATTTATTCAATCCCCTTCTGGAGTCAGATTCACATGCACACCGATTCTATGAATATATTCATATCATCTCAGAGAGCCATAGGATGACAAAGAACATATACTGATTGATAATTTTCCTTAAAAAAAAAAAACAAAACGATTATAAGCAACTGTTTTTCACATTGTTCATTTTATAAGCAACACAGGAACTTTGCATTTAAATAGGAAAATTGAGTGAATTCTAAAGTCAGAACCTAGCCTATTTTGGATCATAATTCACTCAAAAAGAGTCTTAAGGACACTTCTATATTCCTGTATGTTACTTGCAGCCTCCAAATCAAGGACACCAGGACGTTAGTGATGGGCAGTATAAACTTGGCTTGGATTTGTTGGGATGATTTAGAGGTGGTGGGTGGAAAAGGTAGAACAAGAGCAATTCAGATTAACCACATCATTAAACCTTTTCTTCCGACATAGTCATTGCCTTGTATCTGTGACATAATGACTTTTTCCCCTTTACTCATTTCTTAGCCTGTGGCACTCAGCTCTCCTGTTTCCGACACTAGCACAAGGACTAACCGTGAAGTATGGGATGTCTGCCGATGGGATGTGTTCACACTGACCTCCACCTCCAACGCTTTCTTTGATCATCTTCCTCATCTTTTTCTTACTGTGTCAAGTATTTATCCATATGCTGGCTTCTGGCAATGGATATCCAAATTTGCTGGCGATTCCGAGCCCTCATGTTGACAGTCCTCTAATATCTGGCATCCATGGATGGGGCTCTTAAGCTGCGTGCTTCTTGCTGCTCTCCAGAGGCCCTAGTCTGCAGGAAGCTGCTCTCAGTAAGCTGTCAAGTTAGAAAAGGAAATAATGAATCATTAGCTGAAGAGTAAATATCTGGTAAGGCCTTATCTGCCAACCTTCACGGTAGTGCTTGCGTTTTCTCCTGGAACAATTATTTGAAAAATAAAAATTTTTAAAGAGAATGATAATATTTAAGGTCTAAGGTGCCAGGTAGTAAGGATTTGGGGGAACAAAGGGAGCATCCTGATGTCAAGAAAGCTGCATCTAAATAGCTTTTCAGTTGGGTGCCTGGGTGGCTCAGTCGTTAAGCGTCTGCCTTCGGCTCAGGTCATGATCCCAGGGTCCTGGGATCGAGTCCCCACATCGGGCTCCCTGCTCGGCGGGAAGCCTGCTTCTCCCTCTCCCACTCCCCCTACTTGTGTTCCTGCTCTCGCTATCTCTCTCTCTGTCAAATAAATAAATAAAATCTTTAAAAAAAAATAACTCTTTCATAGGATTGTTTAAAAAAAATAAAATAAATAAATTGCTTTTCAGTTTAGGACCATCCGTGAATTTTTATGATGATCCAGTCAAAAAGAAAAACAAATAGGGCGCCTGGGTGGCTCAGTTGGTTAAGCGACTGCCTTCAGCTCAGGTCATGATCCTGGAGTCCCTGGATCAAGTCCCGCATCGGGCTCCCTGCTCAGCAGGGGGTCTGCTTCTCCCTCTGACCGCCCCCCCCATGTGCTCTCTTTCATTCTCTCTCTCTCAAATAAATAAATAAAATCTTAAAAAAAAAAAAGAAAAACAAATATACTAAAAATGAGGAAACATTTTAAAAGAATTATTTGACTCAGTTTCTTTTTGAATGACTGGGCAACAACCATGGGTGCATGAGTTGTGCATGTAGATATGGCTTTAGTTATTTCTTGGGAATTTTAAATTTAATTAAACGTGAACACAAAAAGTCAAAAAGACTTTTATTTGTATAAGGACCTCTTTCCCCCTTCTATTATGAAAATAAGGACATAACCTTCTAGCAAAAGATAACTATAAAAAACTTATAGTTAAAGGACATATATCCAATTTCCAAACTTCTAAATTAGCATGAAAATATTTCTGTTTCTTTTCCCCTTCATTCCCTGCTGCAAAGAGTTATTTAAAACTCAACACAGAATATCCACCCCCACAGCTCATATACCCGGCATATAAATAGAGAGTGTATATCAACTTTCGACTTATAGATTCACCAAGTAAAAAATGATAAACTTTTAATGATTTCAACACTAGGGGGGAAATGTCTTAACCACGATAAAACTGGTGTCATTGGAAAAACAATCTATTTTACATCTCCATATTAATAATATTATTTGCACTGTTACACTTTTTCATAAATGGCAGAAAGTGGCTTGCTTAAGTTTATTATTGCATGCAAGGCAACATTTTTTAAAACATAGAATATATCTGTGTAATGTGCATCCAGGATGAAGCCTAGAGAAGAAAATCACTCATTGAAAGTGTCACTTGTTACTGCAACCATAATCAATAGAGCATTAAACGTCACAGTTTATTGTAATGAATGGGGAATAAACACGAAGATCACAGTGCACTCTTGTAAATGGTATGACTTGTAAATGTCAGTGAGGACTTATTTAATACTAACAGGCTATAAGAATTTGCAAAGGGAGTTTTAAAATTCTTCCAAGACAGCTGAAGGTTACATGAAGAAAGGGCAGCTATATATAGCAGGCACACACACAGGTAATGTAAAATATGAATGGATAAAAAGGAGCCAAACTCAGTTCTAATTGGAGTCTTCATTATATTCGGTAGTCTAGAAAGTGCACATATTGTAGCCTGCAAGTTTGGCATTATGAATATTTTATTGCACGCCTTGTTTTATATTCACAAAAAAACGGGTTTTCTTTTCTCAATATAAGCAGTATACACATATAGGGAGAAAGAAAAAGGAGCCTGATAGATAAATGCAGCTGAGAATGCATCTTTCCGATGAGTTGCAGTCTCTTCCTGGGAAACTGTTTCAAAGTTTATTATATGCAACGTTTAGCTGCACAAAGTTTTCATCTCTTCACCACTGGAGTAAATTTGGTTTGATTGTTCTAGGTGTTGCTGTACAAACTTGATCATCGATAGAGAAGGTTCTTAGGGATTTTCCAAACCCCATGTTTTTATATCCAGAGTTTCATGTAGGACAGTCAGGACATTCTGACGTAGGTGGAGAATCAGTGTGACATGATAAGCCCCTGTGGCTTAAATTGATCAGGAAATGGACAGTATGGATTGAAAAAACCATATCTGAGAGATGACCTGGCCAATTTCAAAGCTAAATTCTCTTTTATGGGACTAGTTTCAGTTTTTCTCCGTGGATTTACTTCAAGTTGAAAATGTTAGGAAGACTCCATGGAAAGGGTAGGTATCATGTTCTGAATAGGCTGTCACAATTAAAAAGGTGATATTACAATTTTTACAATGCGAGTTTCAGTTAGCACTGTTCAAAAAAAAAAATGGTGAAAGAGAAAGCCTGGGATAGTTTCTATTTAAACAAAAATTCATTACAGCATCCAGGTATTTTTAGTGGTCAAAAGGAAAGGAAGGAGGAATTCCTATGCATATCACCAGCTCAGCCCCTGAGAAGTACAATACCCCCCATGCTTCCAAATGCATCACAAAATTAGCAATCCAACTTTCTATATAAATGGATACAATAATTTAACATTTTTTTAGTTGGTTAGTAAAACCGTTGCTTCCAACATAAGGGCAATCATCAAAACAGTGCAGTTGCTTTCTGTTTCTAATAATTTCTAAAACAGGATAGAGTGTCCTGGGATTTTTGTTTATTTGTTTTTGTTTTTGTTCTTTTTAGATTCCATAGCTGAAAATGATACCAATAGAATAGAAAGTTTATTTCCACACAATATCTAGAATTTAACAAATGGCAAGTTAACAAAATATATAAAGCAAGACCAAAGTAGAATGAGAAAAATATTAAATGGTAATAATAATGAAAATAATACTATGTGGCTGGCATTGCGTTAAGAACTTTTTGTATGTTCTATTAGTTTCCCACTGCTGCCTTAACAAATGAATCAAATGTGGTGGTTCAAACAATACAAATCTATTATCTTACAGCCCTGGAGGTCAGAAGTCTGAAATGGGTCATAGGGCTGTGTTCCTTTTGGAGGCTGTGGGTCGGGGTGGGGAATCTTTTTCCTTGCCTTCTCTAGCCCCAAGAGGCTGCCCCTATTCCTTGGCTCATGGCCCCGCCTATCATTGGCATTACAACTCCTCTGAATTTGACTTTCTTGCCTCACTATTGTCCCGATTGGCCCTTGTGGTTACACTGGGCTCACCCAGACAATTCTGGCTACTTTCCCCATTTTAAGATCCTAACCACATCTGCGGTGTTCCTTTTTCTATGCAAGGCAACATACGCCTTAGGCTGGGCAATGTGATGTGGACCTCTCTGGGGACCATTGTTTTGCCTACCACACATGGATGTTATAGAAATGTTGTATAATTTCTGGCCCTACTCTCTATCTGCTAGTTGACCTTTATCATCTGTTGTTTTGAAACTTCCCTTTCAATACTGGGAGAGAGGGGAACGGGCATTGTCCATTACTGGATATACAGGAAACAGAAATGACATCATTTTACTAAAAGCTGCAAACTCCATCCATGCAAACCTCTCCTCAACATATTTAACCTATAGCAAAATTGATTCCAGTATAAAAGGATTCAATTTTAATTACCTTTTCTGCTCAACTTCAACATGTTTGTTCTTGCAAAGGTGCAACTGAGCTGTGAAATGAGCAAAGGAAGTTAGAGAACCGGTTTACATGAAATAAAACTATGATTACTAGGGAGAATACACTCCTACCTAATAAACAATGGGATGAAAATTATTGAACTGTCTCTGGGGAGAAAGGTCATCCAGTGGGTTTTGCAGAGAATCATGGCAAGATGGTGTCTTTCCCATCCTACTGACCATCTTACATTGTAGACTGTGGTTTAACATTGAGAGAGACATGGTGTTTACTCCTCTTTTGAGGGAAAGAAACAAAGCAGAAAATTACTTAGGATCTTCTTTTAGGTCTCATTTTCTGTTATCCTGTGTATGCTGACATTTCACAGTAATGAAATTCTAAGTACTCCTGTCTGTGCCTTCAGGGTAATCAAACCAACGATACAATGAAGTTATCTACTTAAGACTGGTTTTATGAAAGAAAGAAATCAGTACATAAACCTGCACACACTCCCCCAATTCCATGTTCTAGTGAAAAACATTTAAAATAAGATCTAGTTTTAGAATAGGAAAATAGTTCTCGTGTTTCCACTTTGTATTAAAACCACTGATTTTGAATCTTTTATTTTCGACCCGAGTTGCCAAGATACCTTTATAGATGTAAGTGATTATTACTGGGGCCTACTCGGGTTAAATAATTTAGTTTCTCTCCTATAAAGGCTACTCCTTCACATGTGCTCTGGGTCCCAGCCCTTCTTACATCCTCAAGGACCACATCCCTTGCTTTATCATGTCTTGACTGGGCATCCTTAAATCTCCCTCTCTACAAAATAATTTCCTTCAGCAGAGAAATACCCTGTGGTATCATTGATAGTAAAAAACCAAAACTCAACTAAAAGCAAACAAACCTCTCTTTGATGCCTACCTATCTTCATGATGCAAATTCTCTTCACTCCTTTATAGCCAAACACGATCCAAGGGTTGTCTACGCCCACCATCTCTACTCCTTTGTCCCGTTTAGTCTTTCTTTGTTGCTAGTCGTACATATGTTAGGCAATAAGAAAAGTATAGAGGATGATATAATGGATTTCCCACTTAATGTTTTAAAGTCTCAATATTTTGGAAAATTTTCTCCCTAACTTCTTTTTAATTACTTTTTCATTGAAGTAGAGTTGGTGCACAATGTTACATTAGTTTTAGGTGTACAACATGGTGATCTGACAGCTATATACCTTAAGCTGTTCTCTCACAAGTGTGGCTACCATCTTGCTTTAAGATTTTTTTAATTATTATTAACATATAATGTATTATTTGTTTCAGGGGTACAGGTCTGTGATTCATCAGTCTTACACAATACACAGCACTCACCACAACACATACCCTCCCCAAGCAAAATAATTTGGTAGAGACAAATCTTCCATATACCGTCCAAATCCAAATTCATTCCCCTTACAAAGGTATCAGTGCTGTTCTGAATTCACGTCTATCACTGACTGTCTTCTCTCTAACCAGTTTTCTCTTTTCAATCCTATTTGACTTCTCCATTTAGATGTTTCATTGGCTTGTCAAATCTGACATATCAAAAATTGGACCCTTAGCCATTGTAAATTACTTCTCTTTCTCTGTCATATGTAAGTCAATGTTATCACCATCTGCCTCGTTGTTTAAGCCAGAGACATGAGGGTCTTTCTTAACTCTGTTTCTGCTTCTTTCTATACTTAATCTTAGAGTTGTTCTAGATTCTATCTTCAAAGCATATGTACTGGTTCCTGGTCTGTTTGTCCTTTCATTGTTCTGTTCTCCATTGAAGGTGGCTGCTTCCTGTGGTCTGAATTTCCCAGGCTCCAGCATAAGCTGGCTTCCAGCTGGATGTTGTCAATGGGAAGCACTTCGGGGTGAGTAACAGTGGGAGAAAGTGCCTCTTGTCTTGGGCACCATCCCCGGAAATCGCCTCATCCCCTTCCTGGCTTCAGCTCCTTCTGAACTGGTCCACTGTGGTTCCTGCTTCCACCCGAGGACGCAGCCTTGGATTCTGCTAATATCATCTCCTCCCGCTGACCCTCCAGCCTTGGGGTGGTAGTGGTTTCTTGAGATTGTTTATCCATGAAGTGTCTCACTGTCATCTCCTGTTTTGTTTCTCATCAATTCTATTATAAGAAAAACCAATTCCTTGCATTGAATTCCTTCGTTTTAAGATACTTTGAGTAGATTCTGCTTTTCTGATTAGACCTTGAATGACACAGCATATTTCCCCCTGGACTATTGCCATGGAGTCTTCCAACTTGTATCTCTGCTTTCATTCTTAACTCCCCAGTCCATTCTTTTCACAGTAAAATAGACCATATCACTGGCTTATGTAAACCCTATGTTGGCTTTTCACTGCACTTGGAATGAAATATGAAGAGCTTAGCAAGAGTTGCATGCCCAGCCAATAGCATTTCGATCTCAACCTATATCAAACACACTCCCCAACTCCCCATGCCCCTCAATCAATACTCTGTAGTCCTGGTGGTCCTTTTTCTTCTACTGGAAATGACAAGATTTTCTTTGCTTCAGAGACTTAGTACATGCTGTTCCCTCTGCATGAAATGCTATTCCCCTTCCTGACTCCTGGCTGAAGGTGTTTCATCTTTCAGGCTTTGGTTTAAATCCCCTTCTCACACCTCTCGGACCACACAGACCAAAACATACTCTCTTGTTACTGGCTTTTAGAGAAGCTGCATTTTTTTTTCTTCCTCGGATGTGATCACAATTTGTATTTAGTTAATCACTTATGAATTTGTTGGTTCAGTATTTTTCTCCACTGTCTTCCACAGGTTAGAAGCTCCTTGAATGTGGACTCATGATGTGTCTGGTCTGTCCACCACCAGTTCCTCAGTGCCCCAAATAGCATCTGACCCAGACAAGATGCTTCATAAGTATTTGTGAATGCGTGTTAAATGCGTCAAGAGAGGGATTCTTAAAGTTTATTTTTCAGTATTTTTTCAAAATCCTTAAATTTTATTTTTCAAGTAGATTAATAATTATTAACTTGATTTGAAATTGAACATGCTCCAGAATAGCTCCCGATTTTGCCATTATTGGTTGACATTGCTCTCACAGACCTGAGACAGGCTCTGATTTGTCTCCACACGGCCTAAACTGTGTGCTCTGCTTTTGTTGGGTGCTTCTCCTGGACTGTGGCATCTGATACCTATAGAAAGCAAAACGACACCAGACAAAATCTGGAGCTAACTCTTTTGGAATATAAGGGGATTTTCTGGATTGAAAAAAAAGGCTCATTTCAATAAATTGCCAGGAAATCGTATTTTCCTTACCCATTTCCTCTAATCCTCTTCTCAGCAGTGTCTCCTAAAAATAGTTGCCGACTGCGGCTAAGGCAGAGCACTGCAGAGCAGAGGCCACTGATGCAGACAAGGGGGGGCATGGCGAGGGAGGGGCTGGGACGCCATGTCTGGCTGGGGGAAGAAACCATCAGTAGACCGTACCTTACGTGAAAGGTCCTGTGATTCAATCAAGGGATTCCATTTAAAATGAGACATATGAAACAACTCTTTAGGATTCATGTATCCTTTTATTTCTTGCAGATACCCTTCCTTAAGCATGGAAGACCAAATATACCGTGGTCTATAATTATCTACCTTCCTTTCTGTTTGAACAAGACCCCGTTGCCTAGGAACTGGAGTGATAGGTGTGCCATAAATACATCTTCAAATCATCTTTTTTCTCGCTGGGTCAATTTTTTTTTTTTTTTCACGCTGCTTCTATTGTTATGAAGGTTCATTAGAATACATGCTCTATTCTGCATTTGTTTGTTTGGAGTATGTACAGACTGTGTATGGCCAATTAAGTATGAATAAAATATTCTAGTTGCCATTTGTCTTTCAATTTATTATTTGACATCACTTGGCTTCTGTGGTAAGCAACTATTTATGTATTAAGAAAAAAAATGACACAGTTAAAAGGTGATTTATCTAGCATGCTATCAGCTGGAGCTCTTCTAACTGATTGTTTTTCCCACATGCATAGCACAATGAAAATTAATGTTTATAATGATGGTATTGAACAAATAATGACCGTGAATCATTGTAAAATTAGCCAATTAATCTAATCCCATAATTTTACGCACCAGAGAATGGAGCTTCTGAGAGATTATTTGCCCCCAAGCCCATGGCGAGTGGCAGGTCTGGGACTGGAGTTCTGGTACTCTTGCCAACATATTCCATATTGCATGCCTCGCCTGCAATTCTTTCCTTCCATCAATGTTTTCTATTCTCAGTTATTCTCAGTTGTCAATCCCTCAGTTATAGCCAAAAGCTATCCCTGTGGTTTTTGAGTGTCAGAAGCACTTTCATATCTAGGTCTTTCATCTGGATACTTAGTCACTACGATGGCTCATTTAATAAACTCTGGTGACAAATCCCTTTCAAATCTTCTGTATTATCAGAATCATCTATATTGAATATTATTTTTGTTTTATTAAGCCATTCATTATGTTATATTTTTCCAAAAACAGAATATAAGGAAGCATAGATAAGTTAGGTAGGTAATAATCATGCAAACACTCATGCATTCACCATATCATGTAAGAACTAGCACATGATCCATTTAATTGAATGGATTGAACACCTTTGTTTCCTTCATCCTCTTAGTGTTAAGCATCTTTGTCATTCTTGAGTCTTCAAAAATCTCTATAGGGTACATAGTACCTGTCCATTCATTCGTTGAACCCTTAATGAATATTGATGCTCTACCAGGTACTATGCCAAGAGATAAGGAGTGATATTATACTACATTAAATAATATAATTTTATGCATTATAGGATAAACTGTATATATAACCAATATCTATATTTTTCTCAAGATATTTTAACTATTATCAAGGCCATGTTTCACAGGACCTATATATTTCTTTGGCCTTTAAATAATAATAATATCCATCAATTATTGAAAGTGTACTAGATGCTAGGCACTCTGATCACCATCTCATCATTCAATCTTTCAATCTTTTTTTTAAAGTCTTTTTTTAAATTCAATTAGCATCTTTCAATCTTACGACAACCTTATGAGGTGGTCTATTATTTGAGTATGTGAATTGCCCTAACCAAGCACTTCAAAATCTCAGTGACTTAACAAAAAGAGTTTTATTTCTTGCTCATTTTACAATCCCTATTCTTCAAATGGTGATTCCTGGAATCTAGCGATTCTGGGTTTCTTCAAACTGGGATCTCCACCATCTCTACCCTGAGACTCCACTTCCTCTACTGGGTCTTCTGCAAGCAGCTGGCCCAGCCAGTAAACAATTCAGGTGCCCGGACTGGAAATGATGGCATATACCTGTTCTGCTCACAAGCCATTGGCCAGAATTAGTTAATAGCATCATTTTGATCCAAGAGGAGCTGGGAAGCCTACCTGTGTAGCCACAGAGAATGAAATTGTTTGGAAAACCCATAGTATTTTCTCTTCCACAATTAGGCGCTATTATTATTTTCATTCTCAGTTTATAGTTGAGAAAGGCAAGGATTAGAAGGATAAAATGACTTGCTCATAGTAGTAAATTGTTGAGCTGAACATCTAACTCCGAGGCCACACCCTTACTCACTGCTACAATACTGTCCCCTACCCAGACTTTGGACAAGTCAGTGTTAATTGCGGACTTTGTTTGTATCACAGTCTAGCCAACAGGGAAGACACAAATGGATTTCTTTTAGAAATTGAGTAATTGCTTGTGCATTTTTCTAAAAATAAACCAGCATACCTATCTCTTGCCTTTTTAATTTTCTCTGTTATTGACTTCCAAGCAAGTGATTTTGGCTGTTCATAAATCAGATGGAAACTAATTATTTGTTTTAACTATATCAGCTATAATTAATTATTGGGCAATTTGAGCATTTTCTGATTTTGTTTTGTGGAATTTAGAGTCAGAGTTAAATATAACCTCCCTTAGTGATGATTAAATTAAAAAGAAATTATGGCTGTCTTGTCTCCATGGATGATTGGGCCATCTACATGAGGTGCTTCCAATTTTGAATTAATTAATTTAATGTGTTTTAGTGAACTGTGTTGATGCTTTGCAACAACCTAGTCCTAACTAAAATGGTAGATCAAAAAAATGCATTTCCTTTTGATGATATCACCATACATTTCAATTTTTGTGCAAATCTTGATTTCTTACACTAATCTGAATGTATTTTAAAAATAATCTGTTATCTGTAAGTGTTATTTGAGACCATCCTTCTTCACCGAGGACCTATATGAAATGTCATAACTATATAAATGTCTTACTAGAATTTGAGCATCAAGGGAGGATAGTCTGAAACTGAAGTCAAATGTTAAGGCAGAGTTCAAGTGAGCCGTGCATATCTGTTCCCTCTTTTAGCAAAACTGCCCAAGGTATCACTTTGATAAATCCAAATTCATAATGTGACTTTTGAAACAATTGTCTAGAAACATTATGTACTGTTATTTGAGTCATAGAGCTGTTCTGAAGTTTTTTGTTTGGTTTGTTTGTTTTTTGGAGGGGAGTGTGGTAAAGAGAGCTAATTTGTTCCTAACTTGATAGTCTGAAAAATTGCTAAATGTCTTAGGCTCCTTGGCAGGCAAGTGTGGGATAACTGTATTGACTTATGTACCTCAGAGGACTCTAGAGAGAACCAAATTGGTTAACTGGAATGAAAATGCTTTGAAAAACAATATAAATGCTACAGAGCATTGTTTATTTTTATTTTATTTTTTTATTTTTATTTTTTTAAAGATTTTATTTATTTATTCATGAGAGACAGAGAGAAACAGAGGGAGAAGCAGGCTCCCAAGGAGCGGGAAGCCCGATGCGGGACTCGATTCCAGGACCCTGGGATCATGACCTGAGCCGAAGGCAGACGCTTAACCATCTGAGCCACCCAGGCGCCCCAGAGCATTGTTTAAAAATAAATCTGATTTTGCCCTGGCCATCCCTCAGCCAAAACATGAGGATGGTTTTATAGGTTGAATTGTGACCCCTAAAATTATATGTTGAAGTCCTAATCCTGTACCTGTGAACATGACCTTATATGGAAATAGGGTCTTTGCAGAGGTAAGCAAATTAACATAGGGTGGGCCCAACCTGGTATGACTCATATCTTCTAAGAAGAGGGAAGATTGAATCAAAGACAGACACAGAGACAGAGAGCACCATGTGACAACGGAGGCAGAGACTGGACGACGTAGCTACAAGCCACGATGGCCACACCAGAAGTTAGGAAGAGGCTAGGAAGGATTCTGCCCTGAGTCTCAGAGGGAACATGGTCTGATGATGCCTTGATTTTGGACTTCTAGCCTCCATAACTGTGAAAGAGCAAATGTCTATTGTTTTAACCCATCTGTTTGCGGTGCTTTGTTACAGTAGCCCTAGGAAATTCATATAGATGGCTGTATGTCCAATATTGAAAAGGGGAGAATCTCACTTAGTTGCTTCTTGTTTGCTTGTCTTAAGGTTAGGAGAAGACTCCCTCCCGTGGAACCAATGACCAAAGCCAGAAGCACAACTTGAGGCTTGCCAGGGTGAGTTTAGGCCCTTGCGATGTTTCTGAGGATGTGGTGCAATCAACAGCTGATTTGAAAGTCTCGAAAATACAGAGGATCAAAAACCTAAGTCTCCCCTCCACCCGTGTTGTTATGATAATGGTGGCAGAGGGGTGGAGAATTGGTAATAAAGCTGGCTGTTTTACAAAGCCTTTGTAAGAGACTAAGCTTGAAAAACTAAACAATGCATCTGCTCTCTTCCACCACAAACCCCGTCTCACTTTCCTGTTAGATGCCCGTGGTCCTCTCAACTGCCCACAAAGCTGGGTCATTCTTCTGTCTCAGACCCAAGACTGGGGAACATAGGAGAGCAGTTGGAAGCCCAGGGTCTAGCACCAAGGCACTCATCATGGGAACCAGTTACCATCAAGAAACTGCAATAACTTTTGCCAGCACTAGATGGCACCATGGCAGAGCCTGCAACACCCCAGTCTCCTTCTAAGAGCATGCCGCCCAGCTCTGTGCTGAAGAGTTAGATGAGCACCCCTTCCTTTGGGTGCATCTCTTGCTATCAGTAGTCTGAACCTCTGTCGTCAAGCAGAAGTGATGCCCATTTGTGGTCTGAGGCAGTGTTCAGCCCAAGACAGGGTTCATAAGTCTGAGAATTCAAAATCCTGCTGAAGCAGAAGAGGAAGGCAACACCTGGATAATATACTGATGCAGCAGAAAAGAAAGCCCCAACACTGGTGTTTTGAGTCCCTTCACGATGTCCCAACACCCTCTCCCAGCTAGGGCAGTGGTGTTTCTCCCTTGTCCTCTCCTCGCCATTTATTCAATAGAAGGCGTTCCCCAAAGTCCCTTTAGGATGCTGGGGGCCCTTCCGAGGATGGTTTTGACATTCGATTTAGTTATATTTCATCAAGAGGCACAAAGCGTGATTTGCTCCAGCTCACAAAATGTGGCTTTTGCCACAGTCATCTTGCCCTGGTTACTGGGAACTGTGCTGGCTCAGATGATCAAAGCCTAGTGCTGGATTTCATGGAAGAAGCCAGCATCTCTTACTTAAATTGATCATTTCCTGTCAGAGGCAAGGGAATAGGCCAGCCACTATCCTTGCTTGAGGTACACTTCAAACGCCTTATCGTTTGTTTCCGTATCATCAACGCAACTCAGGTGAAATCAATCCCCTTTAAAGGCCTTTGGTTTGGAAGCGGTTTTATCATTTGTGTTAAATGCAGTATCTTGGGGCGCCTGGGTGGCTCAGCTGGTTAAGCGACTGCCTTCGGCTCAGGTCATGATCCTGGAGTCCCGGGATCGAGTCCTGCATCGGGCTCCCTGCTCGGCAGGGAGTCTGCTTCTCCCTCTGACCCTCCTCCCTCTCATGCTCTCTCTCTCTCATTCTCTCTGTCTCAAATAAATAAATAAAATCTTTAAAAAAAAAATGCAGTATCTTGCCTTTCGGTGTCAGTCCTCAAACAAATTAAATAATGAAAACCAGTTTGGATTAATGTCACCATGAAAACTTAGATTTAAGAAGACACACGAATTAAATTCCTTAGGAGTTGAGCGCAACAGAAAATCCAGGTTTGTTATTTTATTTACAACTGCTACGTTTTACAAAGCTATTCATTTCAAAATGTAGGTTCACATAAATCTGTCACTTGGCACGTTCAGTAGCCCAGGATTATTTATAATTTGGCCATTAAAACATTTTTTTAAAGCAGCTCATGTTTTAAGAAAGTACACTCTACTAGAGTTTATGGGATTTTATTTAAAATTAAGATTTTTAAGACACGGCATTCTCTTCTATTTCAGCGTTAGACTCCTTCCCCAAACAGTAAAAATGCCTGCATAAAAGTAAAATATTACTATCAGATTTAGTGGTAGCTGGTTCTGAGTTAAAGGTGCCACCTCGTGGTTACATAAGGAAGTTCATTTTTAAAACGTAATTTAATGATAATGTGAAGTTTGTCTTCTCCTTTTGTCCTATATTCGAAGAGATGGCCGCTGCTGGTGAAATCATCCTTAGTACGTATACAGATCCACCAGGGTGCCATGATAGGATGTTGCAGAAGTCATATGTTGGGGTATGGGGGAGACTCAGCAGGTGACGGTGGGTGCCAGCTAGTAAAATATGACTAAAATGAACACAGCTTACTTAACCTCTATTCAGAGACATTGCCTCAGTCATTCTACATAGTAAATTATGCTATACAACTAATGCATACTGTTCAGAAATAAATAAAATGGAGGTGTAGGGCACCTGGGTGGCTCAGCTGAGCTTTCGACTCTGGATTTCGACTCCGGTCATGATCTCAGGATGGTGAGATGGAGCCCCGCCTCAAGTTCGGTGCTCAGCGTGGAGTCAGCTCAAGATTCTCTCTCTCTCTTCCTCTGCCTCTGCCCCTCCCCCCACTCACACGCGCCCTGTCTCTCTAAAATAAATAAATAAACCTTTAAAAAAATAAAATGGAGGTGTGTGTACAGCTGCGGTAGGGGGTGGGGATGGGTGGGGGGAAGAAATTACAGTCCTGAAGGTAAAACTAATTTAGCTAAAGAGGAGTGGTCCTGGACCTTACTCCCGGAAGGGCTCACCACCTGCCCACTGACGCCCTTCTCTTCGAGCAGGCAGGAAGGAGGGTGGGTCCCCTCAATACCCAGTGACAACTCACTAGTATTTGCCATCAAGCCTCACCAGCTTCCTCAGGCATTTGGGGCATCTCAGCCTGGCAGGGTACTTTCAACAGAGTCAGCCCTGCAGATGCCACCCTCTTTCTGGTGAAAGGCCATTTCCCCATGGCTCATCCAGCTTCCAGGAGCTTAGTTCTCAACTTGGCCACAAAAATGTCAGATGTCCATTTTCTTGGGCATGTTAAATTCCAACTGATATTTATTGCCTTTCAAGGTATCTGTTTTCATTGCCTACTTTGTTTTTTTCTACCTTTAGTAAAATAGCTTCTGACAACAAAGTGAGTCACCATAAGCTCCCTGACTTTAAGGAGGGAGTTGTTCCAGATTCGTGTATCTTGTTGTCTTTTCCCTTATAATGTAAGACTGAGAAGGAATAGTCTGGTTGGGAGATTGTAGATGAAAAGTGGTGATAAAAATACAGCATTGCTGGAGCTTTCACTATGGGGCCTGGTGATTTGTTAAGAGCTTTCCAAGCATGAGCTCTACTGATAACTGCAACCGAGTACGATGGGACGACTATTGTCCCCACTTAACAGGTGAGGAAAATGAGGTCCAGGGTTGTGGTAAAACTTGTCTAATGTTACACAGTTGGAAAGTGCTGGAGCCGGGATTTGAACCCAGTGCCCTTTTGCCGCCAGCATACAGGCTCTTCATCCCAACGCTACCCTGGATTTTGTAGTACCAGCAGAAAATCAATGTTGCTTCCAACTGCTTCAGTTCAGCACACATTTGTGAATGCTGACTAAGTGTCCGGCCCTGTGACGAGCACGACGGTACAGAGGTGGATGACCTCGTCCTGGCTGTCGAGCCTCTAACGAGTTTCTTCTTTCAACCTTTGAACACAGCTGTGAGAAACTTCTAGCCACACAGCTTTGGCCCACCGAGCCATTCCAACAAATGGTGTCTAGACACCACATACCGTCGAGCTGCTGCCTTTGCCGGCAGCCAGGTCACACAACGCAGGGGCTGAGTTGGTGGCGTCCCCGGCTTGCGAACGGGGAGAAGTGCAGAGGGTGATGACAGCAGGCCACCCACGGAGCTCTGGCACAGCGAGCAGGAGGAAGAAGTACGATGAAGCCTGCACTGCAGCCTGGCGGGGATGCCCGGCAAACAAGCCCAAGACCATCCTGGGACGTACCAAGAGGAAGCTGGCCATTTTTAGAAGGGGAATCCCCTAATCTCTAAAGCAAACAGTAGCACCTCCAAAATGAGACTCTGGAAATATATGCAAATGTCCAGCCACAAACCTGCCATACACACACACACACACACGCATGCATGCTCAATAATCATGGCAGAAGCTGTGGCTTTCTCTCGGGAGTAGAGGGACATGCTTTTGGGGGAGAGTCTTCTGACCATGGCATCTCACGTAGATAGAAACAAATTGGAGATAAAAAATATACGAAACCCCATCTCAATTACTATTTAAGAGTTGGTTGGAAAAGACTATGAAAATGTTAAAGAAAAGTAGTAGAGCATCCGCAGAGTTCATCCAACATTGTATGCATTGGCAGGAATGTTCTAGAACACCAAGAGGAATGAGAGGAAGTCACTTGATTCCAGGACTTTACAGTGTATTGGAACAGGCAAATAATTGAGAAGTTGGGAAATGCCCAAAGTTTTAGTGGGAAAATATCCATTTTTACATGAACTGATAGATGTTAATTTTCTTTGAAATGTATAATAACTGATATTGAATTTTCATCCTATAATCGCATGAAACATGCATTGCAGGTGTGATCTGTTATGATTTGAGTGGGACTTTAAAAATAATAGACATACAAACATGAAACTAATGAGATGTAAATACAAAAATAGTGTGTATATTTTATACTATGGAATTTTTTTTAGTTAGGAGACAATAACAATTACTTATTTAATCTACATATTTGCAATTAAACCATAAGTTAGCACCCAATACCTATTCATTTTCTTCCATGTCAAAAGCTATCAGTAAATCAGAGATACTTAGAACATTTTAATAAATCACTTTCTTTTATTTCAATAGCTTGTCTTTTGCAATGGATTTATTATCACAAAATACCTGACAACGATTCTGTCTCATTTGGATTTTGCAAGAATAAAATTGAGATAATATTGATGAAGTCCTTTAAGACCCTTGTTATAGAGATTTTAGATAAATGTTTCACTGTAATTAGAAGAAGCTAAAGAGATCTACTAAAGCCCCACAACATTTATTTATTTATTTATTTTTTAAAGATGTTATTTATTTATTCATGAGAGAGAGAGAGAGAGAGAGGCAGAGGGAGAAGCAGACTTCCCACAGAGTGGGGAGCCTGATGCGGGACTCGATCCCAGGACTCCGGGATCATGACCCGAGCCGAAGGCAGACGCTTAACCATCTGAGCCACCCAGGCGCCCCAAAATTTATTTTTTAATTGTGGAAACTTGAAAGCTATTTTGTTTCTATTATGATTGTAATACTTAGATTAAACACACAAAAGTCACAGGAAAATGAAACTTATTTGCTAATGTTTGGATGTGTGTGTGTGTTAAGATGAATGATGTTATCTTATATGGCACAGGGATTTTGCAGATGTGATTAAGTTAAAGATCTCGAGATGAGGAAATTAGTCTGGATTATCTGGGTAATCACAAGGGTCCTTTTATTAGTCAGGATATATACACACACATATATGTAATTATTAATTAAATAATTAAAATAATGTATAAATATTATATATTATAATTTGTTATTAATTAATATATAATTAATATTTATAATTAATTATCAACCATATATTAATTAAGCATCTTATATATTATATATAATATAATATATATAAGACACTTTATATATATAATATATATATAAAAGAATATGATGTTCACATATAGATATGTGATAGAATATGATGTTTCTTTTTTGGCAGGGACGAACTCTGATAATAACTGATAATAACTACAGAATAGGTTAAGCTTTCATTTGCATTTCTTCATTATCACATTTATGTGATAGATTGCATCTATCACATAAGAACTGGCTTATGTGATAATGGCAAGTGAATAGTCTAGACCCAGGAGAGCCAATGATATAGTTCTAGGCTGAGTTCACAGGCCTGAGAACCAGGAAAGCTGATGGTGTAACGTCCAGTTCAAGTCTAAGTCCAAAGTCAGGAGAAAACTGCTGTCCTAGTTTGAAGAGCGACAAAGAGAACTCTTTCTCAGATGTTGTTCTATTCAGACCTTCAGCTGACTGGATGAGGCCCACTCACTTTGGGGAGGGCAGTCTGCTTTACTGAGTCTACGGATTGAAATGCTAATCTCATCCAGAAACACCCTCACAGACACACCAGAAATTGTACTTAACCAAATATCTGGGCACCCTGTGACTTAGTCAAGCTGACACGTAAAAGTAGCCATCACAGGCCTTACAAAAGGGGGGCAGGAGGCTCAGTAGCAGATGTGATTGTGGAAGAAGAGACTGAGCGATGGACGGAAGGACACATGAGCCAGCACCAGAGGCTGAGAAAGACAGGGAGGCAGATTTTTCCCTAGAGCCTCCAGGAGGAACCAGACCTGCTGGCTCCTTGTGAGATTGGTTTTGGACTTCTGACCTCCAGAAGTGAGATACCAGATTTGTGTTGTTTTAAGTCAGTAAATACTGGTACTTTGTTAGAGAAGCCACAGAAAATGAATATTGCGTGTGTGTGTATATGTATGTGTGTATGTGTGTGTGTAATATAACTATATATTAATTATATATATAATTCTTGTGTGTGGTATATATAATAGTAATTGTATATTAATATTTAATATGATTTTATAATTTTATGTAATTAATGATATATGAAATTTTATATTGATTATATATGTACATATAAAATTCTATATATGTGTATATATATCGACATATATATATAGATGTGTGTATAGATGTACATATATATGTGTGTATATATATATATATATATATATATATACCCACACTTCTTGTTCTTAAAACACTCTGACCCACCATGGTGTGTTTTCTATAAAAAAACAAAACAAGGGTCAGCTTTCCTCCTCAAGGGCATGATTATTTGTTGAAAATTCTATCATTAATATTCTTTAGAGACCATCTGGAAATGCTCTTCACTGGGAGAAGAGAGGCTTATTTATTTGGGATAATGTATGAGCGTGAAAGAACACAGACACAAACAGTTACTCCAAGAAGACTGCTTCTATTCAACATCAAGTGCCATTGGCCCTGATTTCTCTTGGCCAGTGCAGGAAACAAGGGTGGGCAGCTCTTGTGGCAAATTACCCGTTGAGAAATTTCGACTTCAAGGCCTTCCCAGACATTTTTTCCTCTGTATGCTTTCAGAGAACAAGGCCAAGATATTTCTGGTTCTAATATCCAACTCCTATTAAAATGAAAAGAATATGATGTTCACATATAGATATGTGATAGAATATGATGTTTCTTTTTTGGCAGGGACGAATTCTGATAATAACTACAGAGTAGGTTAAGCTTTCATTTGCATTTCTCGGTGTCCGTGATTTTGGAGTAATTTTTGGGCGATGATTAGCAATGGTGGGGGGAAAGCTGGAAGGTTCCTTGTGATCAAGGCATGCAGGAGACTGGGTTTGAAGCCTGCTTACCTCACCTTCGGGTGCCTTGGTGGGTTTACTCAGAAAGCTAAAATGTTCTAAAGCCTGGTAACAGTCCTCCACGACGGTGCGCTCACACAGACTAGCAAGAGCTGATAGATAAATATCCAGGAATTCTTAAAACTGGTCGTTAAATCACTCATAGCTTAACATTGGCCATGGGAGAGTATTTACACCATAAAAATTGGCAAAAGCTACAAATCAGGGCTCGTGTTAACCCTGCCCTTAGAGAATTGGTTTTACCTAGTCATTACTGTTTATTTCCCTTCATTTCTTTTTTTTTTTTTAAAGATTTTATTTATTTATTTGACAGAGAGAGACACAGTGAGAGAGGGAACACAAGCAGGGGGAGTAGAAGAGGGAGAAGCAGGTTTCCTGCAGAGCAGGGAGCCTGATGCGGGGCTCGATCCCAGGACCCTGGGATCATGACCTGAGCCGAAGGCAGACGCTTAACGACTGAGCCACCCAGGCGCCCCTATTTCCCTTCATTTCTTAAAAATAATCTTTCTTCTGGGGCGCCTGGGTAGTTCAGTTGGTTGAGCGTCTGACTCTTGATTTCAGCTCAAGTCATGATCTCAGGGTTGTGGGATCGTGCCCTGCGTCCGGCTCTGGGCTCTGCTGGGCGTGGAGCCTGCTTGGGATTTTCTCTCTCCCTCTCCCTCTGCCCACCTCCTCCCACCCCCCATCACTGGCTCTCTCAAAACAAAAAAAACAAAAAACAAACAAACAAAATCTTTCTTCTGTTTTCCCTGAGCAGTAACACTCAGGGAAACAGTAACATTCAGTCAGTGACTTTGGGTCCACACTCTCTGTGGTTTCCTCTCCAGCCAATGCTACTTCCTCTGCTAGGGCCCAGGATACTTTCAGAGGCCCAGGAAATGCTTAGTTTCTTTTCAGGTAAGCAATATGGACATAGTAATAATAATAATAACACATAGGAATGCATTCAGCCTGGGTTATATTCCTCTACCTCGTGACATAGTTATAAAATAGAATTTTTTATATTTTTTTATGGAGAAAGGGGACTGTGAGGGCAAAACCTTTTAGGGCTCACAGAAGTCATAATGCAGTCCTGTCCACAGGCCTTCTTCAGCCTCATGGCCCAGAGCTGATGTGGAAGGAAGTGTGTTCTTTCAGCCACCCTCTTTGATAAATGATTGCCAATATGGTGTAATGCATATTAGCAGAACGACTTCAGGTATCTTTGGCATGGGCAGCAACATTGCCCCTAGAAGCCTGATTTAGCCCCATGTTTCATGTGTCTCTCCCTGAGTATATTTGTTTTTGACTAATACAGTCTCACCATCTTGTCTGATTCTTTCAAAAAGATGGTAAAGAATACCAAACCAATATTTGGGTTCCAATGACTAAAACATCTGCTGCCTGTCATATATTTCATATTCATGCTCAGTTTTTTGTTAAACTTGTAATCATTCAAGCCAATAATAAGAATTTCAATGAAATCTGCTTCCTTTGATATTTCCTGGTTTATTCATATGGAAGTTTCCACAGGATGTAGGTTTTGTTTTGTTTTGCTTTGTTGTTTTTTTTTTTTTTTTTTAAGTGTAATCCTATCTTCATTAAAGTCTTGGTTTTTGGAGTTTATTTTAGGGGTCATTTATTAGGGCTATCAACTAGAGCTGGTAACTCTGTGGTAGGCTTTGAAGGATGTTGAGGAATTCTTTCTCGATAATATCTGGCCCGTGGGCCTACTAAACTCAGTCTTTTTATCTGTATTCAAATCCTTCCTTCACGTCTCCTGACCTGCCACTCCTTCATTTCCCCATACCTTCATCCCATACAAAGATTATATCTCAAATTTTATGGGCCAAGAATCACTGAAGAAACTTATTAAAATGGAACCATCTGGGTCCCACCTCCCAGGATTCCCACTGGGAGGCTTAGGGTGGAGGTTCAGGATCTATATTTTTGCTAGATCCTACATGATGCAGAGGCAAGCTGAGGGGAGCTGCCTTAAATTCTTATTGGCTTACATAAAAATGAAGCTTTATTTTTCTGGTACTTCATAAATTGTGACAAGCCCAGAACCAACTGTTAAAAATGACTAAAGAAGACCATTTAGGTGATGCAAACAAACTTCATTTAACACTTCACGAAGTAGGCAGTTTCTGTTCTCGAGTCCAGAGGACTGCAAAATGGGGCAGAAGGCAAGATTTTTTATAGAATAAGGAACAAGGGGGGCGCCTGGGTGGCTCAGTTGGTTAAGCGACTGCCTTCGGCTCAGGTCATGATCCTGGAGTCCCGGGATCGAGTCCCACATCGGGCTCCCTGCTGAGCAGGGAGTCTGCTTCTCCCTCTGACCCTCCCCCCTCTCATGTGCTCTCTCTCATTCTCTCTCTCAAATAAATAAATAAAATCTTAAAAAAAAAAAAAGAATAAGGAACAAGGAAGAGAAAAATAGAAACTGAGTAAGAAAGTAAGTATAGAGCCCTGAGTTGGCCTGGTGTTTGGGGATTGGCTGACTGAATATGCCATTTTTCTGGTCAAGCAGAGCATTTGTAGGGACATGAAAAGTTATCTAAATTTTGGTTTGCTGACAAGGCATGCTGGTCAGGATTGGCTCCATCCTGGGCCTAGAAATTTATTTTATACAAGTTAAAAGAAATGTAGAAGATGGGGGAGGAAGACAGTGGAATAAAATATTAATAGGTGCCATTAATGGACAATATGCTTGGCATTTAACACCTGTTACTTTTAATCATCATAACAATCCCAGAGGAAATGCTATGATCATCATTTTACAGTTAGAAATGGAGGCCAAAAAAGATGGGTAAATTGCTCATCTTTTCACACTGTCAGCAGTTGAGACAGAATATGAATCCAAAGGTAATCCCAAAGTCCTTGCTTTGAAGAGGGGAGAAAATGTATCTACTGATCTGATCCCAGCTAGTGGCTAAGGTCATTTCTTACCCAACAATCCTCAGCTCCACTTTGAACCTACAAGACATCCCAAGTCTGTAAAAAAGGATTTTGTATGTTTGCCAGTTTAATTGTTCTCTGATGCTTTTGGTTAAGAAGTTTTGAGTTCCTGCCTATTTTGATTGGAGCCCAAAGGAGAACGTATCCATCCTTAGACTTATTGAAAAGGCAGGTTCCTCTATTTCCTGGGCAGAGAGTTGATTACGTGGACCGGTCACTGGCCACTGTTCTCTGCTCGGCCAACTCCAACTACCCTTGCTTAACGCTATTGTCCTGGCTCCTACACTAAATTGCTATAATCCTCTCTCTGTCCTTCTTCATGCAACCAATGTGAGGTTTTCAAAGTATAAATGTGCTCAAGTCACTATTGCTCTCCCTGACTCTCTCCTCTTCTCCAGTATGATTTATTTTAAATTACTCTTACTGTACCAAAATGTAGTTCAGAGGCATGGTCTGCAAGCCCGCCTGTTCCCTGTGCCCATTTTATCTCCTCTTGCTGCATGGCTTCATGCTTGTCTTACCTCCACTTCAGGCCACACTGCAGCTTCCACCAAATTTCCTTTCCAACCTCTGTACCTCGTCGTCAGTGTTGCAGCAGGGTTTTTGCGTTTGCTTTTCCTCCACACCTGGGGTGTGCTTTCCTGCCTGCGTTGCTTGATTGCCCCCCTTTCTCTTATAGATCTTACAGACCCTAATCCATGCGTCACTCCCCTGATTTTCAACTTTTAAAACTATATCAAAATGTATTCAACTAAATGAAATGATCATAGCAGATATCCTTTGAAAAGGTTTAATTGGATGAAATTCTTAAAATGCTCCAAATCCTAAGAACTTAATGTGTTAGCTAAAACTGCAGTTTCTAGATCCTTAACTAGCTTTAAGGCTCGCACTGTGCAATATGGTAGGCCACAAGCTACTTAATCAAACATTTGCAATACGGTTAGATCATATCGATATACTCTAAGTATAAAACATACACCAGATTTTGAAGACTTATTACAGAAGAATGAAAAGAATGTAAGCTATCTCATTAATAATTTTTATATTGATTATACATTCACATGATAATATTTTGGATATATTGGGTTGAAATATATTTCTATTGGACAGATTGTCTCTAAAAAAAGTGCTTAAGTTAATTAAGAAATAATCTTTGGATGACTGAAGAAATTCTAAGTAATGAACAGATACAAAACACTGGTTAGAATTGTAATTTACCCTAATTTTTCCAAGGTCTATAAGTTAACAAAATATGAAAATTTCTTTGAAAAGGATTTTATAGATGTGTATATTTATATGTCATACTTCAAATTATTAAATGACATGATATGACTGTTTGCAGAGAAAAAGGACAAAACAGTTCTTGTTCTTTTCCCCCCAGTCCTCCAGTTTCCTCTTGTTTCTGGAGAAAAAAAAACATTGGTTACTTAAGTCAAAGATAATAATATAAATGACACTCCAGAAAAATAGAAATATGTGTACATGACAATGAATATGATTTTCTCTTTTTTATTAAAAAAGTTATTACAATTTATCAAGATGGTAAATTGAATATGATATATATTCTGTTTTGTTCAACATATTGATGGGTTAATCACATTTTAAAGATACAGTTAACTGTTTTAAATTTATCCCTTACATGTATATTAATATATTTGTGCATACTTAATACATACAGTTATATAAACAAATCTTTTACCACAAGTTGTTAAATAAATGATGAACAAAAGGAGTAAAATTAAAATTTGGGTCTTTTTTTTTTTTCTGTTAAATGACTAAGTTATTTTATACCCAGATTGGCAGAGGTTCCTTATGTTCCTCAAATATTCTGTTAACAGATGTTTAAGTGCATGAGTGGTACAATAAATGATTATGGAAATGCTTTGTTTTTAAGATTTTTTACTCATAAACTCTTTTCATTTTTACTCACAAGAAGTCTAGGCAGGTTGTTGGCTACTATATTAGTCAGCTTGGGCTGCTGTAATAAATACCACAGACCTGATGGCTGAAACTATAGAAATTTATTTCCTCACACTTCCGGAGGCTGGAAATTGGAGACCAAGATACCATCATGGTCTGTTTGTGGTGAGCGCCCCCTTCCTAGTTAGCAGACGGCTGCCTTCTCAAGGTGTGTTTCTATGGCCTTTGGTTGGTTCATGTGCACAGAAAGAGAGAAGTTGAACTCTTTAGTGTCTCTTTCTATAAGGACACTAATCCTATTGGATCAGGGCCCCACCCTATGAGCTCATTTAATCACAATTACTTCCTTATTCTGAATACAGCCACACCGGGGTTTGGATTTTAGCATATGAACTTGGCAGGGGCCGGGGCGGGGGGGCGGGAACGACACAGACATTCAGTCCATTACAGGGTACTGAGTCAATATGTAGAAGTCATCAAAAGCCAATTGCCCATTTCGGTCTTTCATTAGATGCAGTAGCCAAGGCATATCCATTTCGTCCTAGAGCAGTTACTTCATCCTTGTGAAAGCTTCAACTGATTTAGTTCTAGGGTTTCCAGTAAAATGAATGACTTCCTATGCAGACAGAGCACATTCAGAATTTCTCAGCTAGTTACTCTCTTTCCCACTGTTGCAACACTCTAAGCCCAGCCACTCCCTTTCTCTTACCAGAAGAAGAATGCTATGATTGCTCACCTGTTAGGAAAATCTCCAAGCCCTGCAGAGACCTGGTAGAGACTCCCTTGAATATCCTTCATTTAATTTTGTTTGGTGATGGCTTAACTTCAAAAGAAAAATCAAAAATTGCCATGCAGGTTATGTTATAACAGATCTGAATTTACTCTTGAAATATAAGCCACTCCCCAAAATTAACTCAGTTCAAATGGTGAAATTAATTTTCCATGCCCAGATATGCCAGCTAGGAAAAGATAAAAGAGCAAATATTTACACTAAAAGTAAGTACGATTTTGGGGCTAGTCTATGACTTCAAATGCTACAGTGTTTCTTAACTTCTGCAGAAAATTTTATGAAAACAAATTTAAAAAAAACTATATGCTTCTCTATTACCTAAAGAGATAGACATAATAATAGAGGAGTGTAGCAAAAATGCTTCAGAGTATTATCCATAATAGCACAGCTCAAATGGCAGTGATATTGACTCAATATCGGTGAGGTAATTTTAAGGGCATTTCCAAGGATGTTTGCAATGCATGTCCTACCCACCCACATCATAATTCTGATAAGACTGTAAAAATAAGAAATGGATAGAAACCAAATGGACTATGAGGTATCCTGGTAATTGTTTATTTTCAGAATGGATTGAGAGTCTTCTTGGAGTCTCTGATATAATAGATATACTTTGTCCTAAAGAATGGCATCCGTTTATTCAGTATGATTTCTCAGAACTGGAGAGCTTCAGCTGTACCTTTAGAAGCTATTCCTATGTTCTATGAGGCCAGCTGCCTCTGGATGGCACAGTGGGTTGTCCTGGGGCACTCCTATACTCCGGTTTGTGGCTATGCTGGGTGGGATTCCATGGCTGTGAAAAAGGCATCCAATAAGCCCCCAGATAGGAATGGTAGCTGAAATTCTACTCAGGGAAGGAAAATCTGTATGTGAATAATGCCTGTCCTAGTGAGGACAAACAACTGGCCTCTGAGATGGAAGGGATCAAATGTTGTGCTGTTATGGGTTAAATTGTATCCTCCCAAATTTCATGTGTTGAAGTCCTAATCCCCAACATCTCAGAATGTGATCTTTGGAAATAAAGTCATTGTAGATGTAATTAGTTGAATAAGGTCATACTTGAGCAGGGTGGGCTCTTATTCTGATATGCCCCGTGTCCTTATTAAAAGGAGAAATCTGGACACAGATACACAAAAGGCAGAGAACGTTTTGTGAAGATGAAGGCAGAGAGCTTCTATAAGCCAAGAAACACCAAAAAGTACTTATTAAACCATCAGAAGCTGGGAGAGAGGCTTGGAACAGTTTTTTTTTTTCCTCACAGCCCTCAGAAGGAACCAACCCTGCTGGCATCTTGATCAGAGTTTTTAGCCTCCAGAACTGTGAGAGAATACATTTCTGTTGGTTAAACCACTCAGTTTGTGGTACTTTGTTACAGTAGCTCTAGCAAGTTCATATATCAGGGTCTTAGTATTGGTTTCCTTTGCTAACCAGTTGGGCATTCAGAGGCAGGAGTTGCTTGACCTACTTTGGTAAGTGAGAGTCCATTCTATTGGGTTCTATGTCTGCCACCATGACCTCTCTGCCATCATGCAGTACTGGGATGGTTAATGACAAGGATCGACTGACATCATGCAGCCAAGTCATTTTGTCTACTAAGTTATTCAGTGTCTTTCCAGTGGTGGCCACTAATGTTTAATTCACATTTAATACCCACTCTCATAGGTCATCCACAGGCCTCTACCATAGACTTGCTTGTCTCTTCTTTCCCAGTCCTTTTCTTTCCAGGTCCGTGATCAGACATCCACACTAATGGCCACTGCATGGAAATCTATGCTTATTCTCACCTTAGGCTACTTCTCCTTGCACACAAAGTGAATCACTAAATATACTGCTCATAGCTCTATTGGGAAGAATTTCCTTTTTTACTGTTTTTCAAGGCTACCCTTATATGTATCTGTAATGTAGCCACCATCCATTTTTGGCTTGTACCCATGAACTGAGACAAGCCATCTATAAACCAATTTAGATGTTTTCCTCATCTTTCAGCTGGTTGTAGAGTCCCTTCATAAAGCCATGAGTGCAAGTCAGGGAGAGGGCACTGGTGCAACTATGGATGACATGAGGGGTCTGAGCTACCTGCAGCCTATTCTATCCTGCTTGAACTCAATCCAGGTGTACTATTTTCATCTCATGATTGATTGCTGCTGGGCTCATCTGAATCTATGATATGGTGAGTCTGACAGAATCCAGCTCATTATGAGCATTTTTGAATACACAGTCATTTGGTATCCTATGGTTGAGCATTCCATCTCTACCAGGGCTCAGAAATATGCCAAAGGCTGTTTCTCAAACACTGTAATTCCTACTATAGATGGTGTGGCCTTGTTTCAGAATCCCAGGAACCTATGTTGTGACTCTCCCACTGGAGCTTGTCCTAAGTTCCATATTGCATCTTCTCCTACCATCCATATGTCCAAAACCATAGGACTTGCTGCAGTGTCCTTTCCTGCTCTGGGTCATTCATTGCTGGCAGCCTTCTTTGTTATGCAGGGCATTACTTTTAGAACCCAAAGAGGCCTGCCAGGCTTTATGCTTCCTTCTTTTCATTAGACGATGTAAGAGGCAACAATTTGTTTTTTAATTTTAGTCCCGCATGTCCCTGACCGTGGGATCTCTTAAGTGGCTGGTCCCTGAATCTTAATAGGGGTTATCCCTCATCCTCTGGAGTACGTGTGTCTTACCAAAACCTCCAGCACACCAGCCACTTCTTGTGTTTTCTGTCCAATCAGCATGATGTCATTAACACAACAGATAAGTGTGGTGTTCAGAGGGATGTCGACAGTCCAGATATTTTTTAATCTGTCTCCAAATACTTGTGATCATGTTTTAAAATCAGAAAAGAAAACAATATGTTTGCCAAGTCAGTGGCTGTGTACCATGTTCCCCAGACCTTATTAAGATGCCCTAGCAACTCAATCACATCTAGCACAGCTAGGATCCCTGCAACTACTCAGTTAAGTCTATACTAGTCTACAGTTATTCTCTAGGGCCCATCCATTTTCTGCAGGGTCTGGTCTGGAGAATTAAAGAGATTTCTGATAGGGACAACCAACCCCATACTCTCTAGGTCTTTGTCAGTACCAGCAGCCTCCACCATTTCTCTGGAGATTCAATACTGTTTTTGGTTTACTATGTTGGCCAGCGTTGTGGGGGAGAGCAGTTTCAGGTTTATATTTGGCTTTCCCCACATGGTAGTTTTTACCTCATGGATCTGGTACAGGGGTTACTCCAATTGCCATATATATAAATTCCAGTGATGTACGCGGGGGCTGGGGAAATGATTACTTAGCGGCTCGTGGATGTGGTGGCCACACTACAAGGCAGAACTCCCTATATTACATGGACATATAGGTTTCCCCTTCAAGGTGGGGGCATGATGATGCTTTGGGTCTCCCAATTATCAATGTCAGTTCAGAACCTGTGTCCAATAGTCTTCTACATGTCTTGAGATTTTCATTTCCCCAGAATACTATCATCTAAATAAATGACTATAGGTTTCTTTAGGCAAATACCTAAGGGAGTAGTTATGGTATATACTTGCCTTGATGTTATAAGATTCTTCCTCTTAGGACTGCAATCACCTCTTCAGTCAATGAATTGTAGAAACTTAGCAAGAGGTCTTTTTGTTTGTTTTTGTTTTTGTTTTTTTAATGAGAAACTAGTTTTAGCCTCCTGTTCTTCAATTCTTGTTCCTTTGGTTATAGATGATAAGCAACTCTCTTGCTGACTGCCTGTCTACTTTGTCTCTAGGAACACCGTGCTCAGTGGATCATGGCCCCTTGTCTCTCCCTTCCACATGCTGCTCATTATGGTAATTGTGACCTCTTGGTTTGTGGCCATCAAGTGCTGGCATCTGGTCTCTGTTTATTCAGTGTCCCATTATCCCCATGGCTGTTAATGATCCTAGCTCTGTGACTGCATCTTCCACCATACATTTATGGCTTGCAGAGGAGGCCACAACTAAATTCTTGGTGATTCTTGTGCCCATCTCACCGCACATTCCCAATGGCATTGGGAATGGTGTGTCCTCTGGGTCCTCACCTGGAACAAATCCTCTTGTGGGTCTCTGACATTGTGTCAGATAGCCATTCCATCATGCCCTCTTGTTAACCTCTTTACTCCCTCTTCTAACATCTGCCAGAGCAAATCAGGATTCCCATTTCGTTGAGATTTGGCTGACATTTTTTTCCAGCAACTCTAGAAGCAAGTTTACAGTCTCTGAGAGGTAGTTGGTTGTATATTAAATCCTGAGTCCTAAGAGCAAGGGCCCCCAGGTGAAGTTTTTGCTTCTTGAGTCTTTTATTCTGGCCCCCTTCATCAAATACCTTCAAAATCCAATCCCAGAGTACTCCCCTAATCTATGACCAGTACATGTCAGCTAATTCTAGAAACTATTTCATCATATGGTCTCTTTCCTCTCTTATCAGGACCACCATGTCCCCAGGTCTTTCAGGCTGGAATTTGGCAGCAGTGATTGACCTAATGGCCAGGAAAGAAGAGAGAGGCATTTCCTGACAGGACATCTGTTGTGTTGTAGTAGAGAGGCCTTCTGCAGCATATTCTAGCACAGTGTGAGTGGTAGACCTCACCAAGGAAGGATGGGCCAACTCTGCAAGCCTGAAGGGTCTAAGGGTAGACATATGGTAAACACTGACAGAGGCATCAATCCAGATGTTCCTGTCTTCTGTTTCAGGATCCCAGAATTTTTCTACCAGAGCCTCAACTTTCATACAATAGCCTGCTTTGGCTGAGGGTTCTGACATCTCTGGAGCTCTCAGAGACTTTGATCATTTGATCTTCTGCCTGTGGCTGTCTTATATTTGTCCTTCCACTGAAGGTGACAAGGACCTTTTCCCACCTAGATTTCTGTCTCTCGTACAACCATTAACTATCTGCTAGCAGGTCTCAATTTCTCATTATCCTTCTGTAGTATAGCAACACACCGTTGTAATAATCAGCTAACCCCAAATTTGTTGTCTTGCTGTCTTTTATAAGACATTGTTTCTTCCATGTTTGTCAAATGTTTGCAGCATCACAACTGACACATTATTATGCCATATCATGACATTGATCCAGATCACTGTCAGTGCAATCTTTAACCATTAAGCCACCACCACATGTCAGGGATTATTCATGCCCTCTCTACCAAGCAGTGACATCCTCTCATCTGCTGAGCAATGAGTGAGCCATTCTCAAGTCCTGTTCTTACCACCTATTTCCTCAGATTATACCTGGTACCATTTGTGTTAGTCCAAGAAGAAGCAGATTCAAATAATTTTTTTAGAGGAAAAATGAGGAGGAAGCAGGGAGAGGCTGGGAGAGCCATCAGAACTCAAGTAATTCTGAACCTGATTGAAGGAGAAGAAAAGAATGTTGGGTGAAAGCATCCTGGACCACTGTGCAATCTAACGAAGTTAGCAAAGCCATGGGGAGTCCACAACGCAAAGCTGCTCTTTAGAGAAGTTTTCTGCACCCCAGGGTTGGTACTATCTTTGTATCAGTGCTTACTTACTTGCTGGCAACAACCTGTGGGAAGCACAGTGTCCATTTAAACATGGGGATGGATTTTGGAGAGTAACAGCTGGGGCCTGGGTCAGTTATGCTCCCTCTAGTTGGAGGTCTGCAACATGTGCTCTCATGGCCACCAAAATACCTTTTTTTTTTTTTTTTTTTAAGTAGGCTCCACACTAGGTGTGGATTTGGGACTTGACATGGGACTTGAACTCATGATCCTGAGATCAAGACATGAGATCAAGAGTCGGACACTTGACCAACTGAGCCACCCAGGTACACCCCAAAATACACTTCTATAGGTTCCTCCTGGTGCATACATTATGAAATTAACCTAGATTTCAGTCTTGTAAAAATTGGACCTTGACCCAATATCAATAAAATATTTCTACTGAAGTTATTACAAATATTCATGGACATGTGACTTTTGCGGTCTCACATAGCCCTGCCCTGAGAATTTCAGGATGGTTTAATGTTTTGCTGTTGCCGTCTTGAAATTATTTCATTTTTCGTTAGACCCTGCAAATTATATAGCCAGACCTGTCAACCCTACCAGAGAAATGTAGCCCATCAGGCGTGAAAAATAGTGGGACTTTTTGGCTAAAATATTGTTTGTTCTCTTCAGAGATATTCCAGAAAACTTTTTAGCAGCTATTTAACTCTACTCTGGAAAGTTTCCCATTTTAAGAGACCAATCATCAGCTCACTTCTGTTGAGATATTTAATACTTATATTTCCATTGGATTCTATACACCTTTAAATCACTACTGTTTAGGAGAACACAACTTCTGCTCTGTAGGTCCAACAGAACAGCTTGAATTCAGTAACCAGCATTATCACGCTCAATTACATAACATTCGATTTCCTTTTAGTAAGCCAAAGGGCAGTTTATGCTTAGAATAAACACATCTGGCTACACCTATATAAATATTATAGATCAAATAAAAAAAAATCCATGACTGGGGGAAAAAAGCCAACCAGATCTGTAGAAAAGACCCAGATGAATGTGGGGGCATATTTTCATTGCCTGGGTTTGGTAATTTAGACTCTTGTTTCAGGTTCTCTTACAAGGACTAATCAGCACTTTTCCCACTGGTGATTAAATGAGTTACAGTTGGCCAGTGGATCCTTTCCAGAATCTTAAGAGTTATTGGACAGTCATCGTCACATCAAATGGTTTACCTCCACCTCCTCTAGCAAAAGGAGCAGGAAGGATTAACCCAAGTCCAACTATAGACAGTGTTCTCCAGAAAATCTCCTAATAGGAAAAATCATGGCAATCACAGCAATAATATTGTAAACTCATGTCTGCATGATTCCCCATGGAAAGAGGGTATTAAGAAGACAGAAGTAGACCTGATGACTGTCAGCTGAGCTGGTTTGGCTCTAACAGCTGGGCCATGGTGTTCTGCTGGACATAAAGAATGTCACAGAACATAGCAGACAAGGCCACTCTATGACTGTGATGGGGCAAAACAAAAACAAGGCCACTTGTTTTTATGGAATTTTATGGAGTCATGTCTGACTGAGCACAGCCAAATTCAAGAACACGGTCCAAATCACAAAATGACCAGACACACCCCCCCTCCTTTAGCTACATGAATTACTGGTGTTTCTTGACCAATTGTAACTTTATCTTCATCCTCCTGCCTTGAGATAAAAAATTATTGAGGTACCTTAGAATTGTCCTTACTTTCTGACAGCACTTAATTCAGAGCAAAAATATGCTTTCTTGAATCTTCTCCAAAATCATGAAACATAAGCCCCCAGTTCTACAAGACGCCCCCCGCAATACTCATTGAGAAGCTCCATGACTCACCATAGTGTGTATTCTCCCTCATAGCAATGCACCAATAAACCCAACTTTGTTTTACTACAGGTATGATTCTGGTGGGCTACAGCTAGAGGGTGCTGATAGTTTGAATCAGCTTTTAAATTTTGGTTATATCTTTATTTGTATGATAAAGATAGAAATGTAAAAGCAGGATTGTGTCAATTTTGTTTACATTGTATTCACAAGGCCTGTACAAAGCCTGGTATTTTGTATTCTGTTCATAAATACTTGTAGAATGAATGGAGAAGAAAGGAAATCTGAGAATAGAAAAAAAAAATCAATATATTTGACTTGAGAAAGTTGAAAAAAATGATCCTTTTTACTTTATAAAACTCCAAAGCAAATTTCACCACGTATGACAAGCCTAGAATCAATATCCTTATCTTATAAAGATTTACCTTATTGGGCGCCTGGGTGGCTCAGTCGTTAAGTGTCTGCCTTAGGCTCAGGTCATGATCCCAGGGTCCTGGGATCCAGCCCCGCATCCGGCTCCCTGCTCAGCGGGGAAGCCTGCTTCTCCCTCTCCCACTCCTCCCCCTGCTTGTGTTCCCTCTCTCGCTGTGTCTCTTTCTGTCAAATAAATAAATAAAATCTTTAAAAAAAAAAAAAGATTTACCTTAAAAACATAGCCACTGCAATGGGATATTATTTGGCCATAAAAAGGGAGGAAGGATATACAGCATGAATGAAGCTTGAGATATAATTTATATACTTACTTATATTCATATAATTCAACTATTTAAATGGGTGAATTACATGAATGTAAGTATATAAATTATATCTCAATAAAGCTGTTACCCCCCCCCCCAAAAAATGACCATCAATAGAGCATTTTCCACCTACTAGAGATGATACTCTTGAGGTTTTTAATGAGGTGGAAACACACTATTAATATGATGCTATGCAAAATGGCAAGGCACGGAAATAAATACACATTGTTTTGTAAAATATATTTATACACACAGAAAGTAAAAGGAAATGCCCTAAAAGGTTAATGCTATTTATATCTGTGCTTTAAGTGATTTTTATTTTTCTTTGCATAGTTTTCATATTTTCCAAATATTCCATAATGAGAAGATATTACTTATAATCAGAACAATATTACAGAAATATTTGGCTAAAATACGATGACTTTTGTTTTGACACGGCTCTATTGCAAAATAGAAAAAAAAGCTTTGGTTTCTTTCAAAGTAACCATGCCTCACAGAGGACACAGGAAATATATATACATGAAAATGGTGCCCTTTTTTTTTTTTTTTTGACACATAATGATCACTTTCTCAAGAGATGGCCTGCCAGGAATTAACGCTTTCTGATGGCATTTAGTGATGGCAATTGGATCAAAATTACCCGCAGAGTCAAAGGTAAAATTCTAATTTTCCATAACTCATCGTAAGAATATGTCCTAAAGAAGGCAACATTAAAATGCTTGTCATTCCATTTATGACTTCCCAGAAAAAAAAAAAAACAACCCTGATCTTAAAAAAATCCAAACTCTTCTTTAAAACATAGTTTAAGAAAATCTCGAGTGGTATATAAAAATGCTAAATGTAAACTACATATGACTTTTGTAGAGAAAATTTTGAAAGCTACAATGACATGTATAGAAGAAAGGGAAGATGAATTAATTAAAGAAGGTGAAGCTGGAGAAAATGTGAGATCTAGTGTGAGAAGGACTGTGAAGGAGAAGCAAGAATTTTCGTAAGTAATTTAAAAAGTAACATCATGTTACAGAATGCGATTGGCTACTAATGAAATGTACAGAGGAGGTGAGCAGCAGAGTCTGCCCTCAAGAAGCTTCATACTAGTTGGGGATACTAAACAAACACAGATTCAAAAATACATAAGGATGTTTCTGGAATAATATGTGTCAATAGCAAATTCACACAAACTAAGAATAGACATTAAGAATACAGAGCAAAAGAGTGTGAAGTAGTCCAGCCATTCAGCTCCTGCAAATCAGGTAATCAGATTAGGAGTGTATCCTGGACAAAAAGGACATAGAGTCCCCTCAGAACCCAGAAATAGATTTTATTTTCTTTGGAGAGTGATCTTAACTGACCCAGCTGCCTTAATTCATCAGTTTTCTTTTCAGAAGTATCCTTAGGCACTTCTCCCTGTCTAGTCACCTCTGCTTCTGGTTCCCTGCCTCCTATAACTTGGCTTTCACCCTGATTTTAATTCTGCCTAGAATCTCAGTTTGGTAGATGTTAAGGACTGAATGTTTGTGTCCCCCTAAAATTCATAAGTCAAAGCCTTAACTGCTAGTGTGATGACATTTGGACATGGGGCTTTAGGGAGGTAATCGGGGCGAGAATAGATCAGGAGGGTGGGGCTCCATGACGGGATTAGTGCCCTAATAAGAAGAGACTCTGGAGAACTTGCTTGATCCCTCTCTCTCTGCCATGTGAGGACACAGCCAGAAGGTGGCAGTCTGCAAGGCAGAGTGAGAGCCTTCCCCAGAACTCAACCTGCTGGTACCCTGATCTCAGACTTCCTGCTTCCAGAACAGTGAGAAATACAATTCTGTTGTTTAAGACACCTAGCGTATGGTATTTTGTTATGGCCCACCCAAACTGACTTTCCCCTATTGCCCCTTAAAGAACTTTTGTTTTAAGACATTTTAAGTATTGGAACTTTGGTAGAAAAATATTGAGAAAATGAAAACAGTAAAAAAGTGTTACTTCTATAAAATGATCGGTGTAATTAGTGTGTCTGTAAATTTTGAAAATGCCACAACCAAAAGCAAGAGTGAGCAAGAGTGAGCCTCTCCTTGGTAACATATCTTATATAAATTTTCTATCCTGATTGCTTGAAACCAGTTTTAGATTAACTGATCATGTGATTCCCTTAAAACAGAGAGGAGGAAAAGCATTTTCTTGTACGCTGCCTGCTTGTTTTCATCACGATAAAATAGAAATGACCTGAAGAAACAACGGCCTTGCTATTTTTTCATTTCCAAAACATTAATTAACATTACTTTTGAAAATCTTAGAAAGACTTTTTTTTTTTTGCATTTTGAACAGCACTCATTTAAGTAGTCAGTATAAATCACTCTTCCTATGTGATTTATTTGATCGGGCTTCACAAAACTGCCTTTTGTAGTAAATTAGCTTGGCAGGCACATGGGGAGATCACGTTCTTAGAACTTGATTCTTGTTCTGTTGTATGACTGAGGTTTTTCAGCTGTGCTGATGTGCTTCTGGCAATGGATGCTGTGAACCTTTTCAGAGTGAAACCATGTTTGTCATGCTCCATGGTGAGGAACTTGAAGTCCTTACCCAAGCATGCATGCAGGAGCTGGAGGAGATATAATTTACTTCCTAAGAAGCTGGCTGTACCCATCAGATTGCTGGCAGTCCACCTGTCCTGGCATTTCACACAGTGCTTGTTTTCCAAACCCAAGAAATATAAACTGCTGTCTCTAATTAACAGTAGAGCATACCTATTATCCAAGTCCTGGATGAAATTATCCTGCTGCTTGGTCTGGCATAAAGCTTCCATCAAAGTCCTGGTGGAAAGAAAAGATATTTCCAGAAGGTAATTTAGGACACAAGCTTCATGTCCACTTTTCTAAGTAATTTAAGTGAATCTTTTGGATCAAAATATCGTATTATGGCTGCATATTTCGTTACGGTGCCTGAGCATATAACAGATCTACCTTCACTGGACTATACTCTAATGGGCAGCTTTGGACTTCCTAGCAAAGCCATAGAGATCCGGGAACTGAATTCACTGTAAGAGCTAAGAGAGTTATGATAGGTCACATTTTCCTGTTCGTTTTGGATTCTAAGCTGTGTTGTTAGGACTTGTCTTGATACTCAGCTAAGGTGTGGTATAATTTGTTTTTTTCCTTTTAATTCTGTTTTGTTCCTTTTCTGTGTTGTTATTTTTATTGTGTTCCTCTTCCTCAATTACTCTCTTCAAGTCCTTTTTTTTCCTTTATAATGGGAAAATAGAAATATGTGATAATTTGGTTTTTAAAATTAATGTTGAAAATAAGAACAGTATAAAGTTAAATTGATTCGTTATATCCTAAAGGTTTAACCCCACAGATCCCTCTCAGGAAAGAGAGAAATCAGCACTCATCTAAGCCAGCGGGATGAGGTGGCCCACCCCAATCTTCCTTACACTGACAATACAACAGACATTACCAAACACTGAGAATCTTGCTGGTAAGAGACAAAAAATGATTATGGCTCCTTCTTACTCTCAAAAGTGTATAACACTTCATGAAATCTAAAGGCAGTCATAACTGTCCTAAAACTGCCAACACAAGGCCTTAGGAGGTTGTACTCAAGTGTGCACAAAGCTTTATCATATACCTTGATACTATTTCTGTGGACTTACCAGTAAGGCATGGAAAATTCTGGCTTGTTATTTCATCTAAACTTTACATACTAAGATAGATGAAAAATTGCTAGGCTCACATACTCTTTTCAATATTATTAAATTTTAATATGTTGTATATATTTAATTTCTGATAAAAGAGAAAAGAAAGAAAACATCGGCTTCATGCAAAAAAGGGAATTGGGCTAGGACTAATATGTAAACGTAGACTTCTCCCCCCCCCCCCTTTTTTTTTTTACCAGTTTACAATGATTTGTTTTATTCAGTAGGGTTGGTCTAATAAAGACGGATTTTTGCAACTTATCATTTTTATCTATTCATTTGACATTTTCCCAAGATGTCCAAAATGCTGAAGGAAAAAGTACATGAATGATAGGTCAGAATTGTTTTTCTCGAATTCAGGGCATCACAACATGGGCTTCCTATACTGATATTTTCATTAGGATTGAGATTTGTAGAATACTCAATATAAAGCAAAAGGTATGAGATTGCTCAGAAGACCACAGACCATGTAACCAAGAGCCACACCCTGCACTTTTTCTCGGCTAGACATCTCTATTCTGCCTTTTTCTTACTTTATCTCTGAATGCTTACTCTCTGTGATGAATCCTATGGATGAATGTTGAGCCCTCTCAACAGAGGAGTTAGTTGCCAGGTGGTGAGATTTTTTTAAATAGAAAGGCATATTTTCCTTATTAAGTTTTCTTATAATTTTCACAGGTGTTTGGATTTCCTGATGCTAGGTGTTTGGATATCTTTTCAAATGTAGTCAGTAGGGCATAAGGATGTATTTAATTTTAGTTAGAAAAATTAATGTGCCATTTCTAGCTCCCAGTCGTTGTGCATTGAATTGAGATACATGGCATACCTGATTTTGAATCACACCTGAATTTGGTTCATTTAATTTTTTTTTTTTTTTGGTGCCAACTTGGGCATATTCCCAATAGTACCAGAGACATGAAAAGAGCAAGTGGACCAAAATAAAAGGTGGGAACCATGGGTTCCCCTTGCTCTTGAGCTTGTCACTGAACAAGCCTGACAGCTTGCAGAAAGTTCTTGCTTAGAAGTGTACCTTCATGTGATCTCCCTGAAGTAATTATTCTACTTTATCCAGAAAGTTTACCTTCTTCCACTGAGCAGTCAATTTCAGGAGTGTGTAGAATATTAAAAGAGAAAAGTGGACAACTTCCTAGCCATTCCCACCTAGATGTTGGAACCCGTAATGAGAAGACATCGAACAATCAGACAACACATAGCAAGAGTTTTTACACAGAATGATTCTGTTTCTAGGAATTTATATAAAAATTATATATACAAGACAACACGGTAGAATTCTTAATATTTCACATAAATTGCAAACAACATCAATGTGTAAAATTGACAATGAAAAATAAGTACATGCATCATCTGGGGGAACTCCCTTCTGCACTTTTCTAGTAAGATTACCTATTTCCTGAATCCCATGTTCTCTTTCTTGGTTTTACTCTCACTTTGTTGAATCAGATCTTCCAATAGCTTCTTGAAAAAAGATGCAGAGAAAGGACGCCAGGAAAGTTACTTCAAAAAATATTTTGTGCTTCTGAAAATGGCTTTAATCTATATATTCACTTAGTACTTTGGATATTCAATTCAATGGCTTTAATCTATATATTCACTTAGTACTTTGATTGGATATTCAATTCAGTTAGAGTTTTGAAGGTATTGTGCTGTTGACTTCCAGAGCCCAGTGTTGCCTTTGAAAAGTCCTATGCCATTACAATTTCTCATCCTTTGTATATAACCTTATGCTAGTGTTCGGAAATTTTAGTCATATGCCTTCATAGGATTATTCTTTAATTTATTGCACTTGGGGTTTTGATGACCCCTTTAAAATCTAGAGTTCCAAGTCCTTCGGTTCTGAAGAGTTTTGTCATACAGTTTTCTTTTTTTTTTTTTAATTTTATTTATTTATTTGACAGTAAGAGACACAGCGAGAGAGGGAACACAAGCAGGGGGAGTGGGAGAGGGAAAAGCAGGCTTCCCACAGAGCGGGGGGCCCGATGCGGGGCTCGATCCCAGGACCCTGGGATCATGACCTCAGCCGAAGGCAGACGCTTAACGACTGAGCCACCCAGGTGCCCCGCTAAAATTTATATATAACATATAACTTATACCCAAGAAATTTTACTGAGAAAAGCAATAGCAAGCCAGGATAATTCTGAAAAATGATTTCACCATAAATTTTTTCAGAAAATGCCTTATAAAAGAAGAAAGTGAACAGATTTTTCTCACAATACCTATAATTACAAAGCAGAAAGTAAAACTCTTTCATCTTTATGGATCCAGGAAATGAGAAATGAGAACAAAATACCTTTTTTAATTTATTTTCTGTTTACTCTAACTGGATTTTTTCTTTAGAATTTAATGGAGATATAACTTTGAATATAGAATATCAGCCTCTAATTTGATGTCTATCAGACACATCAAAGACATGTAGAAAAGGTGTATCTGCATCCACAATAGATTAGTTATATGATAATATAATAATATATAGAATATATATTTTATAAATATAATTATATATAAACATATAATTAGAAATGTATAACTATAATTATAATTATAAAGAAGAGCACTGTTTTGTATGAATAACAAAGTATAATATATTCAATGTTTTCAACATTGTAAAATAATTATTCATTTTGTTCTATTATGAATAATTCTAAATAAATACATTCTAAAATCTATTTATGATAACAATATTTCAAAGTATTTTTAAAAATAGATTTATGGGGCACATTATTTCACTCTACACTATATAGATTTGTTTAATGATTTCATTTTTATTATTTCTTTTTTTTTTAAGATTTATTTATTCATTTGAGACACAGAGATACAGAGAGAGGGAGAAAAAGCATGAGCAGGGAGAGAGGCAGAGGGAGAGGGAGAAGCAGGCTCCTCACTGAGCCAGGAGCCCAATGTGGGGCTCTATCCCAGGACCCTGGGATCATGACCTCAGCCGAAGGCAGACGCTTAACGACTGAGCCACTCAGGTGCCCCGTCATACAGTTTTCTAATGTCATCCTCCCCACCCCCCACCTTCTCCCTGTCTTGAATGTGACATTTGACTCCCTGGACTGATGATCTAATTTTCTTAATTTTTCTTTACAAGTTTGCAACTCTTTTTACTTATGTTTTATCTTATGAGAAATTTCCTCAACTTTATTATTCAATTATTATTATTTTTATTTTTGCCATCACATTCTTTGAATTTCCAGGAGTCCTTTCTTTCTTTAAATTGTACTTTTATACTGTTCCATATATTCAGTATTAAGGTATTTCTATTCTTCCATCTCTAAATGTCTTTCCTATTTTCATTTGTCTTTTACAGATGCATTTTGCACAAATTTTTAGTATATATGGGATAATAGAAAAGAACAACACCTCAAACTAATACAATATTGTATGTCAATTACATTACAATAAAAAAGAAAATGAAAGAACAAACTTTTGCCTCAGTTGCCATTGTTGATCTTTGCTATTGTTATATTTGGGGACTATTAAATTTTGCTCCTTTCTTTTATCTTTCTTTTAGTTTGTTTTTCCTGTTCTTTTTTCTAACATTTAATAGGGATGTTTAGCTTATTAATTTTCAGCCATTCAATTAAAAGTTATGATCCTGGTGGAATGCAAATAATAAAAAAACCTCAAATTGACTTCAAATATATGTGATCATTTTAATAAATAAATTGGAGGAAGTGTTTGATGAAATTCAATATCAATTCATGGATCTAAAATAAAACAAAACAAAATGAAATTATAAACATATTTAACTTCAAAAATCATATCTATGATAAATCATTTTGGAGACATCACAGTTAATGGTGAAATGTTTATTTTCTTCAGGGCGCCTGGGTGGCTCAGTTGGTTAAGCAGCCAACATTTGATTTTGGTGAGGTCATGATCTCAGTGTAATGGGATCAAGCCCCTTGTCAGGCTCCACACTCAGTGTAGAGTCTGCTTGAGGATTCTCTCTCTCCCTCTTTTCCTCCCCCTGCTGTGTGCTCTCTCTCTCTAAAATGAATAAATAAATCAAGTCTTTAAAAAAAAATTATTCTCTTCAGATCAACAAGAAAACAAGAGTGACAACTAGCATTTCTATTCAACACTATTCTAGACAAGCCAGTACAACACCAACAAATGCCAATGATAACAAGATAAAAAAATATAAAGTTATTCATAGTTTATTCCTTATATCTATATAAACTGCAAATTATTCAAATACTTAAATACTTAAAAATATAGAGCTCTGAAAAATCATGAGATCATTTCTTTATGATCTCAGAGTGAAGGGGGTTTTCTTAAAACTAAGTCAGTGGCAACAAATAATTTCAGCCACATTAAAATGAAAATCTTCTGGATGGCACACACACATGCACACGCACACACACACACACACAAGTTAATTAAAATTGACCCAGCATTTTTGCCTCTGGAGTCTATGCTGTGGATATACCTATACTCTCTAAATGACATTATGAGATTGTTTGGAATAGTAACATCTTGGAAGTGTGCGTGAAAATAGAATTAAAATTATTATTACTGAAAAGAATGAGAATACTCACTGATAACATGATATCCAGGGTATACTGCTAAGTTAGTAAACTAAGATCCAGAACAGTGTGTGTGTGTGTGTGTGTGTATATATATATATATATATATATATATATATATAATATACATATAACAAGCCAGTTTTGTGCAAGAAAAGGAAAAATTAAGAACACGTATGTTGTGCTTCTTTATAATTGCATAAACATTGAAAGAACACCCAAGAAAATAATAAAAGTAGTTACCTATAGGAGGTGGAAGTGAACAAGATGGGTAAAAGCCTTCTTAAATTTGAACAATTAACAGATGGGAAAGAAATATTTTGCCAAATATGCAGATTTATTTTAAAGCTATAATAATAAATACAGTACAGTCATAGAACAGAGATAGGCACATAAACCAAGAGGACAAATAAGGAATTCAGAAACACTGCTATGTACAGATAGATATTTGATATTTGCTGTATCTCTATGGTAGGAAATGTTCAGATTCACCATGTTTCTATGTGCTTCCCCACATTTCTCTCACTCTGTCACTTAGACTGAAGCTATGTGACTAGTTCTGATAAATAGGCCATAAGTAAAAGTGATGTGTATCACTTCCAGGCCCAGGCAGTTATTGAGAGACAAATGACAGGCCACTAGGGTATGGTGACATTCAGTTTCTTGTTCTGGGTAGAAGGTATGGAGATTTCATGTTCTTATTTTTCCTTAAAATGTACATATACTATTTCATATATATTTTTGTATTAGAGTTCTCCAGAGAAACAGACCCACAGGAGACATATGTATGTGTCCTCATGATCTACATTTCTTATAAGGAATGGCTTACAGGACTATGGGGTCTGAGAAATCCAAGATCAGCAGTCAGCAAGCTGGAGACCCGGGAGAGTTGATGGTGTAAGTTCCGTTCTGTGTCTGGGTCAGAAAGCAGAGCAAGACCAATGTCCCTGCTTGAAGACAGTCAGGCAGAGACAGCAAATTCTTCCTCACTCAGTCTGTTTTTTCTATTCAGGCCTTCAAAGGATTGGATGAGACCCATTCACATTGGAGAAGGCAATTTGTTTTACTCAGTCTACCGATTCAAATGTTAGTTTCCTACAGAAATGCCCTCACAGACACTCAGAATGATATTTGACCAAATATCTGGGCACCTTGTGGCCTGAAAAAATTTACACCTAAAATTCACCACCACAAATCCGCCTTTGCCAATGGGCACTCATACACGTCTCCTTAAACAATACTCGGTCTCCAAATGTAATGTATGAAGGTTTAAATCACCCTACGAGGCAAAGAACCATGACCAGCTGAGTTGCTTGCTGAAGACAAAGGGAATACAGAATGGATAGTGGAAGAAGATGGTTATAAATACCAGCTACTACCACACAGAAATGAGTACCGCAATTGTCATGAGTATTTCCTTATTATTTTCTTATATATTTGTGTGTGTGCCTTCATTCCTGAAGGGTCTGGATCTGGTTCTGCCTGTATTGGTTGTTGTAGTTTTCCATTGACTTTAGTCACAAGTCATGGTAATGCTAAGAGAAACCCTAAAGGATCTCCTGTATTCCTGACCTTGCCTCCATTGTGAAGTAGCAGTTCAGTTTCCCCCAAGTAGTCAGGATCAATCACCCCAGCCAGCACTGTAACTCTCTTCTCTGCCTGTTGATTCAGAGGCATGAGGAGCTGAAAATGCCAGATGTCAGTCCTAACTTCCAGTTCAATGGAATCATTGCTGTATCTCTTGGTAGAAGCATTCCTTACTCTTGAGCTAACCACTAGGCCTAACTACTAGGTCAGCAGAGCATAGAGTCAGGAGAACAAGAAGCAGAAATTTTGCTATTGGGTCACTAGGGGTAATACTGAGTGGGGCCACTCTCATTCCCACCCCTAGATTCCCAGACCCATGAATCCTGGCTATGGGAGAATGAGCACCTTTTTGGTTATAGGAGGGGCCAGAAGGGATATGTCCACATGCCCACACTGTTTACTACTGGAAATAAAGTCATTACAATCTTTGAATCTAATTAGATTAGAGATCCCATTCCAGGAACTCTCAAATGAATTCAGAAAACTCATCCTTAATATTCTGTTCCTCTAGAACCACTCTCAGTACTATATATTAGTCAGAGTTCTCCAGGGAAACAGAATCAGTAGGAGATATTTACATAGATACTTACCTCTATCTCTAGCTCTACCTATATAAAAAGATTTATCATAAGGAATTGGCTCATGTAATTGTGAAGGATGATAACTCTCCAAATCTATAGTTGGCAAACTGGAGATCCAGGAGCCAATGGTGTAGTTCCAGTTTGAGTCCAAAGTCCTACGAATCAAGAGAGCCAATGGTGCAAATTCCAGTTTGAATTTGAGTCCAAGGGCAGAAGACCAATGTCCCAGCTTGAAGAAAATCAAGCAGAGAACTGAATTCTTCCTTACTCAGTCTTTTTTTTTTTTTTTTTCCTATTCAGACCTTCAGAGGATCGAATATGTTTCTCCCATATTGGGGTGTGCCATCTGCTTTACTTAGTCTAATAATTCAAATGTTAATCTCATCAAGAAATGCTCTCACAGACACACTCAGAAAAATGTTTGCCCAAATACTGGGCATCCTGTGGCCCAGTTAAGTTGACACATAAAATGAACCATCATAGCTTTCTTATATCTTTGCTATTTTTTTCACAATTCTTTGTGAATTATACATATGAGAATGGGTGAGGGATAATTTCTCACAAATGTTCTAGACAAATAAACTATTATCAGTTAGTGTTGTTTGCATATCATATCATGTTTTCCTAGTTGGTACATAAAAGATTTTTTACTATAATGTTTTCATTACAGATTTAACCTTTTTGACAACATGAAATGATTTACTTTATTCCTTTAATGACTTTTAACTTAAAATATTTTGTCTGATATTATAATTTCCACTTGCGCTTTCCTTTGTTAGTGTTTTCCTGGTAAAGATTTTGCTTTTTATTTTATTTCTAAATTATGTGTGTAATTTATAATAAACTTAATTTAAAAAGCATTTAATTTAATTATCAAATTTTACTCCTTTTAATGGGCAATATATTTCACAGTGAAAATTTACTATCAAAATCAAAGTATGATTGACTTTACTTCTACCATTTGTCTTATACTTCCTTGTTTTGTTTACTTTGTTTTATACTTTATTTTGTTTAATTTGTTCTTGTTGTCTTGGTCCATTTGCTTTTACTATGTAAACTCTCTTGTAATTGTTATTTTATTTAGCAATTTAGAAGATAGAGATCCTGCCTTGAATTCTATGAGTTGTTCATTTTGGTTTTTCAAAACGGTTATTGGTGGTGGTGACAGAGGTGGAGGTGGTGGTGGTAATGGAGGTGGTGGAGGTGGTGGAGGTGGAAGGAGTGGGGATGGTGGAGGTAGGTGGAGGTAGGAGGTGGAGGTGGTGAATGTAGGAGGTCGTGGAAGTGGTGGAGGTGGAGGAGGTGGAGGTGGAGGTAGGAGGTGGTGGAAGTGGTGGAGGTAGGAGGTAGAAGGTGGGGGTGGTGGTGGAGGTGGTAGAGGTAGGAGGAGGAGGTGGTGGAGGTAGGAGGTGGTGGAGGTGGTGGCGGTGGTACTGGAGGTGGGGTATTTGCATGTATGCATGCACGTAAAGAAAATAATGAAGTGACTTCTATAAAGGCTAAGATTTCTACAAAGATTAGGCCTCATCAAGGAAACAAATGATCTGATGAGCAAAGGTAGGCCTGAGAGAGGCTTCAGTGCACTCCTGCATTCAGGGTCTGGAGAAAGTAAGGGGAGCCTTTAGCAAATAGGATTTGCTTCAAAGTCCAGCTGCTGGTTGTTTGATTCAGTTCACAGGACAGCTGCAGCATGAATGTAATTGTAGGTAGAAAATACTCTATAAGATTTTTAGATGTTGAGTGGAGTAATATGTGGATCTTGAAAATTGCAAGGCACATGATTTCAGTGTGTTATAGTGTTCAGGCAATATGCTAGCTTTATATTGTTGGGCTGGGCCTGGGTAGGCAGTGGTACAGATGTATTTGCTGCCCCAAATTCTGGATTTGTGTCAATGACTGAGGAGACTGTCCTTTGATTCATGTGGTTTGTCCACAGCTCTAGTTACATGGTCTAGGATGGACTTGGGATTGACCAATGCACCCACAGAAGAAAATGTCCTTAAGAGTCAGGTTTCTCAGGTCTAACCAATTTCTTGTAAAGAGGCAGTGGAATAAGACATAGGGTCCTAGACTGAACATGTATGCTGGAGAGAAAATGTGGAACTGGCGACAAAGGTGGCCACCAGGGCATATTTCTATTCTTGGCCAAAAGAGTGCAATGGATCAAACGTGACTCTGAAAGAGATACAACATGCACCAAGAGTTTTCCCCCAAGACCTGGCAAATATGCGCAAAATTACACAAAATTGGTAAAGGTCCCATGAATTAATTTTAAGCTAGGAGAATGTTTTCCCTCTTGAATGTAAGTTCTCAGGTTTTGTCTTCTTGACCAGCTGGCATCCCATTGTGGCTGGAGTCAATATGGTTTTCTTCTTCTCTTTGACACTTTGTGTGCCTGCTATGGTTTTTGATAACACTAAGCATTGAATCCTATGAAGATAATTTGGGCTAAGGTGATAACAGAGTTTAAGGATGGCTTTTTCTCTAAACTCTGTTGGTGTGGGGTTAGTGTTGAGATAATATTGCATTTCTTATTAAATCATTAAATTCTTTATAAACAAGGCCCATGGGGTATATGGCATGATATGACTCCAAGCTGTGAGGCTCTGGAAATGATTGCACATATTCCACCAAGAAAGAGCTCAGGCTGATGAGAGTACTTCACCACCATTCAGGCTAAAAGAACTGTCCTCCCTGACACTAAAGAAAATAAGAAATTTGAGAGGATAATTATTAGTCTTTAAACTGAAAATTTTGAACTCTGAAATTTCACTTGTGAAACTAAAAATCTTTGACTTTGGATTTTACCATTCTCGAGTTTTAATTGGGAAGAGTGAGATTTAAACTTTTAAATGTCTGTTTTGGAGTTTGACAATGGGAGGAGATCCTCTTGGCATCTGTATAGGGTTAGAAATTTTTATTATTAGAGTGACTTTATATGTGTTTTATATTGAGTTTTGCAATGTCATTCAATTTCATCCAGCCAGTTGCTTCTGAGTGATAGGTACAAAAATCCCACAGGTATAAGTCCATTGACTTGGTCCTTTGTTGTAAAACGTATGTCGACCAGGTGCATTATTAGGTGAGCTGAGCCAATACGTTGATAAATGAGGCATTGACTAAATCAACAGACAGTGGCAATGAAAGAAGTATAGTGAGTGGGGGAGGTAAATCCACATCCGGAGTGAGTCTCTGTTCATGTGAGAGCAAACTGAAGCTCTTTCCATAATGGAAAATATCCAATGTAATCAAGCTTCTGCTGGCTAGCTGGCTGCCTCCAATTTGTTATGGTGCCAATTTTGAAAATCAACACTGGTCTTTGCTATTGGCCATTTGGGCAGTCAGAGCTGGTGGTAGTTAGATCCGCTTTGTGAAGGAAAAATTCATGTTGTTGTACCCATAACCTCTGGCTCTGGCATTATCACCATTTTGTTCATAAGCTCATTGAGCAGGTACTGGCTGGCTTAGAAAGGGACTAATGTACATCCTCAGAACAGATCATCTTATACAGCACTTCACTGAGAAGATCCTATGCAGTCAGCCCTGTGTGGAGTGTTTGCATGAGACATAATATTCTTCCTCAGGAATATTCTTAAAAGTCTATATCCACCTATGTGTCAGATGTCTTTGTAACCAATACAGTCATTCTTTCCTTCCAAATCCCCAACAATCCAGTCAAAATGTTAGTCACTGCCCATGAATCAGTATAGATACATAATTCTCACCATTTTTCCCTTCATTTAAAGTATTCAGAGAGATAAATGTTTTGTTCTACTCACGCTCCGTCCTCAAGAATATCTGTGACCCTATGGAACTCCATGTCTTCCTTAGTTTTGAACTCTTTATAAACCAGATTTAGTGTTTTTCTTCCTCTATCAATTGGTCATGGAGAACTCATCATTAAGCCATATATGTGGAATAAGGGAGACATAGTATAGCAGTAGATGTCGGAGACCCGGAAAGATGAGCCAGATGCTCATAAAAATTACTTGTGCTCTGGGGCACCTGGGTGACTCAGTCAGTTAAGCGTCCAACTCTTGATTTTGACTCAGGCTCAGGTCATGATCTCAGGGTCCTGATATTGAGGTCCAAGTCGGGCTCCGTGCTAGGCGTAGAGCCTGCTTAAGATTCTCTCTCTCCCTCTCCCTCTGTCCCCCACACCCCGTGATTGCACACATGCATGTTCTCTCTCTCTCTAAAATAAAAAAATTAAAAAAATGACTTGTGCCTTTAGAACTGGCTTTATCCTGATCTTGTTTATAACTGTTTTCCTTGATGATGCAGTACTATTTTTTTTAAAGATTTTATTTATTTATTTATTTGAGAGAGAGAGTGAGAGAGAGAGAGAGCACAAGAGGGAGGAGGGTCAGAGGGAGAAGCAGACTCCCTGCCAAGCAGGGAGCCCGATGCGGGACTCGATCCAGGGACTCCAGGATCATGACCTGAGCCGAAGGCAGTCGCTTAACCAACTGAGCCACCCAGGGCCCGATGATGCAGTACTATTATATTCACACTCAAATTTATGATTTAGAGGATCAGAGAAGAGCTAATTCATGACAGGCATCACAGGTCACATGATCATGTACTATCTCATGGTCAGGAATTCAGACTCTTCCAGGATTCAGTAGTGAGCCAGGAACTGTTTCAGATCTGTGTGTGTGTGTGTGTGTGTGTGTATGAGAGAAATCGAGAGAGAGAGATAAAGAGAGAGATTGAATTTGTTTGCAGAAAAGAGCATCGGGGCACCTGGGTGGCTCAGTTGGTTAAGTTTCTGCCTTCGGCTCAGGTCATGATCCTGGGGTCCTGGATAGAGCCCCACATCAGGCTCCCTGATCATCAGGGAGTCTGCTTCTCCCTCTCCCTCTTCCCCTCCCCCTGCTCATGTTCTCTCTCTCTCTAATAAATAAATAAAATCTTAAAAAAAAAAAAGAAAAGAGTATCAATTCCCCCAAATCCTCAGGGTTCTGCACAGTGGGTCTCCTATCCAGGTTTGTCAGAGGCTCCATAAAGACTTCTCAGCTGCCATGGATACTTTGAATACAATTTATTTGCTTGGTTATGAAGCCCAAATGGCAGAACAGCTTGCACTCTAGCCTGGACCAGCTGGAAAGTCTTTTCTTCATCTGAACTCCAATTCAAAGCTGCCATTCTCACAGGATTTTTGGTAAATGGGTCAAAACATCTCACACAAAATCATTTGCCTCCAAAATCTAAAGAAGCATAAAAAGCTTTATGTCTCTTTCTCAGAGGAAAGAGGTACAAGGTAGAATAAATTCTATTTCACATTGTGTTGAGATACTTTTATCTTCTCCAGCCCCCTGGACCTTCTAAAACTTCCCAAAGTGACAGACATCTGAGTTTTTGTAAAATTCTATGCTGACTCACATTTGCCTTACCGAGGAACCAACGGTGCCTACTATTTCTTGCTCACCAGGTATTATTGGCTCACCTTCATTGGTAGCGTGAACCAGCCTGTATCCTGTGAGATGATGAAACAATAGGTCCTTGAGAAATAAACAGTAGCAGAGAGTCAGAGAATGGATGTAGTCCTAACCAGAATAGTGAAGATGCATTGCTGCCACTGACAAATGAAAAGAAATTGCTCTGGTGGTCTTCAATGATGATACAAGAAACAATGATTATGTGGCAGTGATTTGCAGCTGTGTTGAATTACTACAGTAAAAGGATCAAATCTGGGTTTCTATTGCCATTGAAGTCACTATCTAATTTCATTTCAGGTAAATCTACTTTCATTCTGCAAGTCACATCTCCCAACTGTGCATGCTATCCAGGCAAGTTAAATGAGGATGTACAGGAATTATCACAGCTTCATCTCTCAAGTCTATAAAGAATGTAGTATTGTTTTGCTTTATTCGTCTCGTGAGAGAAACAGAATTCTGTGAGCTCTCCCACTATAATGGCTCTTGATCCATGTTTCTGGAAGACAATGGGGTCTAGGGATTTTATTTTCAGCTATGCATTTACAATCTGGGTTCCTCATCCTGTGGGATGCAATGAACAAATTAAGGAAGTTCCTGGTCCCACTGTAATATAGATTTGGGTATACCTATAAACTCCAACTCTAATTGGTGGACTTATGATGGTGGCTGGGTCTATAGAGATTGGCATTAACTAAGGTCTAACAATCACCAAAAGGTATGGGTGTTTCCCCTCACTGCTGTATGTTCACCCTGATACATAATTGCTGGGCTCTTGGGAAAGGCCAGAAGGAAGATCAATAGTACACACTTATGGGAGTGTCACAGGACCCTTGCTTCATGGTGCACGAATGAGTCTGCATAGTTAAAGGCACAGACTGGAGGAGATCAGGCCCTCCTATTACCTGAATTTTGGCAAAATTTAACAAAGGCAGACTCACAGACAAGTTCTATTTCAAAAGCAGTAGAACTGATCCATGGATTGAATGCATAAACAAGCTGCTAGATTGGACTTATCTAAGATAATGAATGTCAACAAGTTACTGTGCAGATATGTGCCCAGAGTTTTAGGATCATAGCAACCAAATAAGATCTACATGTCTTATCAGTAGGGTAATCCAATGTTCTTAGTTGGCAAGTTTGGCAGAGTGCAATGACATAAGGCTTCAGAATACCTCAAAGAACTCTGTTGAGCCAAGGATCAGAGAGCAGCATTTCCCAAGGGTGGTGGTGTTCTTCTCCATAGTAGGGTTACAAGTTTCTACAGTACCACTTGGTCTAACCCCACCCTTTTAACACAAAGATATATAATATTGTATATTATACTTGCCTGGTATTGACATTCAGAATGAATTGATTTTCTGTGGTACAGGATGATGATATAAATAAATGTTTGTTCAAGGAGTCATCAGATTCTAGAGAATAGATATGCAGGGCTATCTGGTTCAGCCCTCTAATTACCAGCACAAAGATAAGAAAGATTTCCCAATCATCGGATTGACTTCTGTACCACCATATGTGAGTTTTCCTCATTTTTTGCTCCATGTTGTGGTTGGGGAAAGTAGAAAATACACAGTCAAACACTAATGTATGGGTTTTATTAATGTTACATTGAGAACCATGACATTATGGTTATATTTTCAGCTGAGCAAAACTGACAAAAGAAAAGCATTGACTGTACTAATAATAATGTACTATGGGTCGTATGAGACCAATGGATATACAGTTTTGATAAACAAGAATATTAAGATCATTTCTAGTGGAGAAGGTGGATTCTTTGACTACCAAATTGTATTCTGTGCTGTATTTTCTGTGCTGAGTAGCAATTTACTACAGATTTAGTTGCTTAAAAGAACACACATCTATTATCTGTTTCTGTGGGCCAGGAGTGCAGGCATGGCTTAATCAGGTCCCTTGAAAGGCCACAGCCAAGATGCTGGCCAGGTTTGGGTTCTCATCTGGAGACTCAAGTAGGAAAGGATCCACTTGAAAGTCACTGAGGTTGTGGGCAGAACTAATTTTCTTGTGGCTGTAGGACTCAGAGCAGCTTAATTCTTCAAAGTGAGCATAGAAGAGGGTGATGGTTAATTTCATGTTTCAACTTGGGTAGTGTTTTTGGATGACATTAATATTTAAATCTCTGATCTTTGGATAAAGCAGATGGTCCTCCATGATATGAGTGGGTCTTGCCCAATCAGAGGAAGGTCTGAATAGAACAAGACTGGCCTCTTGGAACAAGATGAAATTTTCCAGCAGACTGCCTTCTGACTTTACATGTATCAGAGGCTCTCCTGGGTCTCCAGCCTGCTAGCCCAAGCTGCAGATTCAGACTCGCCAGCCTCCATAATTGTACAAGTCAATTCCTTATAATTTAATAAGGATATGAAATATTCAAATATAAATAGGGATATTTAATATGGATAATTTAATAATTTAATAAAATATAAACATATTTATATATATTTATGTATATCTTTATTTTTTCTCTGAAGAGTCCTGATTAATAGAAACCTTAGAGCCAGTCAGCTACCTGGATGGAATCTTACAAAATGTAAAATGTTTGGCAATCAAGAGGGTGACTTTCCATCATCTTTACCATATTTTATTAGACTAGAAGCAGGTCCCAGGCCCTAACTACACTCTGGAAGAGGGGATTATACAAGGTGTCAACATCAGACCATAGGGACCTCTGAGGCCATCTTAAAGTCTGTCTGCCACATTCTTTATACCTTTAACTGAAAAACACTATGGAGAAATTGAACATTGGACACAGCCACAGACATATTCTAGGCCCTCAGCTTAAGATCTACATCACCTTGAGCATTTGTCAACATGGCAAAGGGATCTCCAAAAGAGAGGAACCAAATCTGCTGTGCCAATGGGGGTAATCTGGCTATTAGCTATGGGAATGCAGGAATTTATAGTTGAGGTTGTGGACAACACAGTGGGGAGATGGTGTGAATCTCCCCCCTGGAGAAGCGAGGAGGAAAGAAGCAGGAAGAGTGACCTACCCTTTCCTGCTAGAAAGGACAGTGCCATTAGTACCCTTATGCCTCAGAATACAGAGATTCTAAGAGGCCAAAGGAAATTCAGCTGTAGGATAGGGAGGAGAGTGATTCCTACAGATGTTCCCACGTTTAAAGATCATGGAATTTGATTCCTACACAGCCTCCTACATAGACTCAATAGAGTCTACCCCAGGCAATGTGATTCCAAGCAGACTCAGACTAAGCTATGAAGTGGACCATCTCAAGGTGCCTCACCTGGGGCATGGAGGTCAAGATAGAAAGAACAGAAGGAGCTGACATGACAGAAGGGGCAGCAAACCTGGCGTCACTGAGTGGTGGCAAAATTCCCATCACTGAGGAGAAAATGGGGTTTAGAAGGAGAGTCTAACCATTCATCCAGCACTGTCCAATAGGAGCATCCCCAGAAATTTGGTTTTGTTGTCAACAGTGGAATGATCCATCAGCTCCATATTATACTGTTCTGGACTGATGGAAAATATGAAAATTTCCCTCACAGGATTGTTATGAGGATTCAACAAGATAGAGTATAAAGGTTTCCAACATATATTAAGTACTCAGTGTATACCATTTTCATCTCAAATTAATGAAAAGAAATATCCAAACTGGTATCTGCTTGATAACCCTTTTTCAGGTTGAGATCATTGAATTGACTAAAATATTTTTACTTAAAGTAGGATTTGGGTAAATTCAAACAGCTAAAGCAATCTATATGGTTTTGTGGGGTTTTTTTGGACTCTAGGCTCTTCTACTTCCTTCATAATTTGCATTTAGCTAGAACTTGATTAACAGATATGGCAAAACATATATAAACAAAGACATTTATTTTGTTCCTGTTGGAATGGGTAAGGGAGAGAGTGTTGGTGGGCTGGCCTATCAGAACTTGAATTAGGGTAGGATCTTGGGAGACCAAATAGACTTGCTGTGGACATTGATCTAAAGCTACCCACAGAAAGTGAAGCAGAGTAGTATTCAAGGGATATTAACAAGCATGAGGTATGGGTTGTCACCAACGATGAAGAAAAGAGTCAAGGAGTTAACTAGAACACAATCCAGTGGAAAAACAGTAAAAACTTCCCAGCCAGGCCAGCTTAATGAGCATGCGACCCATATAGTCATACATGACCCCACACTAACAAAGATTCTGTGCTTGGCTTAATGTTCTGCCATTGTCATCTTGAACTTCATAATTTTTCAGTGAGTTTCAATAAATGTTTCTCATTTTCACTTCACACTGGATTCTCCAAATTTTGTAGCCAATCCTGTTGGAATCCAGGGCCCAGAGTCTCCTAGCAGGATGGCCTAAGGGGCAGCTAGAGTAAAAGACAAAGCCACATGGGCATTGAAAATAGGTAAATGTGACAATTCATCTTGAGCAAACTGCTATTCACTGCTCAGGTTCCAGAGTTTACCAACTGGAAAATTTTCAAAGTCAAAGATTTCTACCTGTACTTTATGGTTTGTTTTTTAATTGCTGTTACTATTTAGTTAGATAGTTATTTAAAAGATTTTTAATGCTCTCCCTTCTCTGACCTTCCAGAAATTATTTGTGACTCTGTTTATTAGTTTCCTTATCAGCCTGCCAGACTGATTAAGTTAAAAGGAAGAGCTGTGAGCATTTTAAGGGGAAATCAGTGTTACACTTGTACACACACACACACACACACACACACACACCCTGTGTTAATATCCAAAAATAGAATTCTGTTACTTTCCATATAATATACAAATGAATGCTTAAAAATATGTAAAACATCACTCTGTATATATTTGTGCAATGTTTTGTGAAACCAAAACTTGCTGTTTAGGTATAGGTATATTTTTAGACATGGTTTCCAAAAGCATTGACATGGCCTATTTGAAACCATGTGAAACAGTGTCTAGGCAGTAAGAATAAAAACAGATGAAATAAACAGGCTTATTTATTTATTCTTTTTTTATTAGATGGGTTCAGATGGCAATTCACAGTTATATATAATCTATTCTGAAAAGTTGTAAATAATGTCAACATTAGTCTTCTGACAAGAATTTTTTTCTAGACAGTTCTCTGTCTCTGTCATACACACACAACACACAGACAGGCAGAAACACACTCTTGTAGCTTCACACACATACATGTATAGCTCATCTTTCTTCCCCCATCATCCCTATTTACTAGCCTGAGCCAGAAATGGAAAAATAATAGAATAAAGGGGGCCTGCAGCAAGAGTCCATAAAGATAAATTCACTTTTTCCATTTGGGTTCAGGAAGTAGCATGAGACTTGCTATATATTATAGCACATCCCCTAAGCGATGCTCTCCTACCATCCCAGTGGGTGGAGGTGGGTTGCTTGGAATGCACTATGTCATGATGCACACTCCTTACCTCTAATGACCCCACCCAGTGAGGTGACCTGAATTAGCCTCGTGGGACAGAACGAGGGTGAATTATCTATGTGGTCACATTTCATGCCTTGATAAGCACAAACTTCATGGATCTCATGACCTCATCTAATTATTTTTTTTAAATCAACAAATAAATATCTTACCTATTACACTGTCTAGCAGAGAAGAGACAAAGGGTTCATTCAGACTAGATTAAAAGTCTATCACAACCACCAACACAAAACGAAGGAAACATGTCCCAACCAGATATACAACAGAAAACACAAAAGCTATTCGAGCCAGAAAGCTACAAAGGTAGCACCCTGACTTCTCTGGGAGAGTATGTGGATGCTGTCCACCATCCCCCACCGTCTGGGGAATGAGCTCTCGGCAGCCAGGAAGGAGCAGCAGCCCTCACAGTGCAGGTGTTTCTGAGTCATAGAAGCAGGCAGACAACCCACAAAGCTATAGTTGGTGAAAAATGAGATTTTTAATCTGTGTCTTGCCTTAAAGGTCTATTGAAAGTGTTTCCTATGAAGTGAAATCTGTGCTGAGTCATCAACCAAAAGAACACATATACTGCCCTCCAAATGACCATGAACTAGCTTTCCATGAGGGTTCCAATGTCATCTCCCCACGGCTGTCAACATTTATGTTCTTCTCTCTCTGTTTGTAAGCTCTTTTACATTTTCTTCTCTTATCCATACCAGTCTGGTCTTAGACTCAGAGACTGACCAGTTGACCAGATCTATTGTTCCAGAATCACAAAAGGCATCGCATTAAAAAAATGGAAAGAACAACCATGTCATAGGATAAAAAAAATGCCATTTCATAAAACAAAAAAAGAGCATTCATTCCATTTCAGCATGTAAGATAGCACTTGGAAACATTCTGTTGAATTACAAACGTTCTTTGATGTAGGACCAAATCAGATGAAGATTTTCATAATGTAGCAATGAGCAATATGTCTTCATAGCAATCTTCCTTTTTTTGTAAATCTTGCTAGCATTTGTTAGGATACTAAGATGACAGAAGTTGTTGATATTTGGACTCTAGATGTTTCCTAATTCAGGAAGGCTGAAAAAGCTAAGTATTTTTAGTATTTAATTGTATTTAAACATTAAACATTTTGCTATTTTCTCTTTATCGGAACTTTTCTTTAGAAAAACTTGACAGTTTAAATTTATTCTTTTTTAAAGATCTTATTTATTTGAAAGAGAGAATGAGCAAGAGAAAGCAGAGCACAAGCAGGGGGAGAGGCAGCAGGAGAGGGAGGAGCAGACTCCCTGCTGGACATGTCAAAAGCCTGCTGAGCAGGGAGCCCAATATGGGACTCAATCCTAGGGTCCTGGGATCATGACCTGAGCTGAAGGCAGATGCTTAACCAACGGAGCCATCCAGGTGACCGAAAGTTTAAATTTAAATAAATGGCAACTTCCAGAGATAAAGTAATACACATGCATGCTTTTGCTCACAAATACATATGCACATGTGTATTGTAATACATACATGATGTATATATATGTGATATGTATGTTACATATGATGTCTAGAGTTTTCTATGTTGGTTACTATTTCAAGTATTCTGTTCTATAGATGAAGATCATGTGGCAGGTCATGGGTCACAAAAAGTAGATTCAGAAAATACTCATTGTCAAGCCTCATAGGTCAAGCTCAGCCTTTAGCGTGTCAAGGTCTGGGGCCAGATTCGGATCCAACTTCTCTATCAGACTTGCTGTAAGCTTCCTAGTAGTTCCTGAAGATCAGGGCTTTGGTTTTCTCATCTCAGAGATAGGGGTGTACACTTCTTAACTTACACACTTCACAAGATTATTTTTGAGAAACAAGGGAAATTTTTATGTGAAAGCACTTTTGAATCTATAAGATATTTCACAGGCACATTTTTTTTTTTTGTCCACAGCTATATCCATTATTTTGAGAAAAAGAAAGTGATTGAATTCCAACATAAATTGCTCAACGGAGTATTTTTCACAATGTTAATGTGAAATCAAAGAAAGAAAAAAGTAAGAGTTCTAATCACAGGAAAATGATTTCTTAGAAGACAGAAATTGTATTTTAAGCAACTAATAATGTCTTAGAGACACCTAATAAATATTAAGTAATTTTTCTACTTTCATAAAATAAGAGCATATCTAAAACTAGGTTAAGAAATGACCATTTTCTTAAATGTATTTTACCATGGAAAACCAAACACAAGAGGGCATCCCTACGTTTGTCTAGAAAGATGCCCCAAAATGGATTTTGTATACTTAGTATGTGTTTTTCACTTGATCTGAAAGCTCCTTCTTCGCCTGAAACAGAGCACACTTCCTAAAATTTATTAGTCCCAAATATCACAGTCTTTTTACATTATGATCTTCACATACTATTCATAAAATACTCTCTCTCATGAGGCTGTAACTCCTTTTTTGGCTTAAAAATAGTTTCAACATACTTCAGTAAGTTTTCTAACTTAAAGTTAGAAAAATCTAACAAAGACTAATGTGTAGTGCACGGGACATAAATACCCTGAATTTTAAAGCTTTAAAAAGACTGTTGAATCACAGACCTGTACCTCTGAAACAAATAATACATTATATGTTAAAAAAAAAAAAGAAGATAGTAGGAAGGGAAAAATGAAGGGGGAATCGGAGGGGGAGACAAACCATGAGAGACTATGGAGTCTGAGAAATAAACTGAGGGTTCTAGGGGGTAGGGGGTGGGGGGATGCGTTAGCCTGGTGATGGGTATTAAAGAGGGCACGTACTGAATGGAGCACTGGGTGTTATATGCACACAATGAATCATGGAACACTACATCAAAAACTAATGATGTAATGTATGGTGATTAACATAACAATAAAAAATAAAAGGTAAACCAACCAAAAGCCCTCAAATCTCTCTTTTGCGCCTATCCCTTCCTTTTGCCCAGCTATTGCACAAACCCCAATTCTGTCAACAGGCCCAGAGGCAACACAGTTTGATTTAAGGTCCCTGAGGAGGGGATCTGCAATCAAAATCTTCCCAGGTCTAAGTTATGTGAGGAGCAAGTTAATAGAAATCACAAATAAGTTCAGTTAGAATAAAAAATACAGAACACTTATCTTCCACCCTCCATCTGGAACAGAACTTTGGAATATACAGGAGTATACAGACATACTTTATTGCACTTCACAAATATTGTTTTTTCTATGAATCTAAGGTTTGAGGAAGCCCTGTGTTGAGCAAGTCTATTGGCACCGTTTTTCCCACAGCGTTTGCTCATTTCATGTCTCTGTGTGTCAGTTTGGTAATTCTCCCATTATTTCAAATGTTTTCATTATTACTATATTTGTTATGGTCATCTGGGATCATCGATCTCTGGCGTTACTATTGTAATTGCTTTAGAAAGCCACACCCACATGCACATAAGAGAGTGAACTTAATCAATAAATGTGTGTGTATTCTTCCATTCCCCATCTCTTTACCTTTCCTTGGGCCTCGCTATGCCCTAAGACAAAGTGAAGTTGAAATGTAACCAATTAATAACCCTACCATGGTCTCTAAATGTTCAAGTGAAAGGAAGAGTCACACATTTCTCACTTTAAATCAAAAGCTAGAAATGATTAATCTTAGAGAGGAAGACATGTCAAAAGCCAGGAGAGGACAAAATCTAGGCCTTTTGCATCCAGTAGTCAACCTAGCTGTATATGCAAAGGAAAAGTTCTGGAAATTAAAAGTGTTACTGCAGTGACATTCAAATGATAAAAAAGTGAAACAGCATTATTGCTGGTATGGAGAAAGTTTTAGTGGTTTGGAAAGAAGATCAAACTAGCCACAACATTCCCTGAAATCAAAGCCTAATCCAGACAGAGCAAGGCCCTGACTCTCTTCAATTCTAAGAAGGCTGAAAGAGGTGAGGAGGCTGCAGAAGAAAAGTTTGAAGCTAACAGAGGTTGGTTCATGAGATTTAAGGAAAGAAACCATCTCCATAACATAAAAGTATAAGGTTAAGCAATAAATGCTGATGTAGAAGCTGTAGCAAGTTATCCAGAGTATCTAGCTAAGATAATTAATGAATGTGGCTATACCAAACAATAACGGATTTACAATCTAGATGAAACAGTCTCCTATTGGAAGAAGATGCCATCTAGGACTTTCATAGCTAGAAAGGAGAAATCAATGCCTGGCTCCAAAGCTTCAAAGGACAGGCTGACTCTTACTAGGAGCTAAGCAGCTGGTGACTTTAAGTTGACTCCAGTGTTTATTGACCATTCCAAAAATGCTAAGACCCTTAGGAATTATGCTAAATCTACTCTGCCTGTAGTCTGTAAATGGAACAACAAAGCCTGGTTGATAGCACATCTGTTTATAACCCGATTTACTGAATATTTTAAGCTCACTGTTGAGACAAAAAGATTACTTTGGGGTGCCTGGGTGGCCCAGTCAGTTAAGCGTCCAACTCTTGATTTTGGCTCAGGTCATGATCTCAGGGTCATTGGATCGAGCCCCGTGTCGAACTCCATACTCAGCAAAGTCTGCTGGAGATCCTCTCTCTCCCTCTGCCCCTCCCCCTGCTGGTGCTCTCTAAAATAAATAAATAAATAAATAAATAAATAAATAAATAAATAAAATCTTTAAAAAAACAAGAAAAGATAACTATTAATAATGCTCATTGACGATGCATCGGCTCACCCAAGAGCTCTGATGGAGATATACAATGAGATGAATTTTTTTTTATGCCTATTAACACAACATCCATTCTACAGCCCATGGATCAAGGAGTAATTTTGACCTTCAAGTCTCATTATTTAAGAAATACTTTTCATAAGACTATTGCTGCCATAGATAGTAATTCTTTTAATGGTGCTGGGCAAAGTAAATTGAAAACCTTCTTGAAAGGATTCACCAGGAAAGAACACTTGTGATTCATGAGAAGAGGTCAAAATATCAACATTAACAGGAGTTTGAAAGAAGTTGATTCCAAAGACATACAAATGGCTAACAGACACATGAAAAAATGTTCATCATCATTAGCCATCAGGGAAATTCAAATCAAAACCATACTGAGATATCACCTTACACCAGTTAGAATGGCAAAATTGACAAGGCAAGAAACAACAAATGTTGAGAGGTTGTGGAGAAAGGGGAACCCTCTTACACTATTGGTGGGAATGCAAGTTGGCACAGCCACTTTGGAAAACAGTGTGGAGGTGCCTCAGAAAATTAAAAATAGAGCTATGCTATGACCCAGCAATTGCACTATTGGGTATTTACCCCAAAGACACAGATATAGTGAAAAGAAGGGTCATATGCACCCCAATGTTCATAGCAGCAATGTCCACAATAGCCAAACTGTGGAAAGAGCTGAGATGCCCTTCAACAGATGAATGGCTAAAGAAGATGTGGTCCATCTATACAATGGAATATTACTCAGCCATCAGAAAAGTTCTTACTTTCTTTTGGTCTAATCTTCTGTTCTTTATCTAACTCAAAAATTCTCAACTAGAGGTATTATCTCAAAGAGGACTGAACAGTCATGAAATCTCTTCAACTTATTTTATGGAGCTGACATAACCTCAGTAGTAAAACCAGAAAAGGATTGTGTAAGAAAATTAAATTATAGGCCAGTTTACTCATGACGATCAAAGCAAAAATCCTAAGCAGAATATTGGTAAACCAAACTCGCAAAATAAACAAGAAAAAGCATGACAGTGTTGGGTTTAACCCAGGAATGCAGGATTGGTTTATCATTAGAAAATTAACTTGTGTATTTAACTCTCTAAACAGACTAAAGAGGTAAAAGTATGTGATGTATCCATAGATACAGAAAAAAAGTTTTTAATAAATTTAACATTCATTGATGATAAAAGTACAACAATAATAAACTTGGGTAGAAGAGATTTTATTTAATTTCTGAAAGAGCATCTAAAATATTGCAAACATTAATCATGAAACATTAAAAGCATTCTCTTTAAATTTGAAGAAAACAAGAAAACCCACTACAGCTTCATCTATTTAAAACTGTAACAAAAGCAGTAGCAAACCTGGAAAAATGTATAATAAAAGTCATAAATACCGGTAAGGAAAACATAAAGTTGCTTTAGCACTTCTCCTGGCCGTTGATATAGGATGCCCAAGTGGATTGTCAAAAAATTATCAAATTCATGAGAGAATTTAATAAATACATTGGAGATAAAATTAAATTAATGATGTTAATAGGGAATGAAAATACCTAGATAAAAGTTATTATTTCCATCATATCTATGTTTATTACTATGTATATATATGTAGTTATATGGTTTGGTTCTTCTTCAGAAACTAATGTTATCTATATTTCAATCTTTGTCTAATATTCAATGTTTGTCACTTTCTTTGAAATCCTCTTTACCTTTTGATGCTTTAAATTTTTGTTCTTTTTCACTAAGTCATTAACAGTTATTACTTGTTCATTCTTATATTTCTTCAAAGTTCTTCAAACTTTGCCTTAAATTCTGAAATAATTTTTTTCTTTTATTTCTAATATTTTCTGAGTTCTGTCCGATTTATGCTGTTCTTTAAACTTGTATCATTTTCTTCAAGTTTTCTAGCTTATTTTGAATGAATAAGTTATGTTTTTCATCAGTTTGGGGGATGTATCTTTCACATATATTTCACAGTGTATGAGGATGTTACCCTGCTTTATTCCCCCTCCCCCCTGCTCTCATTTTCTCAAAATATCTTTGTATGGCATTTGACTTTGAAATCACTTTCTGTTCCTCGTTTTTATGTGAAATTAATTTTTCTGAACGTTTTAAAGGAGGCAGGGTTTCAGATAGCTTTTCTAACTTCCCAAGCTCATTCATTTAGTTATACAGCCACTTGCTTTTTGCAGACTCTTGGTTTGGTCTCCTTCCTGCTTTTACCTGGGCCTTGTAACTCCTCCATTCTCATTATGCTGTTCAATCTTTACTCCACTCTCACCAGTTTGTCTTCAGTGTAAGACCCAGGCCTAAAAAGGGATGCTAGGTTGGTGAGTTTCAACAGTTCTCAGGGGCCACATGGCTGCAGATCCTTCATCTTTGTATGGTGGACCTCTTGCATTCATAGTTGTCATCACTGATGAAAACCCTTCCTGATTTCAGCTTTTGTTTGCAAATTGGCCCTCCCTGCCTTTCAGTAAATACCTGCTGGCTATTTTCACATTTTTTCTCTTCTCAGGTGAGGGAGATATCATCTCTTCCCTCTTCTGTTTTTCTACACAAATGCTGAAACCCTGAAGTCTTGTGCCTGTGAAACATTTGTTTTGATGTGCTTCAGTTTTGGGGTTACCTTGATGCATTTTATTTTATTTTATTTTATTTTGTTATGTTAATCACCATACATTACATCATTAGTTTTTGATGTAGTGTTCCATGATTCATTGTTTGCATCTAACACCCAGTGCTCCATTCAATAGGTGCCCTCTTTAATACCCATCACCAGGCTAACCCCTCCCCTCACCTCCTTCCCCTCTAGAACTCTCAGTTAGTTTCTCACAGTCCATAGTCTCTCATGGTTCATCTCCCCCTCCGATTTCAGCCCCCTTCATTTTTCCCTTCTTACTATCTTCTTCTTCTTCTTTTTTTTTAACTTAAAATGTATTATTTGTTTCAGAGGTACAGGTCTGTGATTCAACAGTCTTACACAATTCACAGCACTCACCATAACACATACCCTCCCCAATGTCTATCACCCAGCCACCCCATCCCTCCCACCCCCCACCACTCCAGCAACCCTCAGTTTGTTTCCTGAGATTAAGAATTCCTTATATCAGTGAGATCATATGATACATGTCTTTCTCTGATTGACTTATTTCGCTTAGCATAATATCGTCCAGTTCCATCCATGTCGTTGCAAAGGGCAAGATTTTTTTTTGATGGCTGCATAATATTCCATTGTATATATATACCACATCTTCTTTAGCCATTCATCTGTTGATGGACATCTTGGCTCTTTCCATAGTTTGGCTATTGTGGACATTGCTGCTAGAAACATTGGGGTGCACATACTCCTTCGGATCCCTACATTTGTATCTTTGGGGTAAATACCCAGTAGTGCAATTGCTGGGTCATAGGGTAGCTCTATTTTCAACTTTTTGAGGAACCTCCATACTGTTTTCCAGAGTGGCTGCACTAGCTTGCATTCCCACCAATGGTGTAGGAGGGTTCCCTTTTCTCCACATCCTCACCAACATCTGTCATTTCCTGACTTGTTAATTTTAGCCATTCTGACTGGTGTGAGGTGATATCTCATTGAGGTTTTGATTTGGATTTCCCTGATGCCAAGCGATGTTGAGCACTTTTTCATGTGTCTGTTGACCATTTGGATGTCTTCTTTGGAAAAATGTCTGTTCATGTCTTCTGCCCATTTCTTGATTGGATTATTTGTTCTTTAGGTGTTGAGTTTGATAAGTTCTTTATAGGTTTTGGATACTAGCCCTTTATCTGATATGTCATTTGCAAATATCTTCTCCTATTCTGTTGGTAGTCTTTTGGTTTTGTTGACTGTTTCCTTTGCTGTGCAAAAGCTTTTTATCTTGATGAAGTCCCAATAGTTCATTTTTGCCCTTGCTTCCCTTGTCTTTGGCGATGTTTCTAGGAAGAAGTTGCTGCCGCTGAGGTCAAAGAGGTTGCTGCTTGTGTCCTCCTCTAGGATTTTGATGGACTCCTATCTCACATGTAGGTCTTTCAAACATTTTGAGTCTATTTTTGTGTGTGGTGTAAGGAAATGGTCCAGTTTCATTCTTCTGCATGTGGTTGTCCAATTTTCCCAATATCATTTGTTGAAGAGACTGTCTTTTTCCCATTGGACATTCTTTCCTGCTTTGTCGAAGATTAGTTGACCATAGAGTTGAGGGTCCATTTCTGGGCTTTCTATTCTGTTCCATTGATCTATGTGTCTGTTTTTGTGCCAGTACCATACTGTCTTGATGATGACAGCTTTGTAATAGAGCTTGAGGTCCGAAATTGTGATGCCACCACTTTGCTTTTCTTTTTCAACATTCCTCTGGCTATTCGGGGTCTTTTCTGGTTCCATACAAATTTTAGGATTATTTGTTCCATTTCTTTGAAAAAAGTGGATGGTATTTTGATAGGGATTGCATTAAATGTGTAGATTGCTCTAGGTAGCATTGACATCTTCACAATATTTATTCTCCCAATCCATGAGCATGGAACGTTTTTCCATTTCTTTGTGTCTTCCTCAATTTCTTTCATGAGTATTTTATAGTTTTCTGAGTACAGATTCTTTGCCTCTTTGGTGAGATTTATTCCTAGGTATCTTATGGTTTTGGTTGCAATTGTAAATGGGATCGACTCCTTAATTTCTCTTTCTTCTGTCTTGTTGTTGGTGTATAGAAATGCCATTGATTTCTGTGCATTGATTTTATATCCTGCCACTTTACTGAATTCCTATATGAGTTCTAGCAGTTTTGGGGTGGAGTCTTTTGTGTTTTCCACATAAAGTATCATATCATCTGCAAAGAGTGAGAGTTTGACTTCTTCTCTGCTGATTCAGATGCCTTTTATTTCTTTTTGTTGTCTGATTGCTTTGGCTAGGACTTGTAGTACTATGTTGAAAGCAGTGGTGATAGAAAAAGAGACATGACCCAAATAAATAAAGTCATGAGAAAGAGGAGAGATCACAACCAACACCAAAGAAATACAATTAGAAGAACATATTACTAGCAACTATATGACAGCAAATTACAAAATCTGGAAGAAATGGATGCATTCCTAAAGATGTATAAAATACCAAAACTGAACCAGGAACCAATAGAAAACCTGAACAGACCTATAACCACTAAGGAAATTGAAGCAGTAATCAAAAATCTCCCAAAAAACAAGAGCCCAGGGCCAAATGGCTTCCCAGGGGAATTCTACCAAACATTTAAAGAAGAATTAATACCTGTTCTTCTGAAACTATTCAAAAAAATAGAAATGGGAGGAAAACTTCCAAACTCATTTTATGAGGCCAGCATTACCTTGATCCCCATATCAGACAAAGACCCCATCAAAAAGGAGAATTACAGACCAATATCCCTCATGAACATGGATGCAAAAATTCTCACCAAAATAGTAGCCAATAGGATCCAACAGTACATTAAAAGGATTATTCACCACAACCAAGTGGGATTTATCCCTGGGCTGCAAGGTTGGTTCAACATCTGCAAATCAATCAATGTGATACAATACATTAATAAAAGAAAGAACAAGAACCATATGATCCTCTCAATAGATGCAGAAAAAGCATTTGACAAAATACAGCATCCTTTCTTGATCAAAACTCTTCAGAGTATAGGGATAGAGGGTACATACTTCAATATCATAAAAACCATCCATGAAAAACCCACAGCGAATATCATTCTCAATGGCGAAAAACTGAGAGCTTTCCCCCTGAAGTCAGGTACCTCGAGGCTTTTATTGAATGGGTTGTACATGAGATTTCAGACTTGCAATCTCATTGCTCTGTTGAGTTTTATGCGGGGATTCATGGAGAGTCACACACTATGCCTGGACCAATGCTGCCAGCTGCCCAGCATCACGTGTTTTGAAATTTTTCAAGGGAAAAGGAGCATTTATTAATGGGACTTTAATTTTTTGCATGAATGTAATCATAGAAAGTGGTTCAAATTTACACTGTGAGCATTTTGATTTTGCTAGACTTTTATTATTTGGATTATGTGGGCTTTCCTGGTGCGCAAGAATGGATGCAAGGACTGGGGTAATTTAACTTTCTTTTTCTTTCTTTCTTTCTTGAGCACATGAGCAAGGACGAGTGGGGGGAGGGGCAGAGGGAGGGAGGGAGAATCCCAAGCAGGTTCCCACTCAGCATAGAGCCAATCGCAGGGCTTGATCTCATGACCCTGAGATCATAACCTGAGCTGAAATCAAGAGTTGGACGCTTAACCGACTGAGCCACCCAGGCGCCAGGACTAGGGTAATTTAAGATGAGAAATAAAATAGCGATAATATGTAGGTTTCCAAGGTCATTTAAAAAGGTTTCAGTGAAAATGACTGAACATCCATCCTGTGCCTGGCTCATTTCTGTAGTTTTAGAAAGATACATAGGAGGAGCAAAGGGTAGAGTGGCCTCATGCTTCCCTAAGGGGACAGTCAGTGGCCCTTGTAGCCAAGGGCTCATTATAAAGACTCAACACTCTGGGCCCTCCAACATAGACTTCCCATTATGTGGAGCAGTGTCAGCTTAATTGTTCTTATTTATCTTCAGCTTAAACCCAGGACCATGGAGTCCATTATGGACCTTCCAAATTTTGAAGGCCATCTTTTAGTTAATTGCACACAGGTCTGGCTCAAGCTTTCAAAATTCCATTTATATTTAGTACTGTATTTGTCAGGTTTCTTCATTCTTAATGTTCTGTTCTTTTAGAACCCCTCAGTACCAAAGTTTGTAATAGTTAGTTCTCCAGACAAGTGGAGCCAATCAGATGTATGTAAGTAAAAGGAGATTTATTACAAGAAACTGGATCCTACAGTTATGAATGCTAGTAAATCCAATTTGCAGTGTGGGTCAGCAGGCTGAAGACCCTGGAAAGCCAATGGTGGAGATAAAGTCCAAAGGCAGATCTGCTAGAGAATTTCCCTCTTGCTCATGGAGGCTGGTCTTTTTGTTCTAGTCAGGACTTCAGTTAGTTGGATGAGCCCACTCACCTTATGGAAGCAATCTGCTTTCTCAAAATTTACCAATTAGAATGTTAATCTCATCCAAAATGCCATTTAGATTGACACATAAAATTAACCATCACATTTACCTTGGACTAGATTAAATTTTTAGACTGGGAATTCTCCCAAGTACCTAACTAGGGAATTAATTAACAAAACAAAACAAAAACTTCATGATTCTCTGTTCAAGAATGATTTGTCTTTTATTTATAATTGAGTCACTTCCATAGAGCATCAAGAGATTTGAGCCAAGAGTGGTTCTGAAACCCCTCCACCCTCCTTGTAATTCCTTTTTTCTTTTTTAAGATTTTATTTATTTATTCTAGGATGGAGGGACAAGCAGACTCCATGCCCAGCACAGAGCCCAATGTAGGGCTTGATCCAGAACCTTGAGATCATGACTTAAGCCAAAACCAAGAGTCAGAAACTTAACCAATTGAACTACCCAGGCACCCTGTAATTCTTCTTTAATCTGTTTAAATTATGTATTTAACCTGGGCTAATGAACAAAAATTTGTGATATAACATTTTACAGTTATAAGTTCATATGATAGTAATTATGATTTTTTTCTTGAAAAATAAGCTCAAATTAATATGAAATAATATTATATCTTAAACACACTCCAGATTTTTCATATTTTATAAAAGAGCTACATAGTCATGTACTTCTTTCCCTAAATTTTTATCATTTTAAAACATTTTGAATATATGTATTGATTTCTGTGAAAAATTTAAATGTCTTCTTTTTAAGAGTCTCCGAAAAGACATAAAATTATATATAGTCTTTCTTCCCTAATTATTGTCCTGTAATGAACAATAGTAGCACTCTGAGATCAAGAAGGAAATATTGAGGGGCACTTGGGTGGCTCAGTCAGGTTAAGCATCTGCCTTCAGCTCAGGTCATGGTCCCAGGGTCCTGGGATCGAGCCCTGCATCGGGCTTCCTGCTCAGTAGGGAACTTGCTTCTCCCTCTCCCTCTGCCTGCCAATCCCCCTGCTTGTGCTCTCTCTCTCACTATCTCTTTCTCTCTGTCAAATAAATAAATCAAACCTATAAAAAATTTTTAAAAAAAGAATGAAATATTGATTCAAATGATAGGAACATTGTGTACCAATGTACACATTTATTTAATTTTAGCCATCCTCATCTCTATCATTTTGATTCATTTTCTGCAATTTCCATTCATTTCCCATATATATGGGTGCCTAAGTTGCATGAGATGATGGAACAGTGGTCTTGGAGTAATAGTAGCTTGAGGGTCATTCTGAACTTTATCTTAATTAAGTGCTACCTATCTACATAATACTGCCTGTTCTCACCAGTGTGATGGCACTGGACTGATTCTGCTCTGAAGACTATATACTTATCTCTAGTTTTGCTGTGATGGTTCCTCAAGCTGCTTCTGTGAAGAGGTTCTTCTTGGTTATTTGATTTTGAAGGAAGAAACTCTGATCATCAACACTGATGTTGGCAGCCATTACTAAATAGCTAAGCCAACCAGCTACATATTCGATGCCCAACTAAGCATCCATTGTGTGCCAGGGGAAGGGATAATAAGATAATCCATTAAAAAAAAAGCTAATATGAAAAACAACAACAACAACAAAAAACTTAGTTGAATTTTATCCAGTTCATGTGGTATAGATCCGGGAAAAAAATCATGTTAAAATATAGAAAATCTTACATATTTGATGGCCATCATAACTTATTTCTGCTTCATTGATTTGTAAAGTACTCTCTAACACACTCACCAATGTATTTTTCAATGTTGCTGATTCATCTCTTATACATTTTCTGAGAAAAATATGTTTAATGTTCTGGGTCAAATTGAACTGTTGAAATTACTGAAGGTAAAGTATAATTAATCTACATGAAATAATTAAATTATAAGAAAACACATTTGGGTCAATCCAGGAAGTTTACTATTTATTTTTCTTAATTAATTTAGTGTCAAGAGTGCTTTTTATAAAATTTATGAGACACTGTGAACTTAATAGCTTTTCCCAGATTTTAATATACAGCAAATGTATCTTCCATGAAAAATTGAAATTGTTTTCCTCATTTTTATTTGTAGCAATGATATTTATCAGGTTCTGTTTTGCAGTTCATAGTATATTTGATTTCATGAGTGTTCTTTATTGATAGCAATTAGCTATTTTATTTCTATTTCAGAGTAATTTAAAAATGATGTATTTATATCATACACATTTTTGGTCCAGTTCAAAATAACAAACAAGAGAATGTTACTATTCTATTTATTCTAAATTTTGGCAGAATAATTTCATAAGGATATAAACATTCCATCTTCAACGTAATGTTAGAAATCACTGAAGAATCAGCATCAATTAATTCCCATTATACAAATACATTGGTACAAAGCGAAGAAACCATAGTTTGGATTTGTTTTAATCTGATAATGTTTCAACAGAGCTAAAGATAATTTTAAAGTATTAGTGCCTATTAAAGTCACCCAAGAAACACCACCTGACCTATCCTTAAAGTCAGGTTTCACGGTCAAAGCTGAAGACTGTTTGAAATTTAAAAGTTGGCCGAAAGAAGGTCTTATTTACACATATGCCCTGATTGAAAGTGATTCCACATATGCCATGCTAAGCTGTGGAGTACATTTTAGTGATATTGAAAAGCAAGTCTATTTCTTTGGCTTTAAATGTCTCAGTCACTCAACTAATGCGCAAAGGATTTGAGTTTGTGTCAGTGTGAGAACCCCTTCTACTCTCTCCCTTGCCAGTCAAATTTTAATTTCTGTTCTGAAGACTTTCACTTATCTTTTACTTAATTCATAGGCTTCCTATAGCCATTAGTTTTTGTTGAATAACCAATTACTACAAAATTTAGTGTCCTAAAAACAATGATCATTTATTATTTCTCACAAGTTTGCAGGTTGGCTGGTAAGGTCTATTGACCTTGCCCAGGGTTGTCTGGCCAACACTAAACTCTTACCTTAAATCAGAAAATAATCCAAAACTGCTCCCATCTCTGGATGTTCATCTGGGACTCGCTCACATATCTGGCAGTCAGCTGACTATTAGCTGATTTAAGATAACCTCAAGTGGGAAAACTGTCTCTGATTCATGTGGTCTTTCATTCCTCAGTAGGCTATCTGTGCCAGGGGTTCACAAGACCACTTCCAAGATTCAATGATTCACTAGGAGAACTCATAGGACTCAGTGTATAGTCACATTCTTGGCTTAGATTCATTAGGGGAAAGGATACAAAGCAAAATCAGCAGAAGCAAAGGCATGTGGGACAAAGTCCTAAGGAGACGAGGTACAAGTTTCCAAGAGTCCTCTCTTATCAGAGTCACATAGGGCTATGATTAATTCCTCCAGCAATGAACTGTGACAACACATCTGAAATGTTGTCTACCAGGGAATTTCATTAGAGACTCAATGCCCAGGATTTGTGTTAGGGGCTGGTCATGTAAGCACCCTCTACCTGGCACATACCAAAATTCCACACTCTCAGAACAAAAGCAGGAGTTCAACATGAGCCATACTGTTTAAAAAAATATTTTAAGCACAGTGAGCCACTTTTAATAGTTTCAGTGGTAGGAATATTTGAGAAATCCAAGTTTTCAGATGCCAGCTTAGGGCCCATTTTGCAAGCAGGTCTTTCCAAGGATAGTAACCTCAGACCTGCTATGTTAACTTTTTTTTGGAAACTGTCCCAGGCTTGTTCCCCAGCTAAGGCTGAAGTTCCAAGAAGGCAAGTGGAAATTCAAAAGGCCTCCTGAACCCTAGGCTAGGAATTAGCATACACTCATTTCTGACAGCGTACTGACCAAAGTGAGTCCAAAGCGTCAAGACAAGAGGATATAGACTCCATCTCTTTATGGAGTGAATGCAAGATCTCATCGACAAGAACATAGATAGTCATTAATTGTGACCACAAAAGGAATCAATCTGCCATACTTCCCAAACTTCTATCCTTTATCTTAGAAAGTTGTGTGAAGCTTATTACTTGCCCCCATCCATAATGATAATGAGCTTCTATCACATTTCCTTTCAAGCCACCCCTGGATAAGATTCTTGTCATTTTCCAAAAGCTAATTCTCAACTTCAGTTCACTTTGGTGTCCCTCACAGAGCTGAATGCACTGGACTGACTGTTGGGGTTCTTTAATTTCTTCTTTCACCCTCAGTGTGTGGGTTTGCAATGAAACAGCTGTAACTTCTCAGGGATTTGGGAGATGACTCTTTAGGCAATCCAAGAATGGACGTCCATCAACTTCAGCTCCAGGGACTCAAAGTGTCTATATCCACTGACAAACTGTAGTCACTGTCACACCCAAGAGGTTGAAACTCTCTGGACTCAGTCCACTAAAGAGCAGCCAAATCCCAGACCGATCCCATCTTTGGAAGTCCAACTCCATAACTTTCCAAGAGCTCATCCAGCACTTCTTGGGCAGCTGGTGGAGAATACTTCAGGAAAAATTCCAGGACAGACCAACAGAGATCCCAAATTCTAAGTTTGGGGGAGACTAATTACATGGAAATTAGAAATAATTGATGCCTAACACTCATTCTCCTTGACATTTTCAGGCTAGCTATGATCAAACCAGAGCATGTCACTCATGGGAGAGTGTTATGGCTTTTATTGGTAAAATGGCACAGCTGTAACAGTTTCTTTTCAGTGGAGTATAGTCTTAATACCCAAAATAGCAGATTTTAGCATGGACTTTAAAGGAACATTCCTCTTAGGACTCTTTCCCGGACAATATAATTCCTCCCCACGACATTTCCTTGGCAGGACAATCTGACCAACTTTGTCTCGGCCCAGACATGACAACACTAACTGCTCTTTCTCATGAGCTAAAGAACTGCTCAATCTGATCACCTTCTTCCCGCATTCATCTGGCCTGACTTTTACAGCTAATTCAACAATTTTATGCCTGATAGAATGATTTTGAATACAGCACCATTCCTTTAAGTTAAAAATTGCTTATAATATTTTTAAAGATTGACATTCTATGGTGAATTTTTGATAGAAAGGCTTTCATGCTGTACACAAACACCATAAATGTATATAATTTAACATCCAAAGTAAAGACACGCCACTGAAAAGATATTTGGATTTAATCAAAACTGGTCTGTTTTCAGTTAAGACCTCAATAAATTTAAAGGATGAAATAAAACTTTTTCTCATCTAAATGACATTTTTTTACACAACATTCTTTGCTAAAATCTTTCAAAAGAGTATTCTGATTCTGTTAGAAGTGAATTATTTAGCAAGAAATAAATAACTAGCTCACATTTGTATTATTATAAGAAAGGCATGACATAGAAGACTTCATATATTTTATCATAATCATAACCATAAATCAAACAACTTTGCTCGGGGGTACCATTTTGCAGATGAAAAAGTGAAGAGTTACAGAGCTTTAGTGGCTTAATCAAGAACATACTGATGAGTAGCAAGATCAGATTGGAATTCAGTTCTGTCTGACTCAAGAGACCAAACATGATTTAAAATAGTCAGTATACTTAGATATATACCAGATACCAACACATGAGCACACGCACATACACACACAGATTATATTTGGACATTTTTTTTTTAATCTTCTTTTTTTTTTTTTTTAAAGATTTTTATATATTTGACAGAGAGAGACACAGCGATAGAGGGAACACAAGCAGGGGGAGTAGGAGAGGGAGAAGCAGGCTTCCCGCTGAGCAGGGAGCCTGATGCGGGGCTCGATCCCAGGATCCTGAGATCATGACCTGAGCCGAAGGCAGACGCTTAACGACTGAGCCACCCAGGAGCCCCTATTTGGACATTTTTAAATTTAGAAAAACTTTACCCCCTTAATGACTTTATAATCTTCAAAACAGTATTATTTAATACTTTAATCATGTGCCATAACTAGAATGAAGCCACTTAAATACGTTACACTAACTATATTCTGGAATGTTCCCTTAGATTCTAAGACTTAGAAGAAGATTGTTGCTAAGATTTTATTTTTTTTCCAAAATGATGATTCTTGGCAGTCAGAGTATGATTTTATTCACAGGAACATTGTCTTAGGGAATTTTCTTGGTAGGAAAATTTTGAAGAGAATTTATAGAAAACATCACTCAGAAAGAAAACTTCATTTTCTAGGCAGTCTGTAAGATGACTGGCCCTGTCATAAAATGCCTAAGAAGAGATTCCAAAATGAATAATGTAGACTTTCTCAAAAAGATTCTAAAAAATATTAAGAACATATACTCTAACTTGGAGATGAATTTAACTTTATTCAATGGAATTTTATCTAAAGCATTATAGAGATATCCTGTTATGGTTTCTTTCTTTCTTTCTTAACTATGTCTGTCATATCTAATCCTAGGAGTTGGCTAGTGAGAGCCTGAGTAGGGGGATATACATTTTGATTTTGCCAGAAAAACTATGAGTGCATTGGTCATAATCTGAACCAAAACACATCAAGTTTTACAAAGATATTTTCAACAGTTAAACTGTCCCTTTGGAGATGAGAGCAAAATAAAGAGCATCTGAAACCTGTGTTTATTTTGTTTGTTTGTTTGTTGTTTGGCAAATCTTCCTCCTTGCTCAGATTCCTAGAAGAAACAGAAGCAGTAACCCTCAAGAAAGCACTTTGATTTTGGAGTTCATCAATTTCCTACCCTATAGAACATACAAGACTCAGAGCCCTTGTTTAGGGAAGACTCTAGTTACAGGGCATATGAGGGAACACTAGCAGGGCTCATGGATCCAGGAATGTGCATAGTTCCAGAGAGAAATAAGTCTGTGCTCTACCTTAGGATAGTAAGATCATTAACTAACACTTAAGTGAAACATGTTATAATCCAAACACTGTATTAAGCACATTGCATGTATAAATATAATAAATCCTTGGAGTACTCTTATTTTCTCCCTTGCACAGATTAGGAAACTGAGAACGGAGGTTGGGTAGCCTATCCATGTTAACACAGAATCAATGTAATGCATTGAACTTGACATCAGCATTATCTCTCCAAATATTTTCCTCCCATCCACTACACTATCCTGCCTCTGAAATAAAATCACAACTGATGGGACTGAGAACACATCTTTGGGATCACCTTTTCCTAGCAGAGGCCTGATGGGCTCCACATCACACCATAGAGCCACTTACAATTCTGGACAGATCCTGCAGTTATGAAGAGAGGAAGAAATCAGGAAGAACTGGACGTTCTCACCAACCCAAAATTGGTGTCACTGCAGTGAAAATCCAGACAATCCATGTCATATGAACTTCATTAGTGCAGAATGAATAACCCCTTGAGACATGACCTACCGCATACAAAACCTTTTCCGAATCTTGCCCAAGCTTCTCTATGTCACCAACAAGAATCCAGGAAGGGAACTCCAGATTAAAATTAGGGCTTCCTAAACCCATCCATCTTTTTGTTATGCTTTTAATCATTCTCTTCTATTTTTCTCCCTTCTTTTCCCAAGATGGTTTGTGTCTTCCCAATTCTCTCTCTTTCCGAAGTCCTTCTCTCCTTGGACTTATTGTTAAAAAAAAATATTATGAGATGTACTTTTCCACACTGGAACTGTGAGGGAGACAAATCAGAAGGAAGAGTCCTGAGCTTGTCTCTTTTCCTTATATCATTTCCCTTTGCATTTATGATGACGATTTTTAACCCTATTCTTTCCATGACTGCTTCCAGTGCTGGTCCCCACAGAACTTGGAGTTTTGCTTGAGAGAGGAATTCTGAAAAACAGTTTATCCACCAACATTCAGGCAACAAATTCAGTAACCTAAAAGCAAATACAAATAAATTAAACTTTCTAGACATAATTTTATTTTAGGAAAGTCCAATGTAGAGCACATACATCTCAGCTACGTTGCATGCTTGATAACTTCTCATCAATCACAGCCATTTAGAGACAAATTTAGGGTAAACTTTCAAAGAATAATTCTGTCAGACCACAACTGTTAGTGGGACAGGTGTTTGGAAAGCCCCATTGGAGAACTATGGATTCTGCTCTTTGTTAGCATGCTGCTCTAAGCCCAATATATCTATTCAGATTTCTGTCCTAGGAATTTTGTCTTTTGTCTACACAGAAGATTTTTTTCTTCAGCTTCTAGAACATTCGATACGTAATCCTAAAGAACCACATGTTTTAAAACTGTGTTTGGAAAGCTTCTTCAGCCTTTGAGATTTCCACCTCCTAATTGCAAAATGAGCAGCCATTCCAACTGGAATCAGACCATTCCAGTTTACCAGCATAGTCCATACCCAGGACTTATTAGGTATTAGAGTGATAACAATGAGCTTACATTTGAAGAAATTATATATATGAAAAGAGAAAAATTTATCCACTTAGATGATTTATGTGTGCAATTACAGCTACTGAGTGTGAATTTTTTGTGACTCTATGAACATTTTCTTAGGAAAACATAGCTACAGAATTCCACTTCATGTGCAAAACAATAAATACATTTAGAATTTCTTTTTCAATCCATAAGAAGCTTAAAATTGGATGGAGTTCAATTTCTCTAAATTTATTTTGTAGGAACATAAAATGAAATTTCTAAAGAATTAGACTCTACCCATTTCGTACCTTAGTTTCTTTTATTTGCTTACATATTATGTGATCTTGACTTAAAATTTAAGAGTCTTCCTCACTAGTTCTATTTGAAATTGTTGCAGACTTTATTTTCAAATATGATTTCACCCAATTTCCCCTTAGATGCATGAGTCATTGAATGCTGATTTTATAGACATCAGATTCAGAATTAAATAATTATAATCAAGGTTTGAGTAGTAACTTACCTCTCTGAACACACCAACCAGTCAGTTGCTAAAATGTACATCAGTATTCTCAATATAATAGAATATTTTAATATTGTGAATGCAGAGGCTATACAACAAGAATTCTAGTGTTTGAAGAAACATTAAAAGGTTAAATTACTGCAGAAATTGCCTCTTGTATATTTTGACCAGTGATCACATGGCCTCTTCTGGAACACTTCCAGAACCTCACTACTTCACAAAACAATTCTGTCAGTAAAGCTTTTTCATTGGACTGAGCACTAAATTTCTCTATTTAGTTTAGATTTTGCGCTTAACCAACCCAGAATAATCCTAGTAATTTTTATCCAAGATAATTCCTCATATATATTCTATTCTCTATAAAATTCCCCTTTATTGATGTTTATAGAAGTCCTAATAAATGAAAACTAAGAAAACTAAAGACTTAGGATTTCTTCAGACACATTGTGCATCTAAATTATATCTCACATATTGAGAAGAAAAATTAAACTGAAGGTCAGGAATAGGAAAACAATTAGGAGAAAACAAAATATATATTTGTTTTTAAGGCTGGATTTCCTAATTAAGGGTATTTGAGGTACATCACACACCTAAGTCAAATATTTTATAATTTAAGAGCTTGCACTATAATATTAATATAATCCACATGGTTTTTAATATTTCTCCTTTAAAAAACATCCAGAAATTGGCTTAATCAACGTAAAACATCTTCCATATTATTCTTATCTTTATTGATGTAACATGACACATGAATGGCTCATCCATTGTTTTGTGAAAATGATTTCTTTTTGAGATGTGAGGACTTGTTTAGTTTAGTCTAAAAATAACAAAGCTAATCTTGAAGAATATAATAGACTATTCTATTGGCTTTTCTATAACAAATGGAACAATAAATTTCTAAGGATGTACATTGTTATTACTGAACAAAACATAAAGTTAGTGAGATGTGTCCTTAACAGATAAGGATGGCTCTCATGACGTAAATGAATTTAGATTTTAGTCTTCTGCGTGGCAGACTCTCAGAGTGTCTTTGTTTTGATTTTGTCACTACTTTCTCATGAATTATTCTATTTGACAGGTAATTTTACATGAAGGTATCCCCTGCCAGGGAATATTCTAGAAATGTAATTTTTGTATCTTTTATTTTTAGAGGGTGGGCCCCTTAGATCATTTCCTTAAGATGAAGTAATGAGAGAAAAATAAATGTTCTTCCCTGGCCTTGAAGTGTATTGGTGTCACAGTGACACTAATTTAAGTTATTAACACTACTTTGAGTAAACTATTACTTACATTGTTAGCAAACTTGATAATATACAGGCTGTCTAAATTTATGTATAGTGTTGAATCATCATCTTTTTCTGCTTTTATTTTTATTTTCCTTGAAAACCTTTTTCTATGTTACACAAACATATCTTTGTATTTCCTTCACTTGTTTCTTACGTGTTCCCTAACGTCGATTGATAATGGTCACAGTCTGAACAGTTACGCTTGTTTATATTTTGTTTCACTTGTAATTTGTCCATGATTTACATAAGAGTTCCCAACCTGAGTTGCCTTGGCGTTAGCAGTCAAGTTGGAGAGGGATATTATCAACAGATTACTCTGCTAAAAGTAGATGTACTCAGCTGGGGCCAAATGCTGGCCGTCAGTTCCTGCTGCGCACAACTTCGGGGTCAGTTCCTGCCTTCGTTTTCTTACGCACAAGTGCTGTGGAAATCAACATTGATGCAACTGGAACTGAGCATGAGTGCCTGGGGGAGGGTTTGGCCCAGCAATCACTGAAAACAGGACTTGGCTCGGGATTTGTTTAAATGGAGTACCTCACGTTGGACCACGGGGAAGGAGGAGGGAGAAAATCAAGAAAGGAAACGTCTGCCTAGTTTTGGGTTGTCTGGCAGAACAAAAAGCTCGGAGCCTCATATATAAAACAAATGAAGGTATTAAAGGAGATATGATGATATGATATTAAAACATAAAAGTGTACATGACAAATTAAATTCCTTACAACAAAACACCTCTGACATGTAGAACAGCAAATTGATAATTTTATGCATTTCTAAAGATTTTTTTTTAAAGATTTTTATTTATTTATTTGTCAGAGAGAGGGATTGAGAGAGAGCACAAGGAGGGTAGGGGCGTAGGCAGAGGGAGAAGCTGACTCTCTGCTGAGCAGGGAGCCCAACTGTGGTTCCACCCCAGGACCCTGGGATCATGACCTGAGCTGAAGGCAGATGCTTAAGCGACTGAGCCACCCAACCATCCCAATTTTATACATTTCTTATGTATTTCCAGCATATTCTTAAACCTATTCAAGGCCTTCCTAGGTTCCCTTCCAACCCTACCAATAGCAAATAACTGATTTAATCCAATGGAAAGTCTTTCATACCCTTCTGTCTTGCTCACAGACTGTCCTTGGCTTTATCCTCGATTTATTTTCCTTTCTATTGCAGATGTGAAAGTCTTTCTTCTTCAGCAGGACTCACCACTCGTTGTCTTTCTGGTTGTGTTCTGTCCTGAATGTTCTAGGCTATCGCTCTCCCTCTTTGTCATTGTCCCTTTCTTTTATCTTCCCTTTTGCTTTGTCTTTGGAGTTTTAATTAGGGTTTTGATTGCTAGAAACAAGGATTCATGAGGATAGCTCAAGAAAAAGTAAGGCAGGCCATAATATGAAAGTGGAGAAAGCAGAAACTTTACGTGTTTATGTGAAAGCGGAAGTGTTATGAGACCACATCACTGACTTCCGAGGCAAGAGGCCATGAATCTTTGATGTTCCACCATTAGCTTGCTTTGCCCACTCTTTCTGTGCTTCTCCTTCATCTTGTTTCTTTAGCTCTCTCTACCAACTGGATCTTTCACTGTCTACTGTCTTTCTTGTACTTAATGCTTACTCATAGTCTTTTCTTTAGAACAATGACTCACCTTTATGGATTTGTTTATCCTCTGATCCCACTGCTAACTAAATGATTCTCTGTGCATTCTTAATTCAGATACCTGAAAGTTAGAATCTATCTGATGTAATTCATACCTGACTGGACAGAAGATTCTGCCATGGACAACCTCACAGGCTTTGGTTACCCTGTTCAATGTTTGTCTCTGATGCCCGGTTCTAGTCTGATCACTTACGAGCTAGATGAACAAGATTCTATAATAATAAATATTGATACCTAAGGCCATGAAGAGTATTGAATAACTTCATTTACATGGGTCTATGACTATTTCCGCTGGTTTTTGAGCATATATTGATTATTTTCTCCTCTGCCATCAAATGTGAAAGTTTCTAACCAGTGCCTCATTCAGCTTGAGATCAAAATTTAAGGGGGCAGCAAAAAATTCAGGAACCAAGAGGAATAACGTTAATGCAATTTTTAAAATCTTTTATATATTTTTAAAATATTTTATTTATTTATTTATTTTTGTGAGAGAGAGTGCACAAACAGGGAGGAGGGGCAGAGGGAGAAGCAGACTCCCCACTAAGCAAGGAGCCTGGAGTCATGACCTGAGCCAAAGGCAGACGCTTAGCTTAACCAACTGAGCCACCCAGGACCCCTAATGCAATAGTTTTTAAAATCAAAATTAATGCAAAAAATCTGTGGTGAACAAACTATCAGAATGTTTTATTGGTTTTACTTTTTGCCTTGGGTTCCAGTATGGCCTGGCATGGCACTCATCGCAAATATACCAACTAAAAGAACATAACATTTTGCCCTCTTTAGTCTCAGTTTTATTTCTCTTGTCTTTCTTACAAGTTAAGTCTATTTCCTTGAAGTCTATTTTTCTTGAATCTGTTTTGGAATAGTAATATTTGCAAATTTAATTCTGTATGGTTATCAGTGACTTCCTAATTCAGAGCATATTGGGTGATTATATACAGCTAAGAAAGTTCTCACTAGCTGAACTGATGGTTCTTGCCAAAACTGGGAGTGCGGATAAAAGGGGGATGATTCATTTCACAGGAAAAGCCTAACGATTCTGGAATAATCATATAAAAAAAAGTGTTAGGCCATCAGAATAAAGTTCTGTGCAGCTAAGAAAACATATTTTTCTCCTGTTATTGTCCCTTTCCCCACTGACCACCCTTGACCTCTCTGTAGCATCCACGGTATTGACTGGCCCCTTCTAGTTGAAATCTCTTCTAGGACACCCGGCTCTCAAGGTTGCCTCCTACCTCTCGGCCATGGCCCTTTGTCTCTTGTTTCTACTGCTTCTTTCTTCCATTTCCTCAAGGAAGGTATAATGCAAGGCTCAGTCCTCAGAAATCATGCTTGTCTTTTCCATAGCATGACAGCTTCATTCACCCTCAGAGTCCCATTTTTATCCCTCCAGAAACCCTTCTGGAGAGGGAGATTCCTCCAGAAGATACATCTTCAATCCTCAGCTTCTCTAATAACTCTTATATTTGTCCCTTCATCTCTACTTACTTCCTACCTTCATGTATTGCCATATCACCCCATGCCCAGACCTAGTATTTAAGACACAAAGAATGATTGTGTGTTTAGTCCCCAAATCACTGTTTCTTTTTTGTTTTGCTGAAAGATACCAATATTTTATTCTCTTCAGATAATTATGATAAAATTTCATTTGGATGTTTCTCAAAGCGAAATAGTGTGTGAAATGCATTGTTTGTGGGAGGTCCTGAAAATATTATGAACAAAAAGCTTATGATAGGGACCTTCACTTTCTAATAGGGCCATTATCTGGTGGAGGAATATGAATTACAAGCTTATAACCTTGAAGAAACTAATGGTCATTTGAGGAGATTTGCTTTGCAAACCTCTCTCTTTTGCTTGTTTTTAAATGGTTTATTTCGGAAAATTTCAAACCATGCAATGTATAAAAAATAATTTAATGAATTCAGTGTACTTATTACCCAGCTTTAACAATTATGGACTCATAACTAATTTTGTTGCAATTCTACTCCTTCTTACTTCCTTTCCAGCCAAACCAGTCTTTTGATCTGTTCGTACTTCTCCTGTTTTCTGGGTCCACTTTGCCCTCTCCCCCTTAATGTGATGCAAGTATTGGTCACTTTATTAGCTCCTCACCTTCAAACTCCCAATTTCAGTCAACTGTCCTGATGTTACATCTAATAATAGACCCCGCTTGGGTGTAGTCCTGGTGTGAGCAAGCTCTTCTTTGTGACAAACCATCGCAGAATTTAGAAGACTTTGATCACAGCCATTTTATTTATATCTTGATCTTGTTCTTTCTCAAATCTAGGATATGCCTCTCTCAGTCACTGTCCTGATCATTGCACAAAATCAAAATGTAATTTCACTTTCCAGCCATGGGCTGGTGAGATCAAGGACATCAGAGTTACATACCTTTCCATTAGAAATTTTGCCTGAGAATAAAAAGAATTACTTGATCATCTGGGATGATTTTGTCTAATATTAACTTTCAGGACCGCAGAAAAATGAAAGCTACAACACTCTCAAATTATCTCTTAACTTGAGTTTTGAAGCCATGAAATTTTAATCACTACATTTTCAAGCCATTTAGACTGGCAGGCCCATTTCCTTTTCTTTCTCTTGTCTTCCATGTCTGTCATCCCCTGCTTCCCTTGCTCCACCCAAGAACACTGGTGTTGAGTTTCCTGTTGACATAAACTTACACATGTTCCAATATATAATGAGGAAGGTGATCTCTTATAGTAATCAAAAATTAAATAAAAATATAAAGGAGGTAATGCACATAGTTAGGTGCAGACCTTCGAGGGTTGTGTTGGAAGGACAGGCAAGAAAAAATGTGTTCCTTCTCAGCTCTGTTTTGTTGCTGGTGTGGTAAGGTGGAGCTGTGTTTGCTTCTGGCACAAGAGGACTCTTGTCTTAACAGAATTCTTTTTTTTTTTTTTTAAGATTTTATTTATTTATTTGAGAGAGAGAGTGAGACAGGGAGAGATCACGAGCAGGGGGGAAGAGTACAGGGAGAAGCAGACTCCCCACTGAGCAGGGAGCCTGATGTGGGGCTCGATCCCAGGAGCCTGGGATCATGACCTGAGCAGAAGGCAGAGAGATGCTTGAATGACGCTTGACCTACTGAGCCACCCAGGAGCTCCAGGCTTAACAGAATTCTTTAGGGAATGGTGGGATCTAGGGTAAGGGGTACCTTATCTATGTCTGGATACCATCTAGCCTTTAAACAAGGATATTTTTATAAGTCATTGTCCTCTCTAGCCTGTTTACCAGGTTGAGAAGCAAAAATATAAGGGGGAAAATCATACATTCTATCCAGAATTAGTAGGTGTGTGCTAATCTCATTTCCTGATTCATTTATTTTTCCCAACGTTCAATAAATATTTTTAGTTTCCACCATGAACCAGGCAATGGGACCAAGGCAAAATTGAGAGTATGGCAGTGAATAAAAGAGTCTAAAATGTGTTCTCTAATGAAGCTCACATTTTAAGGTCGCTTTAGCATATAATATATTAATGACAATGATTGCTAAAGAAAATACAAAAGCATGAAAGGGAGTGTGGAAGAGGGATTTCATAACAGGAATTAAAATAACTGAGAAGATGGCATATGAACAAAGAACTAAAAAGATGAGGAGTTGGTGATGTAGACCTTTGGGGGAGACAGAGGAAGAAGCAGGAGCAAACGACCTGAGGGAGGAACATACCATATAGCAACCTCTATAGCAACTCTAGTTGTAGCTGAGTTGAATAAGGAAGGAAAATACAGAAAGTGAGGTCAGAAGAGTAATGAGAAGGGTGTCAAATCAGGTGAAGCCTTGTTAGATATGGTAAGAACTTTGGCTTTTACTTCAAATGAATTGGAAAGGAGGATTTTGAGCAAAGGAGTGACAGGATTCTACTTACACTTTCACAGGATCATTCTGATTTCAAAACAGAATTGAGCGGGGTCAGGCAGAACAGAGATAGAGGTTGGGAGATGCAGTTGGAGGCTATTGCCATAATCCAGGTGAGAGAGAATGGTGGCTTGGACAAGAATGGTTCCGTATAAGTTGTAACCTTGTTGGGATGGGAACATTTGAAGGCAGAGACCACAGAATTTGCTGATGATCAATCACATGCGGAGTGCATGAAAAAACAAGTGAAAGTTGATTCCACTGATTTTAGACTGAAGACATGGAAGGTGAAACTGTAATTTTCTGAGGTGGGGGAGACTATAGAGTAAGCAGTCTTCATCTTTTTGTATTTTTAAGGATTTTTATTTATTTATTTTAGAGAGGGAGAGAGAGAGCATGAACACAAGCGGGGGGAGGGACAGGGATAAGCAGACTCAGTGCTGAGCACAGAGCCTGACAGGACTCCATCCCAGGACCCTGAGATCATGACCTGAACTGAAATCAAGTCAGATGCTCAACAAACTGAGTCACCCAGGTGCTCCGTCTTTGTCTTTTTTTTGTTTTGTTTTGTTTTTAATAAAGTAAGGATGGTGGTGACAAGGCAAAGGAGATAAAGAGCTCAGTTTTGGACATATTAAGTTTGAAATGCTTTTAGACATTCAAATGGAAGTATCTAAATGGTAATTGGATCTAGGAGTCTGGAGTTCAGAGGACAGCTCTAACCTGCAGACATAAATTTGAGAGTTCTCAACATAATGATGGTATTCAAAGACAGAATAAAACCAGGCAGAGAGTTAGTGAAGACACAAAAGAGGAAAAGACACAACTTTTATAGATTAGGGGTAGGAGACTGAGAAAGGGCAGCCATTAGGTAGGAGAAAAATCAGAAGTGTGGTTTCCTGGAAGCCGAATGAAGACATACTTTCAAGGAGAGAGGAATGATAAAATGTGTCAAATGTTCCTGATGGGCAAGAAAAACAGGGACTGTGAAGTGATTGTTGGCTTGTCTTTTGAGTCACATCTCTAGGAATGTTTAATTAAGGGTCAGAGATATGAGAGATGATAATTTGGCTGTGCATCTGTCTGTTTTTTTTTTTTTTTGTGGTGTAGATTCACCTCAGAAGGCTGTGCGAAGCTACATAGGGATCTCCTTTCTCCCTCACAATCCTGTGAGGGACCTTCCAAATTTCAGTTCAGGTGGATGGCTTTCCCCTGGAAAAAAAGCAAAAAAACTGTCCTCTGGGGATATATGTTTCTCCATTAGCCTTTCATGATTGTGAAGGATAGGATCTCTACCAAGATTTCTGTCCAACTTCTCAAACACCACAGTGGACCTCAGGACTTGGGAGAAATGAAAAATTTCTCATCAGAAAAAAGGTTATTTTTAAAGTTGTTGATAACATTTTTTAAGCATTTAAAAAGTGGCTAAAAAGTAATTATACAGGGGCGCCTGGGTGGTTCAGTCGGTTGAGCGTCTGCCTTCTGCTTAGGTCATGGTCTCAGGGTCCTGGGATCAAGCTCCGTGTCGGGCTTCCTGCTCAGTGGGGAGTCTGCTTCTCTCTCTCTCTCTCTCTCTCTTCCTTTCATTCCGCCCTTCCCCCTGCTCTTGCTCACTCTGTCTCTCAAATAAATAATAAAATCTTTAAAAAAAAAAAAGTAATGACAGACAGAAAGCCACCTCTTTATGAAGGGGTAGCCATGACAACAGTGGAGACTGGGTAATGACCAAGCCGCTGTCACAGTATTTGAAGGGAACAAGGCTCGGCATGGACATAAAGAAGCAGCTGGGTTTTTTTTTTTTATTGTTGTTGTGTGTTTGTTTTTTGAAATTTATTTGACATGTAGCATTGTGTAAGTTTAAGGGGTACGGCATGTTGATTTGATATATTTATAGATTGCAATATGATTGCCATTCTAGCCCTAGCTAATACCTTTATCATGTCCCATATTTCTTATTTCTTTTTTGTGGTTGGAATAATTAAGAGCTAGTCTTTTAGCACATTTGATGTTTATAATACAGTATTATCGTCTATAATCACTCTGCTGTGTGTTAAATCTCCAGGACTAATTTATTACTAGTTCCAAGTTTGGACCCTTAAACATCATTTCTCCTGTGTCCCCATCCCTGCCCCTGCTAATTACGGTTTTATTCTCTGTTTTTACAAGTTAGGTTTTCTTAGATTTGACATGTAAGTGATATCATACAGTATTTGTCTTTGTCTGACATCGCACTTAGCATAATGTCCTTGCATGTGTGTGAATGTGCGTGGTTGGAGGAGGCTGGTGGAACAGGGTTAGGAGAAAAAGTAGTGGGAAGGCTGCCAAAAGAATTCTTTCTCTAAAGATAGCTAGAAAGAGAACATAAATAAATAAAACAGTGATTCATTCTTTGTGATGCTGTAAACCTTGTCCAGCAGGCCTTATTTACGTAGGAGAGGGGCCTATGATGACTCCAGTTGTTTTGAAAGCATAGAAAAACTATTGGATTGAGCCCTAACTTGGCTCAGATTACCAGTCCCTAAAGATTGTCAGTTTTATTTTCTTTGGGAAACATTAAAAAGAAAACAGCATACACTTAGGACAAACAGAAACTAATATGAAATGATGGGCAATATCCAGAAGCTGGCATTTAACTATTCAAGGAAATGCTTATCAAACTAGTTCCTAAATCTGTGAAACACATCGAGTTTCTAATTGAAGATTTCTGAATGAAGACACATGTCTCTTAGTCACTCAACTAAATCATATGAAAACTATATCCCAATGGACATAGCGTTTTTAATAAAATCATCTACAACATATTCTCTCTCTCTTTTTCTCTGTCAATGTATATGTCAGTATATGTCAATGTATATATGTCAGTATATACATTGTCAGTATATGTCAATGATTATAGAATATTTTGAAATCTTTCTGTAGAAATAAACACAGCATATATTTCCATTTGTTTAAGAGTATCTCTATGAAGGGCGCCTGGGTGGCTCAGTTGGTTAAGAGTATCTCTATGAAATGATGCCAGAAATAGATCTTGGAATTTGCACAAATAAGAAATCGAATCATGATTGCAAATGCTTTCTTCTATTGCCATTTATTCAGTGCTTTCAGGGATCACCTTTAAGAATGATAGCTTTCCTTCTAGCAAGCTAATCAAGAGATGTCCTTTCTTTTCCCTAAATCCTTCCTTAGAATGATACCAGATTTTCAGAAAGACAAAAAAAAAGGTCACAAATGTGTTTTGCTGAGCACTCACTGTTATACTGATTTGGGCTGATGGTACAGTGCTTTCCTTCCTTTGGCCAGGACTGGAAATCTGACATTACACAGCAGTTCAAGAAAGGACTCCAGTGGTTGGAGGCAGAGGTCCTTTTCCAGGAAAGAAGCACAGCAAATACCAGCGATGCATTCCACTCTGACTTCGTCCAGAGTTGCAAGATGAGTCTATAAACACAGTGTGACTTCTCTGGCCTCTTCCTACTCCAACTATAAACTCATGTTTGAAATTCCACTTTAGAGATCCTTTTTTTTTTTTTTTAACTTTTTTTTTTTTTTAAGATTTTATTTATTTATTTTTTGAGAGAGAGAGAATGAGAGACAGAGAGCAGGAGAGGGAGGAGGGTCAGAGGGAGAAGCAGACTCCCTGCCGAGCAGGGAGCCCGATGCGGGACTCGATCCCATGACTCCAGGATCATGACCTGAGCCGAAGGCAGTCGCTTAACCAACTGAGCCACCCAGGCGCCCGCCTTAGAGATCCTGTTAGACATGTAAAGAACATGGGGAGGGGTAGTTTTAAACTCTGAAAAGCCTGATGACTTTCATTTTTTTTTTTTTTTTTTTTTTTGCAGGTCAGGTGCTACCAAGATGTGCTATCTCCACCATCTGAAAGGGATATACTCTTTCAACAAATAGCGACCTGGGGATCCACAAGCCATTTTTTTTTTTTTTAAAGATTTTATTTATTTATTTGACAGAGAGAGAGATAGCGAGAGCAGGAACACAAGCAGGGGGAGTGGGAGAGGGAGAAGCAGGCTTCCCGCTGAGCAGGGAGCCCGATGTGGGACTCGATCCCAGGACCCTGGGATCACGACCTGAGCCGAAGGCAGACGCTTAACGACTGAGCCACCCAGGCGCCCAACACAAGCCATTTTCTTAAGCTTTATACATTGTCACTTATTTTTTTTTGTGCTGAGTTAGCACCAACCTAAGCTGATACAGACTAACCCACAGATGCTCAGACAGCTACACAGGAAAACACACAGTTCACCCCAACACAGACACACGCTCTCATCACATGTGTTCACACACATACATCCTTCACAGTAAAGTTTCAAAACCTCCCATCTAGCTCTCTGGCCTAAGCCATCACCATCTTCCCTAAAGTGTTCCCTGAGGAAGTGTGTAATTCCCCAGAGTCAGACTGGGTCAATCAAAGCTGCTTCCTCTTGCTTTTCTGCGATGTATTGTTAATATGAGTACGTGCCCAAGAGACTTTGTAAGAATTGGTTCAATTCATGTAGAATGTTTAGAACAGCGCCAGTGCTCAAGAAATATCACCCACCGTCACTGGGGAGTATATTGGTTTCATATTGCTGCTATAACAAATCACTCTACACTTAGGAGCTTAAGACAACACACATGTTGTTATCTGACATTATCGTCGGTCAAAACTCTGACATGGTTCTCAATGGACTACAGTCTAGGTGTTAGCGGGGTTGCTTTTCCTCCTGAAGGCTTGAGGGAAAAATCCAGTTCCTTGCCTTTTTCAGCTCTAGAGACCACCCGCATTCTGTGGTTCATGGCTCCCTTCCTCCCTCTTCCAAGCCAGCAACACTGCGTCTCTCTGGCCCCTTCTCCATCTTCATCTGACCACAGCTGGTAGAGGTTCTTGGCTTTTTAAGGACTCCTGTGATTTCACTGGGTCCATTGGAATAATCCAGGATAATCTCAAGGTCCATAAACCTTAATCACACCTGCAAAGTCTCTTTTTTTCCTTGTAAGGTGACATGTTCACAGCTTTCAGGTTTAAGACATGGACAGCTTTGGAAGGCAGGGCATTATTCTGCTTACCACGGTGGGAGGTATGACTGATTATAAATCTGAATAGAAAGAATATTCTCGGCACATTGACGGTCTCACATGTTTCTCTCCATTTGTCGCTGCGTTAAACACTATGCAGTAATAGGCCCGGCCCTATGGGGAGCATGTCTGTGCCCTCATGGAGTTGGCATCCCCATAGAGCCGTGCAGTCATCACAGTCAACCAGATATAGCAAAGTACTTTAAACGAGCCTCTGCTATAGAGTAGATAGATACATACAATTATAAGATCCAGATACTGCACGTTCACTTGTTTTTTCAATCACTCAGCAAATATTTATCAAGTGCTTAGCATGAAAAAGCCACTCCACAAAAGGAAATCTTGATTTCTGACAAACTTTCAAAGCTATGAGCTATGACATCATCCTCTCTCAAACAAACCAGCCATTATAAACATCCCCAAAGAGGCTTTATAAAGGCTTCTCTAGACAAGAGTTCTTAACCTAGGGCATGAGCAGTGGCTCTAGGGTCTGGGACTTCCTGGCAAGTGCATGCCAACTCGGACACGTCTGTGTGGCTGTGTGCTTGGAAGCAGGGCAGGGGAGAAGGTTCATTGTCTTTATCCAGTTCAAAAAGGAGTCGGCACTGCACCGCAGGTGAAGCCTCACGCCTCCAAGGTATCAGTTCGAGGCGTCAGAGATCTTCCTGCTCGGTTTCCACATTTGGAAATGTGGCTCCATGGGGCTGAGTGAATGGTGCTTGTTAACACCTCTTGGGTTACTATCCCAGCATCACACTCGCTCACTGTCTGATGAATTCCCTTCTGTCTCCTTCATTATTATGCTGTGAACAAGCACCACCACCTCTGCCTTACCATGTATCACGTGACGAAGGAAGACTCAGAGATAGACGAGGCAGAACTTGAAGATAAGCTCTGGAGACTCCTTTGCTTTTCTGACCCTGGAAAATTGCCTGCATCAAAGTCCCACACCATCATTATCCACATCCCATTACATATTATAAATCATGCGTGAAAAGAAGTTATCAGAAAAGGGATGGAGTGAGGACTATATTCAAAGCAAGCCCCTATGCGTCCCACATTAAAAACACAGCAACAACAACTGAAGAGAGAAGTAAATGAAATTATGTCCTTCTGCGTAGATTGAGTAAAAATCACTCCCTTCAACTGCCCCCTTTTCAAAGCAGCAAATAGAGACAAGCATTACTTCTTAGAGAATACACTTGATTTCTGTAGGTCAAGGCCAAATGTGGGTGGTTTATTCTGGGCTCACATTTAGGAATGCCTCCAATCCAGACTCTCCAGACCCACTGCCTGAATTGCTTATGCCTCCCTCCCACCCTCTGTTCCTGAGAAAAGCGTGAGAATAGATCATACAGTCCCCTGTCTGAATATTTCAGTTGTCCTATGTGGAAAGTGCTGTTGCCCATTCTGGGCAGCCCTCCCCCCATCAGACCTGAGAGCAGAAGGGGCAGCAGATGTGACTGCATTTCTTTTTTTTTTAAGATTTATTTATTTGAGAGAGAGAGAAAGAGAAAGAGAGAGAGAGTATGCAAGTGGGGGGAGGGGCAGAGGGACAGAATCTCTTGCAGATTCCCTGCTGAGCATGGAGCTTGATGAGGGCTTTGATCCCACGACCCATGAGATCATGACCTGAGCTGAAACCAAGAGTCCAACGCTTAACCAACTGAGCCACCCAGGTGCCCCAGACTTGACTGCTTTTTAAGAGCTTGTCTGGCTCTTGGAGTGCTCACCCCATGGAAGTCTAGAAGGAGGCAGCAGTGTGTGATGTATTGTATGGAGATGTGTAGGTGCATACACACAGTACAGGGATTGTGAGCTGAGCCCTTTTAGGGCTTTGGTATGTATTTTTCCTGCTTCATTTAAGAGTTCCCTTGTCTCCCCTTCCCAGTCTCAGGCTTTACTACATTTTTCATCACAACTGTCCTCTTAAACCCAACCCCATCTACTTGCATTTCCTGAACATGCCATGAGCAGATGCAATGTTCTTTGTTCATTCATTTTATGACTTAAACTTCACTGGGCTGGTATCAGGAGCAGACAGAATGAGGGAGATAGTAAAATTAGATGACTATTGTCAAGCTAGAGCTTGGTTTCCAAGTGACCTAGTTGAAGAGGATGAACACAGTCAATTTGTAGAATAGCCATGACTTTACAGTGTGACAAAAATAAAAGAATGGGTTATAACCTGCATTTTTGGGGGGCGCAGAAGAAGAGGAAGAGAGAGAATCTTAAGTGGGCTCCACGCCCCTCAAGGAGCCCGATGCTGGGCTCAATCTCACGACCTTGAGATCATGACCTGAGCTGAAATCAAGAGTCGGACGCTTTACCATTTGAACCACCTGGGCACCCATACCTGCATTTTTAAATTAGGAATTGAGAGTCCATATTGGATGAATTCATTTTTATCAAGGACTTGGGACCCACTATATGATCTCTTCTTCCTATCTTCATCTGTCTCTGGGATCACATGGTCATGCATGATGTTACTTTCATTTTAATCCATCTGGAGAGTTTCCAGAAGACTGAGAAAGAGAAAATGCTAATTTGGGAGTTTACTCAACATCATCTCATTTTATAATCCATAGAAAATAGATCTGAGCAAATGGTCAGATAAGTACACAACCAGGTCAGGGTCCCACGCTCTATTCAAATTCTGTTTTCTCATTAGTGGCCTTCTTATGACAGAACCCTGGAGAAGAAATGCATTTGAGCAAGTTTCAAACATCACAACATCTGCTATGAGCCAGAGAGAGACTTCAGGAGAAAACTACTGGGAAGCAAGGATGCAATTATCTCAAATTAAAAGCAGTTACAATGATTAATTTTAGTGTCCTGTGCACCACGGCCTCAGGACATCATGGAAAACTCCAGTGATTCATTACCATTCACATGTTCCGCCTGAGAGACAAAATTTTTCAAAAGAAAATGTTACAGTCTTAAATATTAAAATACATTTTTCCTACACGTTCAATTCTTGATGTGAAATAGTAAAAGTGAAAAAAGATCTCAAGTGAAAACAAACGTCTTGGCAAACCAGCGATTATCAAAAGAGAGAGAAAATGATGAGAATTTTATAGGCACTGGTGGGGAGAATTATGCCATTTCCCACCATGCAAACTTTTACAATTGTAACTTTTGATACCTTTTAAGGAGAAAATAACCATCAGCCTGCAACTTGAGAGGTTTTATGAGAACCATGAAGGGGCTTTCCCTTCACTAACATCTGTCTTCATTTGCTGGGTGCATGCTGTAGATTTCATGCTGGTTAGCTAAATCTAAGAAGTCAAAGACTTACTTAAATCAAGCGAATGAATAATGTATCCTTAGGCTAGAAATACAAAAAAAAAAGTTATATGAGAAGATTCTGGATTTTCTTATTTGTGTCCATTGTTCCCAGTAGCAAATGAGCAGAAAGATCAATATATGCAAATTCATAGACATTAAGTGGGGATCTGGGCTTATTTAAGTGGGTGAGAAAAAGGACTATAGTTCAAATGACATTGTTAGATATCTTCACCACATTTACGTTTCTAATATCTTTACCACGTTTACGTTTCTAAGTAACTGGATGAATACCTTTGTTTGTTTTGGTTTGCTTATGTTTTTGTTTCTGTTTCTTGGTCCTTTCCATACCCAGGCAGTTAGTATTATGGAATCACAGAAACTTTGGTTTTATTATGATTTCACCAGGATCTCAAACGTGTTTTTAATAATCACTTCCTGCAGATAATCATCATCGCAGATATTGTTATTTCATTTTATTTGTTCATTGATATTTACTCATCAACTGAATTTCCTCAAGTACCAATAGCTCTAATAAGAATTCATCTGTTAACACTGGATGCATGACAGATTGAGAGTCAGAACCATGTGGTGGACACATACTGATTTATCTTTGGTGAATATGCCATAGATTTTAATCTCTCAGGTACATTTGATTTTTTTTTTTCCAAATTAGGCTATACTTAACATGCTAACCATTAGAATGAACACTGAGAAATTGAATCAATTACCAATCAGCCAGCTCTTGGGTACCATGAAGATCCAATCCCAGCTCCTTATGGATTGAAGGCATGTTTTTGTGGGGAAACTAGACTAGAGATTTGTGGGTATGCAACCATTAAATTTGAAGGTTCTTCTTGAGGGGTTATCACTTCCTTGTAGAAACAAAGTATCATCTAACATATAATTGGCAGCGGAATTTTAGTTTTGATATTATGATTGTGTTATGATTATGTGTTATTATCTTTTGTTATTTGATTTATTTTATTATTTTTAATTATTTATTTATTGAATGAACATACAATGTTGTATTAGTTTCAACAATTCTCCACATTACTCAATGCTCACCATGATAAGTGTAGTTGCGTGGTTTTTATATTTAGTATTAACATTTTATTCATGTTGGATGAAACAAATATGAACTCAGTTGGAAAACATTTTATACAGTTCTCTATTTGGCATAGCACAACTTTAATTCTGGAATTCAAGTAATGTCTTCGAATATTTGTAAAACTCAACAATTACATATTAACCAGCCATCTTAGAAAAATTCTGGGGGAATTTGTCAGAATCTATGTAATCATCATTAACAATTAAGAAAACTGTCCTTAAGCTCTGCCCACCTCTACTACACCTTCTTCCTTTACTCTTGTCTTCTCTCCTTGTCCCTCTCTTCTTCCATCCAGTTTTTGCATAACCTGCTCCCTTGTGGCTTTGTGAATAAGGGACAACTTCTGGTTTTCTTCCAGAGACAAATTAACACTTCTTAAATTAACAGGGTACAGTTGGGCCTAGTAGCAGTAGAAAGAATTGCACACCTGCCCTTACTCGTCTGTGAATGTATTTGAAAAGTTGCTTTTGTAATAGCGCATGGCCTCTTTCATTTCTTTTCCCACCCTGCCTTGTCTTAGTGTTTCACGTTTTCCCACAAAAAGTCTTCCCCCAACTTAGCAAAGAATATCTCATAAGCAAAAAACCATAAAGGCAGAGGAGGATAATGAGTTTTGGAGGGGTATGTTCTGGTCAAATATTCTTTTTATCTGTAAACATAATTTCTGAGATTTTTTACGTCCAAATTTTAGAACCCATTCTTTCCTTTTATTTCAAAGATGTCATCTATTGCACTTTTTGTCCAAAATAACCAAATCAAGAGTAACCCTGTGGACATCGGCTGCTTCCCAAAAGTCTCTTCACAGACCCTAAGGTGGGAAATTGCACCCCCAACTTTTTGGCTTCCTTCCTTATGGTAGGAAGCTGAGCTCATGGGTCACACAGTTAAGACATCTACTTGGTTAAGTGAATTACTACTAAGTATTCTGAAATATAATGGTTTAAAAAAATTAACGTATCCAGTCATGGCCCACCTAATTCATTCAACTTTAGTCCCTGGTTGGATATCAAACCAGTAGGAAGGACTCAATACATAAATACCAAATGAATGAACCGATTCAGAATCACTCAGGGAAATAATTTTGGGGTGCATCTAAGTGGTTCTGGTGCTAGGGAGCCCAAGCTGTTGGGTGACACAAAATGAAGAATTAACTGAATATCTAGCATCTCCTACAAAGCTGTGTGCAAGGTGAGCACTCCATGAGTATTTGATGGATGAAACTCATTTCATTTCTATTCCCACTCCAACTTGGATATTTTTGGTCTATCGACTTGACCCACTTTTGGTTTGCCCCGGAAACTGAATCCGATAACTCCTGCCAAAAAGCAATGGTGATATCCAAAATATTTATTAGTTGGTACAGGGAGTGCCCCAACCAGTCAGCATTGGTACTTGCCCACTAAACTCATGGGGGGGCTTGCCCACTAAACTCAGTCGTGCCCACAAATCCTGCAATCACAAATCCTTCTGGAGGCTCAGCAGTCTCCAGGAGGCTGCCTTTCCTTGCTATGAGAAGACCTAGCCCCTAACCACATTTTCTCTTTTCTTTCTTTCTTTCTTTCTTTCTTTCTTTCTTTCTTTCTTTCTTT
>NW_023270442.1:7840066-7903122 GCF_011800145.1 Mirounga leonina
TCTTTCTTTCTTTCTTTCTTTCTTTCTTTCTTTCTTTCTTTCTTTCTCTCTTCTTTCTTTCTTTCTTTCTTTCTTTCTTTCTTTCTTTCTTTCTTTCTTTCTTTCTTTCTTTCTTACCAGCCATCTTAGAAAAATTCTGGGGAAATTTGTCAGAATCTATGTAATCATCATTAATTTAGCAATTCTCAAAGGTAACCCAGAGTTCATCCAGCTGCAGTTTATTCCATTGATCACAATAATCCGCCCCACCCAGAACTTTCCCCATGAAAGGAATCTTCTTGGAGTGGCCATCTGGATTGTATTATCCTAATCAGAGTGTGTGGAGCGTACAAGGTGCAGACACTATTTCCACTGGAGAGTCGGGCTCACTAATTCTTGGATGTGCCTTTTCCTTTTCTTTTACCCCTCTGTTTCTTTTATCTCTTCTGAATGGCTGTTTGATGGTTTTACTGAACTTAAAAAATTAAACTGCAATAAATTTTGTTTTGTCGGCGCAACTCATATGGCCGAAAACTGCTGCCCCCATTTCTGCACATTAGACCTGGGGAAGAGGTGGGACTAAAGCTTTACCACAAAAACCTTCCCTCTTGGCGATAATTCTATAACCTGGAAAAGCTTCAGCTCGAGCCTGGTTGAGGCCTGTTTGCCAAAATGCAGACCAGGCCCCCAAATTTAGCTTACAACTTTTTTCGAGGCTTGATTCCCAGGAATTGTTATGCAGATACCTACAGATTTTTGTGTGTTCATATAGAATAAACCACTTTGATTAACAATATGGTATAATACATGTGAATGTACAACACTACTGGCAAACAAGAACTGAAAACCAGGGATATTAAAATACTTCCTTTTTGGTGTTTTTAATTTAATGTCACTAAGGCCCTGGAATTTTGACTCTCTTATTTATAACTTAGATAAAAGATGAAAGCTAACATTTATCAATTATCAATCAGTTAATACATTAGGATATTTTTATCTCCATTTATATTGCCCTGCTATAAAAATGAAAAGAAATAAAAGACAATAAGTGCAGATATGGTGTTCTGTCTTTCAAATGAACAGTTTCCCTTCAAAGGATCCCACGTAATTAATGAGTATTTGATCTTTGTTCTGTACCAACAAATGTTGGGGGTATGATCAAACAAAGATGAGCAAACAAATGTTGGGGGCTCTTTTATATGTCATTTTAACTAACTGATAAACAGTAAATTTAGATTTGTTATCAGCTAAGGAAAAACTTATTTAGAATAATAGAATATATACCAAACAAAACAATTTAGAAGCCAGTAGGCTACATGTGAACCGGCAGCCAAATAGTGGCTTAAATAAATGGTTTATTTTCTCAGATGCCAGAAAGTCTGGGAACAGACAGTCCAGTGCTTTTGCGGATGTCAATAATGCCACTAAGAACCAGGCTCTCTAGCTTGTCTTATATTGCATTTGACTTCATGGTCACAAAATGATTCTCACAACTCCAGCCATCACAACCTCATTCCAGACAGAAAGAAGAGGGCAAGTGTAAATGGCCAAAGCTTTCTTCTCACAAGGTCTTGCCATTATCATCTGAGAAGAATTCTGTGAGTCTCATGGGCCCAAAACCATTTCACATTGTCACTCCTTAACAGCAAGCAAGAATGAGAATTTTATTTTAAATTTTGGTAGGCAGGAATGAACAGAAGTTGAATAAGCCAGCTCATAATATCTGCTGCAAATTCTTCTGACCAACACAGGCAGCTCTTTATGGGTATAACATGGGTTTCCTCAGACTGCACAGGTTTTCAGGCAAAAATATGCATCATCCTAAGTCTCCCTGACTGTTCTCGGACTTCTCCCCCACATGCTATTCCAGACCTACAGGACGCTGCATCAGTCCTCCTAAATATTTCCAGACACCTCTAGAGGATGTTTTGTGCATACACACAAACTCAGCTCTGAAATATACCGTGCATGTCCATTTTCCTCTTGTCTTACACTGGCTTCACATAGTAATCCATTGTTGAGGGGTCTGATGTTTCTAAAAGGGCAACAAGTCAGTGTCAATGCCACCGTATCCTATTGTTTCTTATCACTGTGGCCATTGGCAAGATTGTCCATGCAGCTTCTCTGCAGAAACTCTCCCCCAGCATTCAAACCCATAATCCAGCTAACAGTGACCTGTCTTCCTCGAGAGGCCGTGTGGGGAAGACATACATACCTCCAGAAGTGATGAGTATCCCTCTCATCACCTGTGAGTTCCCTGCGTCAGGTCATCCTCCTTTGTGCTCTTAACCCCCTGCAGAGTGTTAGTTGGAAAAATTCTTTCTGTTTCTAGTTTGGTCCATTCCATAGGGCTCAAGTAAAATTGCTTAAGGTTGTCCCTGGGACCATGCAAGTACCTGCCATATTCACGTTTATTCTCCTTTCAATTCTCAGGATGATTTTCTTGGTCCAATTACATATGCCTTAACTTTTTTTTCTCTGTGTATGATTTTTCATCTTAGGAAGCTTTCCCAAGCTTCATGCCAACCTCCCACAGATACTGAGTACCCTCTGATTTATCCAAATCAAGGGGTAAATTCAGTTTAGGTTGCCAAGCTGGGATTTATTACCTTTAATAAATAATTTTTATTTATGTAAAAAAGAATGTTACCATTTAGTAAATGTTAAGTACAATATATCTTTCCCCATCTTAACTTCATTGTCCATAACCATCCACACCCATGCCTATTTCAGGATGTCAGAATGATTTTCCTCTTCAAACTCCAGGTTCCACGTGCGTTTACATTTATGCTTTCCACCTCTCACGTCAAGTCAGTATACTAATACTCTTGAAATTATGAGCCCGATGCGTCATGGAGGGTTCACTAACAAAGGAAACCACAGTTTATGGTTTTCGATCTGTTTATGCCTCTGCAAGGAGAAGAAATCTGATGAGCTTCTTAGATCATCATCACATTCGAAAACCTCCTTCAAGCCAGCCCAAGGAACTCTCACTAGGGAATGTTTGTGACAAAGAGAAACTACATCTTTGTTTCTTCTCCTATCCCCCAATCTGGAATTTGAAGTTCCAGATGAGATTCTGTGCGGGATGGAGATAAAGCTAGCAGTGTTGTAGAAGCAAAGCGTGGCCTTCAGAGATGGGAAAAGAAAGGCAAGTAGAGGGTGCCTGGGTGGCTCAGTCAGTTAAGTGTCTGCCTTTGGCTTAGATCATGATCCCAGACTCCTGGGATCGAGTCCCTCGTCGGGCTCCCTGTTCAGTGGGGAGTCTGCTTCTCCCTCTCTGTCTGCTCCTCCTTCTGCTTGTGCTCTCTCTCAAATAAATAAATAAAATCTTAAAAAAAAAAAGTCAAGTAGAAACTAGAGCACCAATGTACCTAAGGCCCCCTAGACCATAACTATAAAACAGCTGGTGAAGATTAATGCTGAGAAACGAGTGCCATAGAGCTCATTAAACCCTGGTGTGAGAATCTAGAATGAAGTTAAAATACACGTATGGAATAAATTTAGTACAAGTAAAACAATGGCAGTTATGAACACAGTATTCAGAGGGCACCCACATCCATGTGTAAACCAGATTTTCAGGTTTCCTGGCACAAAGGAAGCTACTTGGGAAGAATGTATACCTAGAATGAGAATGAATGAGATAATATTTTTAAACTTACCATACCAATAAATACCCCTGACCAAACTGAGCATCTCGTCTCTGTGAGCGATTGCCTCCAGAAAAGTCAGAAAATGTATGTGATCTGGTAAAATGTACCAGTATTGAGTTTTGTGAGGGTGTGGGTTTGCGGTAACACCTTTGGAGTAACCCTTTTAAAATCAGAAGGGCCTCCAGGGCGCCTGGGTGGCTCAGTTGGTTAAGTGACTGCCTTCGGCTCAGGTCATGATCCCGGAGTCCCTGGATCGAGTCCCGCATCGGGCTCCCTGCTCGGCAGGGAGTCTGCTTCTCCCTCTGACCCTCCCCCCTTTCATGTGCTCTCTCTCTCCTCTCATCCTTTCTCTCAAATAAATAAATAAAATCTTTAAAAAAAATAAAATAAAATCAGAAGGGCCTCCAAATAGAACATTATTAAATAAAAACCAATGGCTTCAGACCTTACAACGTGATTTCGGTATTGGACTGTTGAGATCCACTCAATAATTGAGATCCCAAGCCTTTGGTTGGAGATCTTGCTAAGTCAAAAGCTATACCTTTGCTCTTTTTCCACCTGAGGTAAATTATTTCTTCCAAGAAATGACTTTTATTTTTTTGGCAAGTAACCTTCTGAGATGCAAAAAGGAACTGGAACTTTGAAACAGATAATTTACCTCAGATGGGCTATGCCATTTATTTCCAGAAACCAGTTTAAAGTGTTTCTTTACTCTGACTATTGGGTCAAATCCTTATTAATAAAATGTGTGCTACTGGAAAGGGAAGACACCTTTGTTACTTAATACATGTGTGGTCATTTATATTTGGCGCACATAAATGTCATGGAGAACAGGAAAAAATATAATTCATGAACAAAATGCATTTTTATGCTACTGTCCCTTTGCCAAATTAAGTATTATGGTTGGAAATTTAGGGTGGAGGCTCACTTTGGAAAAAAGGACTCAGATTGTCTTGGGAGTTTGCTTTCATCATCAAAGGGCTTTTATGTGTTTGGAGGGATCATCAATTCCTGATTTGGTAGTAGAGAATATTCTTACTTTGCAAAACTACTGCTGAGTTCTAAACAGCTTGGTTACAACTCCTGCTTTTGACTAGAAGCTTCTTCCACTTTTTTTTTTCCAATATTCAATTTTGAGACAGTCAAAATAGGATGGAAAAATACATCGTCTACATCAGAAATAAAACTCTCTTGAAGTTACCTAGACGATGCTGTCCTGACAAGCTTTTCCTGTCCAAATCTATTTATGAAAGATTCATTAATGTCCAGATTTTAGAACTGAGAGGAAAATTACAAGAGCTTTTTTTTTTTTTAATTTTTTAAGTGATGAAAACAATGCCTGAAATTCATTTGTCATTAGCTTTGTTACAAGGACAGTGTTGTTCTAGCCATAACCATTTAGGATCTGAGCCTAGGTACCTAGGGCCTACTGGAAAGACCCACATAGTTCAAAAGCCAAACAAACACACAAGCGAAAACCAACTTTGTGTTCATATTTTCTGCCTGCATTAAATGTTAAATTGGAGTTTAATTCAGAAAACAAACTTACTTTTAAATACTTTCACCTTCTAAACTGAAGTTAAAAACACACATAGAAGGAGCAGTATTTCTTTGACCTGTTCAATCATCCAAGGTACTAAAAGTCACTTGCTCACACCATGATGTAAAATGAGTGAGTGATAAAGACACCTGATTTTATTTCTGCCCACCTCTCCTCTGGTGACACAGTTTGAGATGGGTCAAAAGAAATTTTTTTTTTAAAGATTTTATTTATTTATTTGACAGAGAGAGACACAGCGAGAGCAGGAACACAAGCAGGGGGAGAGGGAGAGGGAGAAGCAGGCTTCCCGTGGAGCCGGGAGCCCGATGTGGGGCTCGATCCCAGGACCCTGGGATCATGACCTGAGCTGAAGGCAGTCGCTTAACCGACTGAGCCACCCAGGCACCCCAAGAAATTTTTTTTTAAGATTTTATTTATTTATTTGACAGAGAGAGACACAGCAAGAGAGGCAACACAAGCAGGGGGAGTGGGAGAGGGAGAAGCAGGCTCCTCGCAGAGTAGGGAGCCCGACGCAGGGCTCAATCCCAGGACCCCGGAATCATGACCTGAGCTGAAGGCAGACGTTTAACGACTGAGCCACCCAGGCGCCCAAATAAGAAGTATTTAATAGATGGAGCAGTTGCTGTTACATCTGTCACGAGTGCGCTATGAAGGTACACACACGAGTTGTGTCTTTCCACAATGTCAGCTTTTTTCAATCATAAAGCAAAGTTAAATCACAATTATAAAGCAGATTCGGGATCCAAACTCAATGAGGTTTCACCATGTGATTCAACTTGGCTTCTTACACAGCACACAGAGCAGGACAGAAGACAAGCCACACAACAGGCAAGGTAACAGAAGGCTGTAAGAAGTGAAGGAACCAAATGTGGAGTCAGTCTGTGGGCACGGGGTTGAGATGAGGCCTCGGTCTGGTCTGGGTCAGCTCTCTGCACTTACAGCTTCTTACGTTCAAGCAGTGAAAGGTCTCGGTTCTGCTCAGAGATGGTGGCAGCAGCCTTTTTTAAGTGGTCAGACATAGAAGGGTCACATCTGAAGAGTCTGACAGTTGGCTGCCAAAATCCGCGTCTTTTTAAAGGGATTTAATCAGTTTCAGGTCCCTGCAGACCTCCTCTGGTTCTGCTCGTTCTCAGATCTGGGGTGTCAGCTGAAGTTGGTCCTGGAGATACCTCCCAGCTGCAGTACCTGAACTGCTTCCGTCACTGTTTGACACAAACTCCTGCTTGACATGAGAGACTCCATCTTGCTCTCTCCAACATCTAAGTTGATAAGCTCTAATAACTGCACTTTGCTTAGGAAGTCATGAGGAACTTTCTATGACAAATATTCAGCGTACAAGTATTTCCTTCACTCCTCAGATGTGATCTTCAAATATTCACAGACTACTCCTCCATTCCTAAGTTCTTTAAAAGGCAAAATATGGTGAGAGGTCAGCAAACTCATCAGTGTTACTCCATGCTGTAGAAACTGCCTTTTGTATCTACTTACCTTTATGTCCAAGGTTGAAGCCCCTTTGAAATTCCAAAACCAATGACCAAAAACGCCAAACCAACATAAATAGACCATTTCAAGAGCCTGAAATTTGTGTTGAAAACATCTGGCTCACACTGTCTTTTCTCCCCAGTGGTGCTCTCAACTTGTCATTTGTTATTCATATAAATGGTGAGCAAGGTTTGGTGTCTGAATGTTTACTTCTAGCTCCTGTCATGTGCGCATGTGATTTTTGCCCAAGTATTCATCACCACAATCCTGTATGATATGAAAAATAAATTCAAAGTTGCTATAACTCAGCTTTTTTTCCTATCATATATGATGACAGTACCTGCTTTAATTATCTTAGAACTTATTGTGAGGATAAAAGGAATTTTTTTTAAAAAGGAAATGTGTGGAAAGAACTTAAAACACAAACACCAACGCATTAAGCAAATGTGTATGCATGGCATGCAACGCTGTATCTGTTGAGCTTGGCAACTGATTGTGACCATGTTTTTACCACCAGAACTCTCATTGTCATGGGTAATGTAATCCAAATATTTTAGTTCCCACTGAAAGAGTCAGGAATAAATAAGACAAACACTGCATGTTAATTCCGGCGTGGAGCCTGAGCATAACAGAGAGTTGAATGAGGAAATCTGGTTTGGTGTCAAGCCCAGTAAAATGAAGAGATGTTTGTTGATGGGCTATGTTCCCTGCTGAGAGAGTAGTTTGAATTTGGACAAAATAATATTCAGCTTCAATTTCTCTTTGGAGTCGTTATTGCTCCTGGATTCTCTCTAGTTTGAACCTTGTAGGGGTCATCTGTGCCTCTGTCTTCTCTAATACTCCCTACTTCAATGAATCATACTTCATGCTGCCAGGATGACCACCCAGAAATCCTGTTTATGTAGGACTTGGCTTCTGCAGAGTTCATCTTAAGTCCTGAACAGCTGAGTTGGGAGTTCCACAATGGTCTCCTGTTTGTCTCTGGGCACGGGTGGAAACATGGTCATCAATAAGGCCTAACAGCCATCTGGAAGTTCATCTGTTGGGAATTCTCTTCTTCTCACTGCATCCATTGGACTATCTGAAGTGGGCATGTGTTTCTTGAGTACGGTCTTGGTGGAAAAGAATGTATACATCAGGAAAGGCAATGTGCATAGGAATCAGGAAGTTGAGATGAAAGAATCTAGAAATGAGCAATCCACCAATGTACACCTTGTTGCCTGCTCCTTCTATTCCTTCTATCTGATCTTATAGTCTTATTACTTTTACCACTAAAAACCAGTGGGGTCTGATTGGTGAAGTCAGTAATGCTGATACTTTAAGATTTAGGGAGGGTCATGTTAGATTTTGAAATGGATGGAGGAGCTTATTGAATTTCCTTTCAGTGAAATGCAGGAGGCTCTGGAGATTGAGTTATCCTACAGGGGGGTGTGCCTTTATCTTTGGTTAGGTTCTTGTACATCTCCATAGAGACAGAAGCTAACTTGTAGCAATCAATAGAAATGGAAATAGGTCCTGTCTGTGAAAGTATAAATTGTGTCCCTTGGAAATCGTAACCGATGATCAATACCTGGGGGTATTGAGCAGTTTATCGGGTTTTGCATGCATCCATAAATTTATTTCAACATTTCTACTATAAATGTGCGGTCCTTTGAGTTCTTTGAACCTGTCATCACATCTCATTGGTTCACTCACTAATTAATGAGCTAAAAAAAAACCTTTGACACATATCCATTTTATATTTATATGGGAATTGTGATTTTATCTTATTTTAAAAATCACCTATCAAAAGATAGATGTGTCACACGCACACACACACATAGCATATGCATACATATATATATCTCAAGCTCTCTATCAGTTTTCTATATCAGATATGAATTTACTATAACAATTATTTGGTAGGTTCAAAATGAGGGAGCTAAAGATAAGGGAAGAATAACATAATACTATCAGTCATGATTATCAGAAGGCCACCTTCAGGGTCAGAGCTAATGAAGCTTCTAGAATTGACCTGTAGAAGAGTGAAGGGCCCAAGGGGAGTAGGTGGAGTAGAAGGAGGGACTGGTAAATTGATAAGGTGCCAAAAGTAAGCTTAACTTCATGATATCACTTTTAGGGGAGCCCATGTATTTAAGTCTGATATTCATCATAAATTTAACTAAGCTCAAATTTTAAAATTGGTATTTGGCTGTATTTCTCCTTTATCATTTCCAGGGTGGTAAATGCTATTTTCCCCAAATGACTGGAATAATATCTATTCCACATGCTGTGCTTACACTGTGCTGTTGACACTCATCTCGTTGAGGGGTGAGGGGTAGTTAAGTCCTCTCCTCCCTCTTTGAAACTGATCTAGGTAAACTAAGACTAGAGCGAATTTACATTAGAACCAATAGGACTTCCAAGGCTACCTTCTAAAAAACACGTTATCTTGGGACTATTGCTCTTGGAATCCCACTCCCTCATTGTGAGGAAGCCCAAGCAGCTTGGGATTAGGGCCACATGGAAGGCACGTGTGGAGAGGAATCAACCCACAGGCTCTGATGAACTCTCAGCTGTTGGCGAGCATCGCCTTCCCAGTCGTGGATGAACCCTTTTGGAAGTGGCTCCTCAGGTTCTGTACTGAGTTGTTCCAGCTGATGCCTCAGAGAACAGAGAAGAATCTCTTCTACAAAGTCATGTTCAAACTACAGATTTGTGAGCTAATTCAATGATGGTTTTTTGAAGTCACTACATTTTTTTTTAGGAGTTTTGTTTGTAGCAATAGACAACCAACATATCTTGCTATATTGGGGTCTTGAAAATTTGCATTTTGAATATTTCTAAAGAATTAAAATTCCTCTAGTAAAGAAGTAGAAAATGACCATAACATATTAAATTAAATTTATCCATACGAAAAGAGAAATGCAGACAAATGGGAAACCCATATAGCCCATGTTCTTTCTGTGCTCAGTTGGAGCTCAATAATTTTTTTTTTTTTACTTTAATTATATGACTATTTCAAGAACAAGTTCAGAATTGTTTGCAATCACCACTATTATTCATGAATAAATATTTAGATGGAAAGTTCTTGTGTGTGTTTTTGTGTGGGGGTGTATCCTCTGAGAGGCTTATGCTGCTCACTACCATGTGTATTTTGGCTCATTCAATTCTTACTGGCTCGGGATACAGACACTATCATTGTCTTGAGACCCTCAAGTTCACATTCAGCAGATTTTTTTATCTCCGTCCAGTGTTCGTCCCAGTCTAATTATCTTTCTCTTCCTAAACTCAGGATGTCTCTGCCAAACTCTGATAGCTACTAATTTTTTCAGCCCCCTTTACAGGCTCACTTGCCTGCCCAGAAAAGAGGTACTTTTTTATTGTGGTAAAATATACAATGCAAAATTTACCACTTTAGCCATTTTTAAGTATACAGTTCAGGGGCATTAACATTGCTGTGCAACCATCACCACCATCCATCTCCAGAACTTTCTCATCATCTCAAACAGAAACTGTACTCACTAAACAGGAGCTCCCCATTCCTTTCTTCCCTCAGCCCTTAGTAACTACCATTCTATTTTCTCTTTCTATGAATTTGACCATTCTGAGTACCTCGTGTAAGTGGAATCATTCAACATTTGACCGTTAGTCTCTGGTTTATTTCTCTTAGCATAATGTTTGCGAGTTTGTTTGTTTTAGAGAGGGAGGGGATAGGAGCAGAGGGCGGGGGTAGGGGCTGATGGGGAGAGAGAATCTTAAGCAGGCTCCGCGCCAAGTGCAGAGCCCAATGCGGGGCTTGATCTTACAACACTGAGATCATGACCTGAGCCAAAATCAAGAGTCCAATGCTTAACCGACTGAGCAACCGGGCGCCCATCTTAGCATAATGTTTCTCAAGTTCACCCATACTGTAGCATATATCAGAATTTCATTCCTTTTTGTGGTTGAGTAATATTCTATCATCATATCATATATCATACATGAACATAAAATATTTTGTTCATTCTTTTATTCACTGATAGACATTTGGCTCGTTTCCACTTTTTAGTTATTGCGAATAACACTGTTATGAATATTGGTATACAAATATCTGTTTGAGTCTCTGCTTTCAATTCTTTTGGGTATATACTCAGAAGTAGAATTGTTGGATCATATGACAATGCTATGTTTAGTTTTTTGAGGAACTGCCGTACTAGAAAATCTATACTTTGAAAGAGGAGCATCCTCCTAGTAAATATATTATTTGGTGATATAAAAAATTGTGTAATTTTTCATTTTTTCCTAATGGCTGCATTTCATTCATGTTATGTTAATGCTTAACATAAATCATATGACTCTAGGCCAATTCACCATTACCTGTGTTAGGGTAGACCATTTTCTCACTGGTTTCCACTTCTAATTAACTTCATTTCTGATCATGCTTTGAAATGAATCTTCCATTCCAAGGAAAAGAAGACAAAACAGAAAAAGCCCAACAAAAAGCATTTGAACATCTGATGAAGTCCTCTACACACAGGGATTTGTTTGCTGCTTTTATCTGTGTGTGTGCATGTGTGTGTGTGTGTGTGTGTGTAAAGAGAGACAGAGTCAAAAATTTATTTTAAGGAATTGGTTCATGTGATTGTGGAAGCTGGCAAGTCCCAAATCTGCAGGGGAGGACAGCAGGCTGGAGACCCAAGGAAGAGCTGGTGTAGTTCAAGTCCAAAGGCAGTCTGTAGGCAGACTACCCTCCTCCTTGGGGGAGGTCAGTCTTTTTCTTAAGGCCTTCAACTGATTGGATGAGGCTCACCATATTATGGAGAGTAATCTGCTTTACTCAGTCTATTGATTTGAGTGTTAATCTCATCTAGAAAACAGCTTCACAGCAACATCTAAGCATGTTTGATCCATATCTGAGGACTGCGTCCTACCCAAGTTGACACATAAACTTAACCATCATAATAACAACGTACTTCCTTTAAAAACAGGATGAATGTATAGAAAGTTTAAATTCTGCAACTTCATTGGTTCATCATTTCTTAGCCTCTGACTTATCTTAGCCATTCATCAGGTTTCATTTTACTCATAAGTTATTTGTATGTGTTTCCAAATATTTTTGAGGACAAATTTTATCTTGACAATTGACTTACATTTTCCTTAAACCTTGCATCAAGATTTATATTTTTTAATATCCTACCAATATCACCTATTAAAGCACTCAGAGGAAATTTACTGTTTAGCAAATACTGATATGGAGCCTCTGAAGCCTCAGGTTATCACCGACTTCCTTCCTAGAATCACCAGCATCTCTCCCATAGCACCCATCAGAATCTTTGTGGCTTATAGTTATTACCTCCATTCTATCCCAAGTCCAAAACAGTTCAGTGGGTCTTTTTTTTGTATACCTTTTTTCCCCCATGATTTCCATAAAAGAAACTCATGTCCTAAGTTCATTTCTAGGGCTAAGTTTTTGCTGCCATACCCCTAGGAATGCCTTTCTTCGCCTATCCCAATCCCACCCATTGTTTAGGGAATAGTTCACATTCCTTCTCCTCCACAAAGTCTTTCCCAAGCATCCAAGTCTATATTACTCTCTGCTCACTCTATGGCCCATTTTATCTGTAACTTAACCGTTGGTAACAAAGCATCCTACACGTGTTTGTTGTTTAGTAGTTTCATCTGATGTTGACCTCCCAAAAGAGAGTTCAAGCATGGAGAAATTCATTCTTTTATCTGCTTTACCCTTCTCTATACAGAGAGATAATTAGTAAGTATTTTTCCAAAAAATGAATTAAACGAAAGACACCGCGATCCTGCTCTGTATAAGATAAATCCTGTGCATTTCTAAACTTTACCTTGGGTTTGCAGTAAGTGTATATGTGTTGGGCAAGTGTTTTTGACATTATGTTTATGTATGACTTTGGGAACAACGTTCTTCATTTTGAATCACTGGCATTTTAATGGTCTTGTCAAAACCTTATCTTTGACCATTTTTTTTCCTACCGAATGCAGGGCTATTTCACTTGAACTCAGTGTTTACCAAGCTGAATCGTCTCATTCCCCTTGGATAATCTCCAACCAGAGTTATCTATAAATGATACCTTAGGGATCCTCTTTTCAGACTCAATCTGGTTTTTGTTTTACAATTGCAAATAAATAAAACCATAAATTAAAGTACATGGAAAAGCATACGAACTAAACTGCTTTTTCAGCAAACTCATGTACAGCTGTTTAAATCTGCGCAGACATTTAGGTTCTGTTCACAGTCCCATTATTAATATTTTGTATAACTTCCCTTTCGCCATTTCTCCTTCCCAAATTGGTCTCATATTTCAGGAGGTACATTGCAGTGTGTATCATTTGGTTTGGGCTTCGGATAGTGACACAGGACTGCAACACTGCTTTCATGTCACAGTATGTCAAACAGTGTAGAAATGTCAAGTATTTTTAGTCTCTGCATCATAGTTGCGACAGGATTCCAGACTCCCAGTGTGCCCTTCATCCCCAGGGCCCAAAATCACAGTGAGTCATTTCTCTAGGGAATAAAAGAGGTTTCCATCCAAAAGAAGTTTTAGTTTTCAGACTGTATGTTAAATTCCCAGCAGCATTTATAATCGTAACAAGTGGTTTTGTGTTGTTTTGTTTTTTAAAGATTTTATTTATTTGACAGAGAAAGACACAGCGAGAGCGGGAACACAAGCAGAGGGAGTGGGAGAGGGAGAAACAGGCTTCCCGCCGAGCAGGGAGCCTGATGCGGGGCTCCATCCCAGGACCCTGGGATCATGACCTGAGCTGAAGGCAGACACTTAACGACTGAGCCACCCAGGTGCCCTGTTTTTGTTTTTTAAGATCTTATTTATTTATTTAGAGAGCTTGAGCAGGGGGAGGGGCAGAGGGAGATGAAGAGAGAGAGAATCTCCAGCAGACTCTGAGCTGACCGCATAGCCTGATGCAGGGCTCCATCGCATGACCCTGAGATCATGACCTGAGTAGAAACCCGGAGTCAGACACTTACCTGACAGAGCTACCCAGGCTCCCCACAACTGGTTTTTCAATTTATATATAATCATTTTCACTCTTAACTATGTAAAGATATAATAAAATGTTACTACTAACTGTTCAAGAGGTAAGAAGACAGGTTTTGAAAAGCTATTGGAACCCCTACATATTACAAGGGAAAATCTGTCACCGTGTGAGGTGAAAGCAAATGGAACATTCCCACTTCACCCCACTAGAGGTCTCAGTTTATATTACTTTTTTTCCAGGAAAGTTAAGATACTGCTATTGTGGATTCTCTGATAAGCAAATATTGCTAGAAAGAGCAACTGCCATGAGAGTAACAGTACTTATTAGAATCCATGATAAATAAAAACAAGTCCTAGTACCTTTTCCCAGTGTTTAAACTTTTGTTCATTTCCTCTTATGGTAACATTCGTCATTTAAAAAAATCTTTTTAAGAAGTCACAATACTCTCTGTATCTGAATAGACATGACAATGTGTTTCTTTATGTGAAAAAAAGATCGCAATAAATGAGAAATACAGTTTGTGTCATTTCTAGTGAACTTAGGAAAAAAAAATAACACCCACAGGCTCGCCTTTTCTTATAATTGTGATTTGATATTTCTAGAAGCCCTGACTTTCCATCAGTAAACTGATTGATCAAAAGTGTATGCCATTTATTTTATAATTTATTCTGAAATGTGAGCCCAGGAAAGGGGGGACATGGAATTTTGATTTCAAGCACTGAGACAGTAAAGTAGTAGTCCAGGACCTTGGTCATCTAGGATAGCCATTGCCATCATCATCTGGTCTCAATTGTAGTGAAAATAAAATTTCTCAAAAAGACACTCATAAAATTGGGAATTGATTAAATTCATCATCAAAAAAATATTTTTACTCTTAACTCAATACTTGGAAACATAGATTGATCCTGTGGAGTAGACTTTACCACTCGATGACTTATTCTAGTGCAGCATCCTCCAGGGCATGGATAACTCCAGTTTGTCCATGCTTTTGTTGGAGCTGATAAACTTGTCAGTTTCTAGAAGCTTCTGCAGGCTAATTTAATTCAGATCAGTTCTTATTACCGAGAAACCTTCTGAAGTAACTGAGCTGGTGAGTCCGTATGTCACGGTGGGATTAAGCGTCATGTGCGCCAGATACTAATCTCTATAACAATAGTATCATTACTCTGGTGTGTCAGAAGCTTTACCTAGAATGTCCTTTATTTTATTTAGAACAATCCTTTAGGTAGATCTTTATTTACAAAAGAGGAACTTGAAACTCAAAAGAGATGAAGTAATTTGCAAGCTGCCAAAGAAATATACAAGCCCAGACCTGTCTGCTTCAGGAGCTGCAAGAAGGCAGATTCCCTTACAAAGTCACCTCATTGCTAGTAACTGGTAAATGTTCGAAGCCAAGGTTGCTCTTTGCGGGAAGCCCCTGTTTGTCAATGAATACAACTTTTATTGAGTTTCTACTACGTGTGAACTACAATTCTAGGAACTCAACGGGAGGGAGAGCTATAAAAAAAAATGTGGTTCTGTTATTAAGAAACATAAAATCCACTCAGAGAGAGAGAGCAAAAGAGCATAAAATCCGGATGAACGCTTTTATGGGAAATGCATGCTTGCTGGAGAATTTAGCACATGAAAAATGATGCAGTCAAAACTGAGAAACTTCAAGCGATTCTGGGCTAAAAAAAGGTCGTTTAAACCAAATCTGGTATTTCTTTTTTAACAAACAACTAAAATGACACTATAATAGGGGGGGAAATGAAAAAAAATGTAACATTTTAAAAGAAGATGGCTGCATGATGTTAGCCTCTCTGTGCAACTTTGTGAGTTGAATTCTATTATCAGGATAGAATTAATTACAGTGGGCAAACCAAAACGCATGTTCAACAACACTCTGGCCCTTTTAAGGTTGTCATTTGGGAAGTACATACACCTTTCCTGGTAATGCTGCCATAGTTTCAATATTTTTGGAATGGATCCATTGAAATTGCCTTTGGAGCCTGCAGCTCATTCTTTGAATATCTCTTGTGGTGGCAAATCGCTCTTTGAAGGAGGATTTTATTTTGGATGAAACTAAGGGTCTTTGCAGCCAAGTATGATGACTAAGGTGGGTATCTAAGCTGGATTATGCCATTTTTGGTCAAAAATGAAACACAGCTGCAAGGTCACAAAACAAGTTGCTTCTCTGACTGGCTACTCTTGGTTTCATGACTTACAGTCCAAAGTGATGAATCTGGGGGGAGAGGGTCATTAATTTAGGTATGTGAGTTTTGGCATATTTATCTTCAAAGGTCACATTACTTGCTTCTGTAACTTCTGTTTGTTTATTTAAAAATTATAATACACAAATAGTCAATACTTTCTCTAGGTAACTTTTCAGCAAATTAAGCTGACCTACCTAGGGGAGTACGTTGGGATGGAGCCAGCAAGGCAAAAAGCATCTTTCTGGGTCTCTTACACATAGTTTTTATTCTTTTCCCTGTTTCTTCAGTCCAACTGGTGGTACCATCTATGCATTCCACTTGTCATCATGAGGAGCTGGGAAAGATGGGGTCACATGACTCAGTCACTTTGGCTACTGCTATTCCTCTCCCAATATCTGGAACATGTCTGCAGTGGACTGAATGTTTGTGTCCCCACAAAATTCATAAGTTGAAATCCTGACCCCAAGGTGGTATTTTTTTTTTTTTAAGATTTTATTTATTTGACAGAGAGAGACACAGAGAGAGAGGGAACACAAGCAGCGGGAGTGGGAGAGGGAGAAGCAGGCTTCCCGCCAAGCAGGGAGCCCGATGTGGGGACCATGACCTGAGCCGAAGGCAGACCCCAACGACTGAGCCACCCAGGCGCCTCTCTCTCTCTTTCTATCCCTCTGCACTTCCCCCTGCTCTCTCTCTCTCTAAAATAAATAAATAAATCTTAAAAAAATACAATTCTTGGGGAGCCTATGAAATATATATTTCATATATATGTAATATTTTATATATCTTTATATATAAATTTATATATATGAAAGATTTTTTTTTATTTATTTGAGAGAGATTTTATTCATTTATTTGACAGAGAGAGACACAGCGAGAGAGGGAACACAAGCAGGGGGAGTGGGAGAGGGAGAAGCAGGCTTCCCGCTGAGCAGGGAGCCCGATGCGGGGCTTGATCCCAGGATTCTGGGATCGTGACCCCAGCCTAAGGCAGACGCTTAACGACTGAGCCACCCAGGCGCCCCCCCATCTTTTTTTCATTAGCACGAGTGGGTTGGGAGGATCAGAGGGAGAGGGAGAAGCAGACTCCCCACCGAGCAGGGAGCCTGATGCAGGACTCGATCCCAAGATCCTGAGAGCATGACCCGAGCCGAAGGCAGACGCTTAACGACTGAGCCACCCAGGCGCCCCATCCCCAAGGTGGTATTAAGAGGTGGAGGCCGTTGGGAGGTGATTAGGTCCCGAAGGGGGAATCCTCATGAATGGGACCAGTGCCTGTTTGAAAGGGATCCTAGACAGGACTCTTGCCTTCTTTCCATCATGTGAGGATACAAGGAGAACTTGGCAGTCTGTAACCAGAAGCGAGCTCTCGTTGGAACCTGACCATGCTGACACCCTGACCTAAGATTTCCAGCCTCCAGAACTGTGGAAAATAAACTCCTGTTGGTTATAAGCCACCTAGTCTATGTACTTTATTACCAGCCCGAGCTAAGACATCACCCCCTGCTTATTTTTCAATTCCGTTTGATGTGAAGTGTCATGTTTATATCTCCACTCCTTCTCTGAAATTATTCTTGACACTTTGACCTGCTGTGATTTTTCCCTTCCCTATCTCTGAGCTCACATTACACGTACAACTCCTTGGACTCACTTCCTTGTATTGTTAATTAACTTCTCACTTGTATACATTTTATTTGTCCAGCTATATTGTAAGACTGAAGGCAAGATTGTCTTTCTCCATCTCTTCCATCCTCTTATCTTTCTCTCTCGCTTTCTTTTTCTCGTGGGCTCCTCAGTTCCTAGGACAGTGCTTTGTACAAAACGGGCTCAGTGATGCTTACTGATTCTTACCGATATTTGTTGTATCAGTGGAATGATGATCTAATGGCCTGCCCTACAGATTTATCCTCTTTATTATAATATTCTTGAGAAAATAGTAAGTTGATTTTTTTTCTTTTGTGTGTGTGTGTGTGTCTTGAGCATATACTTCTTGAAAGATGTGTAATTATATTTTAGAGAAAGGCAGGGTTTCTTAACAAGTGACTTTTTTCTTTAACATAGGTCGTTAAATATAATGGCTCTTCTTGCTCCATTAAACCTTTGGGGTTGACAGTTTGATTTTTCAGCACTCTCAGCCAAAATATTGCTGAAAACTAAGCATTTGTTTTTGACAGTGTTAGTTTCCTATCTCCTTTGGGTTCTAAATCAAAGAAGTATGACATCCGGCAATCTGCACACAAGCAACTTTATTGTGATTGATGCTCTGTAATTAACAAAACTTCACATTTTAGATTGTATCTTTTTGGTGGTTATTGATAATTTAAGTCGGATATGTTAGAAAGAATTAATGGTATGGTACTTTTCCTCCTAAAGTCCCACAGTTGTGAAAGGCAAAATCCCTTAGAAAAATAAATGCTCAGTTCTCTGAATCTGGACTCTCAAGAATGCTTTTTGGTTTTTTATTTTTGTTTTTGTAAATTATACCTTTTGCCTTGTCCCAGTCATGCTAAGAACTGAATAATCCTGTGTTTCAACTGTGCCTGCAATTTTTAGTGTAATCCAAAGTGAGGATTTTAGACATGTTTACCTCTGTATGGGATCACAGCTTGTCCAGGTGTTCAGCTTTATTTACATTTTGATCTTTTAAATGTCTCATAGGCACAGTTGTTAAAGAAAATAAAATGCAATGTTATCATGGCTTTTGGTAGAAAAAGCAATGGCCTTTGTTTTAAGAAAAGAAAAGAGAGAGCCTAGACCAAAACCACATTTCTTTAACAATCTTGCACAGTTGTTTCTTAAATGTGGAGCTCTAATCTAAAGTCACGCTCAAGATCTATGCAAGAAAATTCTATTATCACTGCTACCTACTTGTAGGATATTAACAAGGTATGGTATTGGAATGTCAATATTAGAGTATTTTAATTAGAAAAACAGAGGGTTTCACTGTTGTCCAGCTTCTAAAAGAAATTGTCCTAGTATTTTGGGGAACATTCCAGAATATCTTGTACTTTAAGAACTAGATATCATCTCTCTGGATCTGTCAGAAGGGAGGACCTTGCCCATAGACTTGAAGATCTAGCATTTGATATTCTGTGACCTTTTTATTCAGAATTTGTTTATCAAGCCGATGGATGGTATATGCTCCTGCTCTTCTTCCCTTTCCTCTCCAGTATCCTTTGGAGTGAGTCCCATTTTATTCATTACCTCTGGCATGCTCTGAGAAGAGAGGGGATGAAAGCCAAGCCTGTTGCTTCTACTCTAGTTAACAACTTTGGTGAAAATTTTGAAGGTGAAAGGTTCTGGAACATTCAGAACTGAGTAAACCAACTGGAAATAAGTGAAAAGCCAGGACAATATAATAATGTCCCTCATTGCAGGCGGCTGCTCGGCTCTGGTGCTCTTTATCTGGTGCCTTTCCCTGCTTTTAGGCACCATGCAGCATGAACTGGTAAAGTCTTAGCCCACTTTAAAGAAAAAAAAAGGAAAGAAACTCCGCACACAGCTAATCTAATACATCTGGTGAAGAGCTTCAGATAGAAATCAGAGATCTTTGATCCTTGCCCATTTCTTAAATCTTTCAGCTGAGTTCCCTCATCTGCAACTTCAGGGTTGCCAAATGTGCCCTTTGTCTGTGCCCAAAATTGTGTTTCTGTTTCACCAGTGGTGGCCTCACCTCCCTCAGCTTCGGGGAACTGAGAATCCCTCTGGGTCTCTTCATATTCCCCCCACTCAGCTTGCCTTTCATATTTATTTATGAATAAAAGTGACTTTCCATTTTCATTCTCTTTACTTGCTTTTCTTCCTCTTGATGCAAAACCTGTAACATGTAATAGTGAATTTTTTTTCAGACTCTGATAATATGTAAATCAGGCCTCAGTAGAAAAGTGATAAATTCACAGCCAATTAGAACAGAGAACCCATTGAATCACTCTACATTTTGCAGTGCTACAAAAAGAATGTCTTTCTCCCTCCCTTCCTTCCTTCCTTTCTTTCTCTCAGCTACCACGTGATTGCCTCTTGCCCTCCACACCAAGCTGTTTTAGAGAATGTTTCTGTGCTTTTAAGTATGTGTATTTTAAGTACATTTATTCTTCCCCCAAAACACATGGGAGAGTAGAAAGGGAGACTAATACATTTATATCTTCAATTACTTCACGACTGACTTGATTTGTAAATTGGACAAAAGAAGTATAACTTCTCTTTAGTTTTTTGGTTTTTCTTTTTACTTTTCATCCTAGAAAAAAATTAATTACACAGAAGTAGAGAACAAAGGATAATGAGTCTCTATCCATCACTCAGCATTACCAATTATCACTTCGCTGATCTTGTTTCATCTATCCCCACCTTTTCTGTTTTTGCTTGAAAATTTTAAAGAAAATTCCAGACATATCATTTTACTTCAGGATCTAGTTTTAGTTTTTGAAACAAGAGACAATTTGGAAATATCTCCTCGTTTATGAGATGATAGGACCTTTCCACTGATTTGTTCAAGGCAATAAACAGCGCTGAATTAAAAGGTCATTATTCCATCTTAACATGTTACTGTTAGTGCTTCTTGGATATCCTTTTTTGTATATGGCTAAAAGGAAAAAAAAAATTCTCTGCCCCTCTTGACAGTTTCCATAGGAAAATGAGGACAACTGAAGAGGACAATTTAAGTAATGTGAAAGTTATTTTCACAAATTTTTGTAAATGAAGAGGACTATTGTTGTCACATCTTAGCTTTCTTTTTTATGCATATGTCTATATGGAAAATTGTGGTTTATTCTTTTGCTCTTAGCTTTGATGAATTCTTCTGTTTTATAGATAATCTAGGATACTTGAGAATGTCAGTGTGGATCTTGAGCCCAGCTTTTTCCTTAACACTAACATTTGGCTACTTTTGCACCCTGCACAGCTTGGGAACTAAAGCACTTCTTCCTAACACAATGAAACACACATAGATACATGAGCCATATGGATTTTATGCCTGATAGGAATTTATGAGTTTGATTCTCCTGGATCTCCTCCAGTTGCTAGGTACACACTTTTTTTCCTTAAATTAAAGTGTCAGTAACTCTAAATTCTTGGGGATTTGCTGCTCATTCATCCTCTTCACTGACAAATAGAAATAGGGAGGTAGAAAAATATAAAATGGTGGAAAATCCAAACACACTTGAATTTGAAATCGATTTTTATTTTTTAATTTTTTTAATATATCTTTTTAAGATTTTATTTATTTATTTGTCAGAGAGAGAGAGTAAGCACAAGCAGGGGGAGCGGTAGACGGAGGGAGAAGCAGGCACCCAGCTGAGCAAGGAGCCTGATGTGGGACTGATCCCAGGACTCTGGGATCATGACCTGAGCAGAAGTTAGCTGCTTAACCGACTGAGCCAGCCAGGTGCCCTGAAATTGATTTTTAAATAATTTTTAGTGATATTTAGTATACATATCTTTGGAAAGTAATATATATACTGAAATTGTAATACAAACTGACCAGTTTTATCTATCTTGATTTTTGCCTCCATACTGAGAATGGCCATCATCATTTACATATCAACAAAACTGACTTTCCTTAATGTTATGCTATCGCAAAAATGCTTCAGCTTTTAAAGAGCTTACTGGGGGCAAACTACAACAAAAAAAAAACATAACATTTACAGCGTCTCTAAATTACTGACTAGAATGAATTCACACAATGAAAACCACTCCACTTAAGGTTTTCCTACCCTTTAAAAAATAACTTTTTTTCTGATTATAGAAAAGATACAGTTGTGTTTTGGTAGAAAATTTGGCAAATACATAAAAGTACAAAGAAGAAAATAAAAATAGCCAGTTGGGTTATTTTTGTGTATATGCATTTGTGAGTGTGAGAATGTGTATATGTGTTTGTATATACAACTTTGTAGCAATAATACGGTTGCTTTTTTTTTAAGATTTATTTACTTATTTTAGAGAAAGAGAGAGAGAAAGGGTGTGAGTGGGGGAAGGGGCAGGGGGAAAGGAAGAGAGAATCCTTAAGCAGACTCCACACTGAGCACGGAGCCCCACGTGGCGCTTGCTTCCAGGACCCTGAGATCATGACCTGAGCCAAAATCAAGAGTCAGACACTTAAATAACTGAACCACCCAGGTGCCCCTAATATGGTTAAATGCTTAAGAGTGGAGAGGGTACAGCTCTTAAGGTTGGCTACCTGGATTGGAATCCTTGCTCAGCTGCCTGCTATCTGTTCTATCTCAATCAAGTAGTTCAATTTCTCTTTGCTTGCTTCCTTTTCTAACAGATAGTAATAGTAATAATATCTACATCAGAGTTTTTTTTGGGGGGGAGGTGGTTATTAACAGAATTAACTTATGTAAAACACATAGTTAACTTCCAGGGATGTTGGCCATCATTATTACTGTCTGTGATTCACGTTTTCTTATGTCATAAATAGTCCTCAGCATACTCCTTTAATGCCTGTATTCAGATTTATGTAACATTCATATATAAATCTTTGTGAACTTTTTTGATTATTTAGCACAGATTCCAAGGAGTGAAAATTTCTATGACCAGTAGTTTGACTATGTTTAAGGGTTATTCATTGAATAAAAATATCGGACAGGCAAAAAATCTAGGAACTGGGGAAATAAGAGTGAGCAAAATAGGCCCAGAGCTAGAAGAGTAGAGGATTTTTGTGAAAAGTGGCAAGAAGGGAAAGTGCAGAGTGCTTTTAGAGTGTCACCTAGCTAAGGGTTCTAGGAGGGTTTCCCTGGAAAAGTCACTAGATACGTGTTTTGACCTAAAGTTTCTTTGCTGCCCAAATGGAGTATCTTAAACTGCTTGGTTTATTGATAAAAAGAAAATCTTACCAACAGAGGGCTGAAAAAAAATAATGAGGCAACTTAGAAAGTTGTTTGGCATTGCCTTGGATGGAGAATAAGGGATGGTGGAACGTCTTTTGGCTGCTTTTATCTTTGTGTCCTGAATTTCAACCTCCTGCTTACCACATCCAATCAATGGAAGGCTTTTGAGAGGAAAGGAAGAGAAAGAAAGAAAGAAAGAAAGAAAGAAAGAAAGAAAGAAAGAAAGAAAGAAAGAAAGAAAGGAAGAAAGGAAGAAAGGAAGGAAGGAAGGAAGGAAGGAAGAAAGGAAGAAAGGAAGAAAGGAAGAAAGAAAGAAAGAAAGAAAGAAAGAAAGAAAGAAAGAAAAGAAAGAAAGAAAGAAAGAAAGAAAGAAAAGAAAGAAAAGAAAGAAAAAAAGAAAAGGAAGGTAGGAAGGAAGGAAAGAAGGAAGGAGGAAGGAAGAAAGAAAAAGAAACACCTCATTGGTGAACTAGGCGAGATCAGCAAATGACTTCTTTATATTATAGATTATCATTTTAGGGATACATTTATCTTATTTTATCAAATAGCTTGTATAGTGATTGAGGTTAAGGGCATTTCTTGCATGTGTGCATCCTCATTGTCACTTACTATGGGGATTTGTACACAGTAATCTAGGCAAGTAAATAATGATGGTAGTTGGAACAAAGAGCATGTTTGGCCACTGAATTGCATGGCCAAATTCTATGTTTAACTGTGTTCTATGGAACCAGGACTAGTTCCCAGGGTAAGACTTACTTGACTTTGACCTGTCAGTTCAGTGGCCAGTAGGTAGGAAAAGACTAAGCTGGAGACTAACATGGCTCTCCCCTCCCCTGCCCCACTTTCTGACCTATGCACCTGGAGAATCTTATATTCAACTGTTCAGGGGAAGAACGCTTTGAGTAATTCTGAGGGCAAATTAGAAATGATCATCTCAATCTGAAATTAGCATGTTATATAGAATTACTTGAGAAAACTAAGAAGGGTGAAAAAAAGGATGAAAATGTAACATGGGAGTTGTCTGTGGTTAACCACATAATCCAAGTCTTCTAGTAAATAAGCTATTTCCTGAGAGAAATGTAGTTACTTTGGAAGCGGTCTCAATGTTTAAAATCATTGATGTACCCTTTAGTATTTAAATTACAGTGATTTATGGAAGGCCTCCCAGAGTGTTCCAGGGTTTCTCCAAACACCTCATGTTCCTGAAAAGCAAGTAGAACATTCAGACGGCTGGGCTCACCACGTAGGTCTATCCCCAAATGTTATTTATGAGGCATCATTTTCTACTCAGCACCTTCAATGCTTTCACAAATTTTACTCACATGATATAATCGAAGAGACACAAGTTCAGAATGCATCCGGAACCCCACCTTTTCTCATTTGTGTTATATGTCCAAAGTTGGCAAACTGCCCACAGAACGAATTTGGCCCGGTTTTTTTAAATAAAGTTTTATTAGAACACCACCATGCCCATTCATTGATGTATTGTCTATGGCTGTTTTCATGCTATAACAGCACAGGAAAGTAGTTGTGACAGAGATGATCTGGCCAACAAAGCCAAAAATATTTACTATCTGGCTCTTCACAGAAAACATTTGCCAACCATTGTTGTACGTTTAACAAAATCTATCACAGAGGATATAATAGGTTTCTCTTTTGGTAGCAATCACATACATTAAGGATACATAAAATACATTTAATTAGAATGAAACCTTATTTCTATAGAATTTAAGAAAATTATTCAGTCTTCAAATTCAGTATTTGTGTCTCAGATTTCCTTCCCAAGAATTAATTCCCATTTAAAAAAAAAAGACACACACATTCAAAAAGTGTTTTCTTTTATTATTTCTAGTAACATATATCGTATAAATACTCTATTTTTATATGCCCTTTTACAAAAGCGATATAACTTAAAAGTTTTATCATTAGAAAGAAATGTATAAAAATAAATATGTTATTATAGGCATTTATTACAAACTATAGTCCTTCTTAGAAGGAACACACAAATACTTATAAAGTATGTAGGATTTATAGTAACATATTTTACTATATACATATGGAAAAAAAAGTCATATTCTCTTTCATAGTAGAAGAGCTGAACAGACATTCACCAGGATATGACTGTTGGACCAGCTGCTGGGGATGGACCTGCTACCCCTCAGTAGCCTCCCCACTGTGAGACAAGTGATCTCCATGTCCCCAAACACTGGGGATCCCATTCTACACACCCCATTCTTATACTGGCATTACATCCTTTTTCTTTGATCACCCTGTCTTTCTTGAGACATGAACGTTTTTTTTTGTTTGTTTGTTTTTTGTTTTTTTTAACATCCACATTCCTAAAGTAGGCTTACATACAGAGGAAAGAAAATAGGAGGTACTGAGCCCACCTTGCCTCCTCTGGCTTTTCCGAGCATCTGATTCATTGCTGCTTTTTTAACCATTGTAGACTTCCTGCATTTCTACAAACACGTGGAATTATTTGTCAAAATGAAATCACGAATAAAGACACAACAAGGGAACAAGAAAGTAAAGATGGAGTTCACTTGAGTCATCTGAGGTTGTTAAGTATTTCTCTCGTGGTGGACAGTCTTGAATTCTTACCTCTGGGTAGAAAAGATGGCAGAAACAGGTAGCAGCCATAATCAGTGCTGGTTAAAGATGCTATTTGTACCCTTTTCCTCCCTCCGTTGTTAGTGAGGTAAAGTAAGCCCTGTCTGAAACTAAAAAAAATCTCTTCTCTCTCCTGCTTTCCATTCCCCAAACCGCCTGATACAAAGTATTTAATCAGTACCACAAAACAGGGATTGTATACTTCTTAAACTAAGTGTGACAATTGTTTCTATTTTTTTTTTTTAAACTTGTCATAGATGTAACAAAAGGAATAATAATAATGCCCTGGGGCTTTATCATGCTATATCATTGCTCAGAGATTAATAACCCTCATTAACTACCCTATCAGATTTGTAACTGGCAGGATATTCTGACGATCTAACTTCTTCTCTACCTACCTCTACCCTCCCAACTCCTCGACACTCCTTGTCGCTCACTGGCAAGGTACACTCGATCCCTCCAGCCTTCTTGATTTCAGTGCATCAGCCCTTCCACACCTCGTCCTTCCCTCAACGCCGACGCTGCTTAACTACATTCTGCCATCGTACAAAAATCTATGTAATGCTTCGGTTTCTTCAAAGGATCACAGCTCTCGTGAGACAGGACCCCCCCATCGTGGGACAGACACTGCAAGGTTCTCTTTTTGTAACCCTTCCCGCAGGTCTTGGAACATGGGGACCAATCCCCTAGCTGCCAGTGGGGGCAGGGCAGGTCCGCGCAGGGTCTGGTGCTGGCCGGCTTCACTTCCTTGGCGCACTCGGAGGCGGGCTGCCCGTTAATGTCCCGGCACTCCACCAGTCTCCGCTGCCAGCCCCGTCCGCACGACTTGGAGCATTCGCCCCACTCTTCGATGACCCATTCGGAGAAAGTAGGGATGGCGTTGAAAGATTCCTTCTTCTTCTTCACAAAGTAGGTGTACTTGATTTTGGGGCGGAGGGCATTGCCCACTGTGAGGACCTGGATGGTTATGGGCTCTTTGAGAGGGCTGAAGCTGCGGATTCTTTCCAACGAGGCGGAGGAACCACTGTACCTCAGGACGGTCCCTTTGTAGGTAATGTCTTGCTCTAAAGTGGACAGAGTGAAGTCGCCATTCAGGATATAGGTGCCATCGGCAGCTCTGATGGCAAGATAGCTCCCGTTATTTCTGGATCCCCGGTGATTCCGCTGCTTCACTTCAATGTTTGTGGCTCCAGCCGGAATTGTGACGATATCGTGATATCCAGGTCTGCGGGCCAGAAAAAACAGACAGAAGAATCTCTCAGTCCCTTGGCTAATTCTGTTACTTAGCCTGAAACCGTGCTCGTCATTGAGCGTGGGATTTTTACCAGACTCGTAAGATCACATCTAAATAATATCTTTGGGAGTACGTTTTAAAACTCACTTTGCACTGGTCACCGAGCCTGATGTTTTCTTGCACGTAGATCCGTTTCCTCCACAGATGCCACATTTATCAAACTTCTTTTTGGAGTCTATGATACGATCGCAACCAGCTTTTACACACTGTCCCTGCACGCAGACGGAGGTGGAATCTGGGCTACACGGGGTACCGTCAACCACCTGAAGAAGGGAAGAGCAATATATCTGGTGTTACGCGTTAACACAGGAAAGAGATGGTGCCCTGATAATTAGGAAAGTTTCTCTCGTTAACATGATGTCTCTGCTTTCCCGACCATCATAGTTAAAAGAGAACTCAACGTCGGTCATGTACTACCCTTCTTGGTGACTTTTCCCCCCAGTAGATGCAGACGTCTGAAAAAATTATAAATTGTTTTGATGATTTGTTTATTGACCCATCTCACTTCTAGGTAAGGTCAATGAAAGCAGAGCTTGTCACTTTCTTTCCTGCGGTCTGCTCGGTGCCTAAAATAATATCCGGCAATCGTAGATGCTGAATATTGTATGTTAAATCTGCAGCCGGGAAGTATTTTCACAGCCTACGGTGATTACGGCACATGACAACCTCAACCAAAATTCATTTCCTTTTTTTACCTCAGAACCAGATTTATCCCCTCGGCAAAAGAGCAAAATGATGCTTTTTCTAGTTCCATATACGTCCTCAAACACAAGAGTTACCGACGCCCAGACTTCATTTTAATAAGTCCATTTGCACATGCTACTGCCAATCACCAGTTAGTACTTTGGTCCTTGCTTAAGCTATTTTCCAAAACCACTGGGTGGTTGCCATGTGAATTTATCTAACCATAATGGGCTTTTCTTTGTATATCAGAGTAATAACAAGCAATGATAAGAATCCTGAGTGCTGGATTCAAGCTTTATTCATAACTGACAATGACAGTACACTCAAAGTGGGCAGTTGCCAATGTATCTAGAAGACAAGGAGATCCGATTTGAAATGGAACATGTTAATATATAAACTAATGAAACTGCATCATAGGTTGTGTGAAAAAGTCACAGTTCAAGCCCTCGTTTCTTAGGCAAGAGTATGAATGAAAGTAACTACCTTGGGCTGCAAAACGAAGAAGAAGCCAATGCCTTTGGCTTGACAGATGAGCTTGCATCTGTCCTTGGGTGAGACTCCAGCATACTTGGGTGTCCACTCCACTGCGGGCCCACTCCCAAAGGAGACTTTAGAAAACTCATTGTGTGCCTCACATTGTTCCTCTCTAAAGGTTTTTCCTGGAAAGAAAAGGATACAATGACATCATCAGTTTTCAACCCTTATCTGCTGGCTTGTGGCCACATGGTTTTTGGCCCATGTCTACTCACCATTGTTGTCTGGACAGTCCTCGATGTTACATGACCTGTAGCGCACGCGCTTGCCTTCACAGTACTTCCCTCCATTTTTGGGGACCGGGTTGTCACATTCCCTCATTGTGTACTGAACTCCTCCACCACACGTTCTCGAACATTCTCCCCAGGGTCCCCATGGTCCCCAGCTTCCATGAACAGGAGTCTGAACGGGGACACAAGCGATCAACATTAGAACTCTCTACGGAGGTCTTTTTAGGAAATACAAAAGAAAAATAAGGCATAAAGAATCAGCTGTAAAAAGAATCATCAAAGCCACAGACAGGGATGTTTATGGTGGTATCCGATGCTCAAGCATCACTTTGCTCCTTCCAATTCTGGATTTTAAAGGAGTGTGCACATGTTGCGATAGAAAAACTCACATGGAAGTGCATCTTGTCCGTCTTGTTGACACACTTGCCGTTGATACACCATCTGCCTTCCCCACAGCTGGTGCCGTCTGCCCAGGGGAAGTGTTTGGTCTGACACACCAGCAGCCCGCCAGACGTGCCTGTGCACCAGAGAGTCATGCACGTGCTGGCTGCATCCAGGCAGTGTTTGGAGTCCTCCCCAAAGGTAAACTGGCACTGCCGGTTGGCATCATACAAGGTCCCGGGGAGATCCGAGGGGAGCTGGATGGGGCTCTGGGGCTTGTCCATCAGACATTCCCCTGCAAAGGAAATGCCAACTCGTATCATAAAGCAGGAAATGAAAACACAGTGAAGGCAGATCAGTTTCAGAAGATAGGTATCATAGGACATGCGATACAGCAGAGTGATCTGAACACTAGAGCTTCTGGGGAAAATGCCAGAGAGGTTTTAAATGATTTGTAAAAGATTGTCCTCAAAGGGGTATTTCTGCGTTAACAGTGATGGTAAGTTACTGTTCTGCTAAAAAACTCAAGTTAATGTACGTTAGGAGTTACTCGGCCAGAAGAATTATCTGTTATTGGGAATTGAGATCTAAAAACGTATGCTCTTGACAATGAGAGTAATTTGGAAGGAGGAGAAATAAAAAGAACCAAGAAGGAGAGAAAGAGCTGGTTTAACTAGAACCTTCCATGTGGAAGCTGGATTACATCTAGAAAGAGGAGCTCAAGTATCTTACCATGACCATTATCCAGAAATGATGTAATCATGTAGGCACTGCAGGGAGACCAGGGCTGGCTGTGGTTCAAGTTGGAAAGCATTGACGCCATCATGTGGGAATTCTGGTCAAGGTCATTAATGCTGGCACATTGCTTTGCATCGTCATGGGGCATGTTAAACACATGGCCTAAGGAGCAACCCGAAACCCACATCAAAATATAGGTCATTTGCAGCATCTCCCCCCCCATCGGGGATCCATCTGTCTCAAAGTGATATTTCTAGAAGAAATGAACTAGTTTGGACACGACGTGCCTGTTTTTCACAAGGTGCAAACAAACAGGTGAATTTCCAAAGGTCCAGAGCCCCTCTTATGTTATTTTGAATCCCAATAAGGTTGGCCGTGTTTAGAATAGTGGAAAAAAAAAAAAAATGCTTCCCGCAGTTTCTAGAAAGCTCTGGAATCTAAAATAGCAATATAACCTGCCAGCCCCCCCCGTCCCCCATTCAATGAGCACACGGTTTATTGGTCTGATAACTCATGAAGCAGACTCCACTCCTACCCTGAAATGGACTCACCTAGTTCATGAGCTGTGGTGAAGGCGGCTTGCAAGCCATCATCTTCTATGACTGAGCAGCTTCGGCTGGGATCACATATGGTTCCAACATCAGCCATCCCAAGAGTGTCACACGTCTGGGCCCCACACAGGTCCTAAAAGGAACAGAGGTGGGTCCTGACTCATAGGGACAGAGAGCACGAACCTTGGGACCTAACCTTTTGGCAACATGTATCCCCACGTTTGTTTGGGAGCACTTCCACTCACTGTTGCTGAGCTGTCCTTTTGGGACCACTCTGGGCGACTTTAATTAAGATTTTTCTCTAATGCTATTCAAACAGGACTGTGAGACTTGAGATATTAAAATTAAGGAAGACCTAAGGAAAAGGGACCAGGCTAGCCAATTAAAAAAAAAAAAAAAAAGGAAGTGCAAAAACACTGGGGAAATGCCTTGTGAGTGTTTGCTTGTGATACAGCGGCCTCCCCAGAGGCCAGTCCCGATCTGCAGGGTCTTGCTCTCACCTGTCTGGTGAAGAGAATCGCCGTGTCATAGTGCTCTCCATCCCGGTCACTGGGCGGGTTGTGCTGCTTCTGCCAGTGGCAGAAGTTCCGTAGCGTGAGGGCGGCGTTGGAGGTCACTTCTGGCCCCTTCTGCTCCTCGTAGATGACCAGGATCTTCACCACCACCAGGCTCACTGAATTCCGGATGCTGGGGTGTTTGTACAGTCTGGCTGCCACCGAGAACAAGGTAAGCAGGTAGTGCTTCAGGCCGCTGCCGTGAAACTCGGCCATGGACTGGTCGGCCACGAGCATGGTCTCCACATAGCGGTGGCTGGACACAAACCGCTTCTTTCTTACGCTTCCAGCTCCTGTCAAGAGACAAAAAAGATCGTTTGCTCAGGGGCAGTCTTGCCAAGAATAGTGACCTGCCCAGAGTATATAAGGAAAGCCTAACCCGTCAAAGCAAATAAGCCAAAAATACACCTGGAACAACAATAACAAAAATATTTGCACCTCTTTTCACTGAGAGTGTTATTTTTAAAGTTTTTTTTCCCCTTTATTATTATTTTTTTTCTGTCTACCTGAAATATAAAAGCCATGTGAGTCAGTGAGGGTTCAGCCTTTTTTTTTTTTTTAATTTTTTTTTTTTGGTGAGCAGGATTTCTTTTGTCCTCTTTGAAATCCTATAAGCTGAACAAGGCAGTATGCTCATCATCCTACCCAGCTGTAGTAAAAACTTGGAGCAAGGGCAGCCCGCAGAGCCCCTGAGTCACTCTTTCACAGGCCAGGACTCAAATCCTGAATGAGATCATCCGACTCCACGTGGAAGGCCCAGGGCAGGGCTGGGGCCTCTGCCAAGGGGCCGGGCCTGAAGGAATCTCAGCCTGCTCTGCTCTCTCATTCCAGGGGTCCCTGGGGGTGTTCCGCTCTTGCCAAATCCGGGCACAAGGACCACACACTCTGCCCAGCAGCCTACTGCCCTACTCCCACTGCCCCAGGGAACTAAAGTTCCTGCCTTGAGCTGTGGGGCCACGTTTGATTATGCAGAAGAGAGCCCTCTGTCTCTTGACTGAAAACCCAGCCCCCAGGGGAGCCCTAACTGGACGCGGACCCTGTAAGGGCTTCAAGGAGCAGACGTCCAGGGGGAAAAGAGGAACATCCGAAAACAAGACACGTGAGAAAGTTCAGGACGAAAAAAGGCACCAAAGGGATAGAATGAAGAGGACAGGACAGTAAGCACCGCACACCCCTGAAAGAGTCAGGGTGAGGCGTTGCAGGAAAGATGAGCAGTGACTAACGCTCAACCGAGCTTGAGAGCAGAATTTTGGCCGCGAGAGGGAGCGCAAACTGGGAGGCCCGGTGGGAGGCGCGGAGAGGCGGGGCCAGCTGGGCAAAGACCTCCCAAGCAGGTTCTGCAGAGGGGCCCCGCCGCCGCCAGCCGGTCGGGGTCAGCCGCTTAAGGGGGAAAGGGGCGCAGGCGGAGGCCAGCGGAACAGGATCCTGTACAGGCTCGCGGGTTGCGCTCGGCGAGGTTGCCGCCGCTCCTCCGCCCGCCATCTCCGCCCTCCTCCGGGCGCAGGGTGCGCGCACGGGCAGCACCTCCGAGACCTAAGCGCAAAGTTGCAACCCGATCGAAGAACACATGCACCGGCGTTAAAAAGAAACTAACAGGACGGCAAGAAGTCATACGCGCTCACACGACACTAAGGTGGAAGGAGTAGGGTTACCAACTCCTCCCTTCCCTGTCGAAACGCTGCGCCTTAGCAGAAAATCGCTGATTTGTCTGTCTTCTCTTGATCACTCGTTATTCGGGCAAACGGGATTCTGTTCTAGCAGGCTGGGCTGAGCTCGACAACCCAAACCTCAAGCCACATTCTTCCACACCTGGCCTCCGTCCTTTCCGCAGACATGTGTGCCCGCCTGCGCACAGGAGTTCACCCTCAACACGCGCCGCACAGAGACAGTGGGGAAAGGGGGATGAATGGAGAGACAAGTGAGAGCAACTCTCCAGGGATCCATACCTGTCGGCTGTCCCGCCCGCTGCGGCGCCGGATCCCGCCGCGGCCACTGCGCCCGGGCGTCCTCGCCCTCCCGGCCCGCGCCCCTCGCGATCCGGGTCTCGTCGTCCGTGACCCCGCACTTGGCGCCGCCGCCGCCCCGCCGCCTCCGCCGCAGGAGATGGAACTGGGGCCGCTCCGGCGGCTCCTCCCCGGCGGCGGCGGCAGAGGGGGCGAGACGCTCGGTGGCGGCGACGGGCGCGGGCTGGATGAAGTACTCCTCGCCCTGCAGGTAGAAGGCGCCGCGCACGCCCTCGCAGAGGCTGAGAGCGGCGGCCGAGCCGGAGTCGCCGTTCACCGTGCCGGAGTAGAAGCAGTGCGCCAGGTCGCCGGCGGTGTCCGGACGCAGCGCGTCGGGCCCGGGCCTGCGCCCCACGGTCTGCAGCGTGAAACCCGGCGCCAGGAAGCCGCGGTCGGGCTGCAGCTCCAGGTGCAGCTGCCGACCGAAGGCGTCCAGGCGGAGGTGCGTGGTCGTGTGTCCCGGCGCGCGCTCCAAGGCGGGCTGCACCAACTCCTCGTCCTCCTCTGCGGGGCGCCCGCGCGCGCCCGGCAGGAGCAGCAGCGCTGCAGCGGCCGCGAGCAGTAGCAGCGCGGGCGCAGGCTGTGAGCTCCGAGGCCGCCGCGCCGGCTCCGCGTTCCCCATGTCGCTGCCTCCTGTGCGCCTTCGAAACCCCGCGGGGACCGGTCGCTGCGCCCGAGTCCCGGGAGGCACCGCGCGCCGCAGTGCACGGCGCGAGGGGGCTATTGTTCGGGTCGGGGGCACAGAGCCTCGCTGGCCTCACTCTGGGTTGTCACAGTTACTGTTATTCTTTGAAAGTGCGCGCAGAGCCGGCCGCGGACAGGACTCCCGGAGTCACTGGGAAAGAGGCGCTGCAGTTCCGCGGGCGCGCGGGAAGTTTTTCTTCTAGCGCAGAGTTGGAGGCACCGCGCAGCAGGGACTGCAGGGAGGCTGCTTGCAGGGACGAGGAGTGCCCTGGGACGCCTCCGGGGCAGGGGGCAACGGGCAACGCGAGGATCGGTGCCTGGAGCCCCTCTTCGGTCTCCGCCTTGGCCGCAGGGCTGCTGGCTTTGCGCAAGACTCGGTCCTCTCGGCCCTACTCTGCTGCGCCCTGGCTTTGCAGTGGCCCCTGGCGTGGAGCCGCTCTCCAGCGAGTGCAAAGAACCAGGCGGCCCGGGCCGCCCTTTTATAGTCTCGACTGCGTCTCCACCTCCCTCCCCCCACCCTTCTCTTTCCCTCTTGGCCGCCTTTCCATCCCAAAGACACCGCCCCCTAAACTCAGTCGGTGCTAAACCGCGCTCAGCGCCGCGGGCCCGGGCGGGGGAGGGGACGGCCTCCGCGCTGGCCGGGCGCCAAGGCCTCGTCAATCTGGGGGCGGAAGACGCAGGAGGGCCGCTGTGACCAGCACTTTGTGCGTCTGGGGCTGATGCGGGGAGAAGGTACTCCCTTCCACTGCGCCTTCGCTTTCGCGGGCTTCCCGGACCACCCTCCCTTCTCGCCGCCCTTGTGCGGGAGCGCAGTTCGCGCGCTGGGCTGCAGTTCCCAGAAGGGACGGTGGGGGTGGAGAGCTGAGTCCCTTCTCCCAAGATTTCCCTGCCCGGGGGCTGTCACTGTGCCTCCTCCCTTTGTCACTCCTTCCCGCAGCCCCTTACTCCCCAGTTTGTGAGATGAGCCAGGACTGCCCTTTCTAGAAAAATACCCCACCCCATCTCTCCATCTCCCTGGCCTGCCACGGCCGGTTTGTGCAGCTTGCTCTCTCTTCGCCCCAACATTTCCCCGGGAAAGCTTGTTTGGTCAGTGCCTCCCTAGAAAGCATGCCTGGGTCTGGGGGACACTTCCCAGGCTCTGTGTTTCAAAATGCGTTCGCAGTGACCTTTACCGCCACCCCTCTCCTCCCCTGACTTAGAGACTTCTCTTTGGGGACCAGGCTCATACTTCCGGAATAGGTGATCTGGAACGCGTTTCAGTTCCCTAAGAGCCTAGGGAGGGACTTGCGCTTTCTCTTCTTCATTCCAGAAATAATCAACTCTCGCCCAGTCTGCCTTCTTCTACCTAGTAGCTGCCGCAGAACGTAGGCCAGGCTGGCAGAACCGTGAAGGAACCCCACTTTTCCAGGGGACCAGCGGGATCGCTGAGGCTAGAAAGTGTGCAGTGGGGAAATTGGGAAGTTGGCTTGCTTCCCTGACCCCTCCCTCCTCTTCCCACCAGGAAGGGAAAAGTCTGCATCCGTGTTATGAAAGCGAGAGCAAAGATGAGCCTTTCCACCTCTTGGGTCCCTAAGAAAAAGCTGAACCGCCTCCTCCGTCGAAAAAGAGGGAGGGAGGGGCTCAATGACACAGAGGAAGGAAATGTTTCATAATGCTTCCACGGGCGGAAAACCAGGGGACAATGGTGAGAACGGCCGCCTCAGTCTCGGGGCAGACCTGTGTCCCTCTCCTCTTCCTTGCCCGGTGTCCTGTTTTGCAGCCCCCGCCCCTCCATTTTCACCAAGTTTTGTGGCAGTCCTTTCACTCCTCCCCAGACCTTCCCAACTTCATTCTGCCCCAGCCAGAAGCGCCCCTCCAAGTGCTCCCACACGCCCCTCTTCCAACTTTTGCTTTCAGAATACTTTCCAACTTCCTCTCCTCTCAGAGTTCTAGATTGCCTGCTGGAAAAAAACAAACACAAACACAAAAGCCTTGCTTGCCACTCTTTAGGAAAGCTCCAATGGGAAAGAATGGCACAGAGAAGCACACAGGCTTCACTCTTGCTAGAGCAGTAACAACTCCTGGCCCCACAAGCTGAAGGATGGATGCATTCTTGAATGCAATTGTCCCTGGCTAGGGTCAGTGTCATAGTGAATTGCTGAATGATCAACCCGAGAATGACATACGTTTTAATAGCAGCTTAAAGTACGTGGATGACCAGTTTTCCCCTTGGCTTTGCTGTTCCACTTTCCCTCCATCTAGCTAACATGTTGACACAGTGTTTCTGCCCGCCTCCTTTCACCCAGCCTCCCTTCCCAGCCTACTTACTCCATTGCCTTTCTCCTTCAAATTTAATATTGACGTACACTCATGAGTGGTCTCATTCATTTCATCCTCTAGCCTAAATTTCTGTTCATCTTGGAACTAAGCGATTCACTTCACTCTGCTGCAGCATGTCATTTCCCATGCAAACAGCCCTGCTCCTCCAGGTTTGGTTTCTAGACTTTCTTCTTCCCCTTCTCTTTCTTCTACCTCCTCCTCCTCTTCCTCCTCCTCCTCCTCTTCTTCTTCCTCGTCCTCGTCCTCCCCCTCCACTGTCTTCTTCTTCTTCATTTTTACATCTTTCTCCTCTGTTACAGTAGTTTTTAAATGTGCCACCTTTTAATGATTTCAATTCATTTGTTCTTTCATCCTACCTAGAAGAAAGGTAAGATACTTGGGAGAACATTTGAGGAGAAGTCACTTTACACTTACAAGATACTGACTTTGGAATCATGAAAACATGATGGCAAAGCCATCAGTAGGTTTTCAAACCCTTTGCTTAGAGGAGGGTTCTGGAAACAATAGATGGTGACCAGGAGGTGGTGATCAGACTGGTTTTGAGATGAAGGTATCAGGTACGTGAGGTGGCCCAGGGGCTGAAAGACTTACCACATCAGTATGGTTCAATGTGATTCCCTTGAATGGGGACAGGATGGGAAATTCAGAAAACCAGCAGAAAGAAATGTGTAGTTAAAAAAAAAAAATCATGTAATGCATTCCCAACTTTGAACTCCCCTACATAAAATTTAACTTTTATATCAGAGCAGGTTGCGCCGTTAGCTGCTTTCTGCCTCCAGTGGGGTTCTTATTGGAAGTTTGTTGCATTCAAGGCATACATTTCTAATCTTGAAGAGTTTACTGCAAATCCATTATAATTTTTGCAGATTTCACGTTGTATATAGAAATAGAGCTGAAAAAACAGAGAGCTAACGACAAAAGGATGGCCAGGAACATGGCTTTTTTATTCACTCGGTTTCTCTCCAGATTTCTGTTCTTTTGCATAATGACTCCAATCTGTTGTGCACCTGTGGTTCTGGGAAATGATTCTTTTTTAATAGCTTCAACAGAGGCATGGGCATAGAAGTTGCCAATTACTAAGCTTGAAAAACTCCATCCATGCTCAGAAGAACATTTAATCTACTTACTTTTTTGTTTTTAAAGACCAGCATTCTCTTCAGGCATTTGTGGTGTGACACAAATATGTACGTATATTTATAAACAAAATTGTGAATTGAAAAACATACTTTACTAGATAAACAAGACCAAAGGAATCAAATTTGTACATGGCGCTAATAAAAGTGACATGTGATATTGGATCCTTGTAAGTCAGTTTTGCACTCCCACTCATTAAAGTTTGCTTCTTGATTTAAACGTGTACCCGATGCTCACATGCTGAATTCACCCTACCATATTTCTCGTTTTCTTTTTATAGAACACATATGTGCTTATGGAAACATAAATCTTGATATGTTCTAATTTATAGACCTTAACCAGTTTTTATTATTGGTAGAGATGACCTAATAAAAGTTAAAATATTTGGCATAAGAATATTTTTACAATTAATCGTTTGACGTTTTAAAAGCATCCGTGTCCTCTATTAACAGAGAAAAGAAAAAGCTTCATGCATTTTAAAGTACAAGAAATAAACAGTATGCATTCTTATTTATACTTTACATGTTTGTGTTTCATTTTTTTATATACTACAGACACAATACTCTATTCATAATTCTCAAGAAGTCTACCAAATTAAGTATTCAAGTAACCATGAAATGAAGGAATCTGGTAAAATACATGAGCTATTAGCATTGTTTTAGTGTAAAATTGTCTACAGAAACAATGTACATATTTCATAAACATGTAATGCTATTCATATTTTCAAACCAGAGGATTTACCAATTAGAAGAGGAAAGCTGTTTAGCATTAGTACTTTTTTGGGGGGAACATATGGTCCTAAGTAATAGTAGACAAATGGATACTTTATTTGATTATAAATGAGAAGATAGATAGAAAACATCTATGTTAAGCCAGTTACATACCCAGAAATACAAATAATAAAAACAGAAAAATTGCTGTAAATTGCATTTGGATTTAAAATAGCTATGACCTCAAAGTCATGCATTTGCAAGAACTGAAAAGAGTATGATCTGTCTAATCCACTCCCCCTTGTTTGACAGATGTGTAATTGAGCCTCCTAAAGGTTAAGTGACTTGCCTTAAGATATAGCCAAATTGGGGACTTAGAAAGAACTCTGGCTCATACTTTTTTATCAAATGCCTTTGGGAATTTTAACCAATTAATTGCTTTGGTAAGTATGTTGTCAGATCGGTCATTGCTGTTGTTTCCAATGATTAAGTTTTATTTATTCTGTTACAGTAGATTTTAAATGTGCCACCTTTTCTGGCAATAAAAAATTTCTGGCAATAAGTAGGAACTTTCTGGCAATAAAAAATTTCCACCTTAAAAACTCCACAGCCTTTGGTACTTCTTTTTTTGTCCACGAGGGGGCGACGTTCTACAACAAATGATGTTCAGCTGTTTTTCAACTAGTTCAAGGCTGGAACTTGCAGTTTTTCACCTTTCCAATCTTATTTGATACATTTTCACCCAATTTTCTCTTACCTTTTGGTATCATGGAAAATATCTTTTAAATATTGTAACTTTAAATGTAGTTGTATCCTTAAAATAATAATAAAATGCCTTAGCCAACTCCTTAACCATGTAGCTCTATTAGCTTAAACCAAAAATCAATTAAGCTTTAAAAAGAGGAGACTACCTCTGATAAGGTAATACTGTGGATCACTTTCTTTCATCACATTTGAGGGCTTTTTGCGATTCAAATGAACAGATCATAGACACTGCAATTTACTAAGACAAAAATTCATTCATTAAACAAATGTTATTATTAAGTGCCTAAGTATGGCTAGTATACTTTAATACTTGACTATCAAGGCTAAAGCTACATACTTGCTAAACTTATTTTCTTGGTTTAGAGATTTTCCTTGGCAACAAAAAAGAACTTCAAATGCAAAATTCTAAGAAAATGAGAAAATGTTCTACCACCAGGTGGTGACAAACGATAAAATTTAAAATCACTCCTAAGTGCCAGTACTTCATGCAAATGTTTGACTACCTCAGATACAAGTGACTTCCAAATGTCACATGAACTTAAAATTGTATTAAGGATGTTTTATTACTTAAAATTAATTAATGTTAACATAGAATCTCTAGTTTAATAAATTCTGGAATTAGAAGTGGACAATTTTAGTCAGTAGGAGGCACATGAGACCACAGAATAAGAAACTTAAACTATTCCCACTCAGCTTATAATTTATTGATTAGCTGATTGAGATGGAAGTTTTTTTTTTTTTTTTTGCCCCTCCGCCCAGCTATTTAAGCAGAGACTGGAAAATCAATTGTCCAGATATTTTGGAAGTGATTTTTGAGATTCCAAAGAGCAAATTTGATGATTTCTAAGCTTCCTTCCTACAAGAAGGATTTATGACTTTACAATGCTCCTTTGTATTTTATTGATAACCAATGACTGAATTATGAAGTTCTGTGGTTTATTGGCAATTCACTACGGTGATTAGAATGAGTAACTCAGAATTACTGATATTTGAATATCTTCAAAGCCCTAGGATTGCTGCCTACCTCACATTCTCCTGGCCCTTATTCTGGGCCCTCAACCCTGGCCATTGCTGCACTAAACACTTTTGGGCACGTGTAACCTGGCGGTATTTCCCAGCTGCACCCTATGTCTTGGATGTCTCTCACCTGGAGCCCGTATAAGCGGCAGAATGATGGTCCTGCAATGCCACTGGGGAACTCAGCGTAGTTAATAGCCAAGCAGTAGCCCTTGACCAGAATAGGAGCCAGTGGGAAATGGGTCCTTGTCATGAGCGCGCTATGAAGGCACACACAGAGTTGTGTCTTTCCACAATGTCGGCTTTATGCAGTCACAAAGCAAGGATAACATAATTATAAAGCAGTTTCAGGATTCCAAACTCAAGGACATTTTACGACGTGTTTAAATTCTGACATATCACACAAAGCAAAGAACAAGACAAGTGCCACAACAAATAAGATAGAACGGGATAGGAAGTGGACAAACCAAATGCAAGGTCAGTCTGTGGACACACAGTTGAGGTGAGGCCTCTGTCCGGTCCGGGTCAGCTCTCGGCACTCACGGCTTATTATGTTCAAGCGGTGGAGGATCTCTGTACTGTTTGGAGATCAGTCTGGCAGAACGTTCAGCAGCAGAAGCCTTTTTGAAGTGGTCAGACATAGAGGAGTCAGTGTCTGGAGAGTCTGACGTTTGCTGCAAAAATCCTCCCTTTTTAAAGGGATTTAATCAGTCTTGGGCCTTTGCAGACCTCCCTCCTCTGTTTCTGCAGCTTGTCAGTTCTGAGTCTGTTATCCCCCAGTGCTGGTCTCAGCAATAAATGATCTTAGCTGCAACACCCTTCAGTGCTTGAGTCTCTGCTTGACGTGAGCGACTCCATCTTGCTCTCTGTCATCCTCTTCTTTTCCTTGGAGACAGTTAGAGATCCACTACACATGTCTCTTCAGAGGGTCCTGATAGAACCAAGTTGCAAGTGTCCCTAATGCCCCCTTACATTGTCTTCGTCCTTTCTCAATCTTATTCTTGCTTGTCTCCCTTTCTTACCTGCTCAGTGCCCTTCCCACTTCCTCAAAGACTACATGCCCACAAACCCTTTCCTGAGGCTGCTCTCTGGGCTCCACTGAAGGTCAAACAATGAGTATCGGAAGACGTGGTGAGAAGGCTCCCTGATCAGACAGCGATAAACATCCTTTGCTGCTGGTAAGTGGGGCGGCCTCGCAGTGACATTATAATGGCAAAGACTCTTGCTGTGGGGGGGTGTGGGGGTGGGGGGGGGGTCGCAGGCTTTTGTGGCGGCCGGGCACTTAAAGAGAATGGGGAAAAGAGTAATTAAAAAGGGTGTACGGTCAGAGGGCCTTTGACAGTTGCTTAGGAGCGAGCAGGGGTTGGCAAACTGCAGCCTGTGGGCTGGCCACCTATTTTTGTAAATAAAGTTTTACTGGAAGGAAGCCACAATCGTTCATTTCTGTATTGTTTCTGATGGCTTTTGCATGGCAATGTGGAATTGGACAAGTGCAAAAGGGGCCACGTGGCCCACAAGCCCCAAATCTTCATTATCTGGCTCCTTATGAAAACGTGTGGTAACCCCTGCTTTAGAAGCCTCGAAAACATGTTTAAGAAGAGAGATTGTTTTTCTGATTCTTAATTTCAAGGCATGTCGTGAAAGTCATCCTTATCCCCTGTGGCCAGAGAGCAGATGGTGCTGAAAATCTGAAAATGCATCCTCTTATAGTTGCCTTATGCCAAAGTCAGGGTCCTAATAGAAAAACATGGGACCCTGAGACATAAGATGGAGACAGTTGGGTGGATTAGCCTGAGACTCTTGAACTTCCACATTCGCCTGGGCCCTCCAGATTGTCAGTGGTGGGTATCACCTCTTTGGGACCCCAGAGCAGCCTCCTGTTGCCAAGAGACCCTAAGGTTCTCAGTAGGGGCAAGTTCAGGGCTTCTCTGAAAGATGCTTGCCCTCTTTAATGTCTACCCCATCTCCTGCATTTCTAGCCTCTTCTTTCCTGGAGAAATTTTTTGAAGAAACATTGGCCATACAAATTATGGTCCCCAAATCTTTTCTAAAATCTAAGAATGGAAAAAATGTTAGTCAAAAGCACTGCATTAGTAATGGTAATACTATCAAATTATATTTGATTAAGACAATTATAAGACAATTTGGTTATACATATGACATTATAGAAGAGTTTACTATGCTGTTGTGAAAGTCTTTGCCATCACACACAAAAACTCTGCAGTGAAAATGCAGAATTGTATTATTTTAAGGTGAATTAGATATGGATATGCATATTGGAGTATATGCAATTAGCTAGCGAGAAATTCTGGGGGTCTAGAAGTGATAGCCAAAAAAACAGATTAGTCCCACCTGCTCTCTGAGAATCAGTGGTGCTTGTCCACTATGGATTAATATTAATGGGGATGGTTCTTATCTGGTGCCTGCCTGAGATTTCTAGGCTAGGCTAGTAGCAATAATTCTAGGAGACTTTCTGTTTGTCCATCTGATCTAGGGAGATTGGGCTAGGAGAACACTAATGGTGTGTGTGTGTGTGTGTGTGTGTGTGTGTGTGTGTGTAGAGTAGTAATCCCCTATTCTTTTCTTCTTTTTAGAGGTGGGGCAGGGGCAGAGGGGGAGGGAGAGAAAATCTTAAGCAGGTTCCACATCCAGTGTGGAGTCCCACTGGGGGGCTTGATCTCACCACCCTGAGATCATGACCTGAGCTGAAATCAAGAGTCGGACGCTTAACCCACTGAGCCACCCAGGCGCCCCTGGCTAACTCCTCCTCCATTTCCAGTTCCCTGTTTTCCGAGCGGTGGCTGCCCGCTGTTATTTGCTAAGCTGTGCCTTTTATTCATGCTGCTCCTCAGTTAAGAGCTCCAGGACCCTCAAGAAAACCAGGCAGGGGAAGGGAGCCAATTGTGAAGGGAATTATATCTGAATTCATGTTTTCTTGGGCTTTCCCATGACAATAAGGTGTGGTATTTCTTTAATGTTCACTGTATGCCATGGTATATTCGGTATATTTAAGCTAATTAGTCCTCACACGTAGTTCCATTGTTATTATTATCTCTGTCTCACAGATGAGGTAATTGAGGCACAGAGAAGTTAAGAAATTTGGCCAAGCTCACACAGCTAATAATTGATAGAATCAGGTAATCTGTTCTTTTAACCTTTAATACAATCAAGCACAATATGGATACAACTCTAGTTAAAACTTGTTAAGGGTGGTGGGAGTGTACAAGAAAGAGGACTGGGTGAGGAGTCAGGGCAACTCATTTCAGATGTGCAGCCACCTGCCCAGTGACCTTAATCACAGACTCTCTGGAACTTAGTTCCTAAATCTGTGAAATAGGCAGGCTGGAGAGTGTCAGCTCCAATATTCTATAATTTAAAGGTAATTTTAGCACCTGGAATGACAATAGGTATCCAAATTGCTGTATATTTGTTTAATGGTATAGCTCTGCTGTGCAAGCAATTAATTATATGCTGTGTCTTTGATGAGGCAACTATTCCTCAATAAAATCTTGACATAATTAGAATGTTGTTCAGACGAGAAAATCAGACACACTTTTTTCTTTTTCTATGAAACCACTGTGGCTAATGGTGTTATTGTCACCAGTGTGAGGACACAATGAATTAAGACATGGGATAAGATGATTTTGTCTTACATAATTAAACCTATAAAAGAACTGGAGAATATGATGGCATAAAGGGATTTAGTTTCCAAAGGATTCAGTGTTTCATCTTGTAGATTCTATGACTTAATTGAAAAGTCACACATATGTATATGTGCATCACATAAGTATAAATATAAATATTATGTATGTATGTGTATATATATATATATATATATATATATATCAGAAGGAAGAAATAGATTCCAAATTTCCATATTGTATCCCCGAGGCAGGAAATATAAAATAGTCTTCAGTTTTATGACTTTGTAACTTTAAAGTAAATACACTGGACTCTGAGTAGGTAAATGTAATGTTTTCTGGAATCCATCAACACCACCCTCATCTCTAATATATATTGACTACTTCAGTACAGAGACTGATCCATGTTATCACAGCTCTGCCAAAAAGCCATTCCTGAATTTATACAAGAAAGTTTCAACTAAGAAACGATAAATAGATGGTAAACTTTACAATTAGGACAAATCAACTTTGCTACCTAGAAGAAGAATGTGACACTTGCTCAGACTTGCTCAGCAACGGATGTTCATCCAAACTCAAGGCAGCTGCACAAGTGATGTATACTTCTCGTTTGAAATGAGAGATCAAATAAAAGGAAGCAGGTGAAACCTAAAAGAAAGTTGCAAAAGAGCTGCAGAAACACACCTGTTGGGCACAAGCACCCGGGTCGGAATACCTGCGGAGCAACTGCAGGGCAGGGACGCATGCAGGGCGATGCCCAGAAATACTGCAGCGAGGGGGAAGGCGCAGCTCAAGCATTTATTCAACTTCTGGCCAGATTAGAAAATAAAACACAAGGGAATTAGTGACATGACATGGAATGAGCCAGAAGTATAAGGCAAAACCATACCATCTTAAAGAATGTAATGAATTTTTTTAAAGATTTTATTTATTTATTTGACAGAGAGAGACACAGCGAGAGAGGGAACACAAGCAGGGGGAGTGGGAGAGAGAGAAGCAGGCTTCCCACCAAGCAGACAGCCCGATGTGGGGCTCGATCTCAGGACCCTGGGATCATGACCTGAACCGAAGGCAGGCGCTTAATGATTGAGCCACCCAGGCACCCCCAAAACTAGAGACATTTCAAACAACTGACCACCAAAGTACCATCTGGCCATCCAGACTCAAGTAATGAATTAGCCTTCTAACCCAGATGTCATTTCTGAGTAGCTGGGGTCTTTGGATATGGCTTTTGACAGAATACGGGGACTGTCGCCTACCCATTCCTTGTCTGGAGCCCAGGTGCCAGGAGGTAAAGCAATTCTTACTTGAGGTTTAAGAATAGACTTGATGATTTTAGGGACAGTATAAAACTCATGTCATGAAACCAAAAAGACCGAAAAAAGAGTTAGGTTTTTCTCCCCGTCAGCGGTGTGTCAAATTAGAGATATCTCTGTTTATGTACTTTGCACATCAAAAATGAGTGCACAGTGTGAAAACCTCCCTTAAGTTGATAATATGACTTCAGCCATTTCTTTCCCAAGATTTAGGATTTTGTTGTTGTTGTTGTTGATTTTTAAGTTTATTACTAATTTATTCATGGAAATAAAGTAGCCATTACCATTAAGAACTTTTTTTAGGATGGTATTTTATATTGCTATTTTTTCTTTTCCTTTTTACATTTTACATTCAATTCTATTACAGCCAGTACAGCCATCTTGCTATTTCCAGGAAAATTACTCACTTTTGTTGGCTGCTGAAAGCTTCAAGTCATTCACTGTAGGCATAAAATCCAGGTGAAAAAAATGGGAGAAGAAACTTTGTTACCAATTCAAATGGATTTTTAGCAATTGTTTCAAGTTTTTCCTTTGGAGCTTTATCAATCTTCTTCCCTCCCATCTTCCCTCTTTCCCATCTTTCTCTCCTGTGTTCCTCCTTTTTTTTTTTTTTTTTTTTTTAATGTTTATTATGTATCTGCGGTGTCAGTTGCCCTACTGGGCATTGATGATATTCACCCTGCACCCTGAAATTTCACGGTCTTATACAGGATTGTTTAAATAATTGCTTTTGAGAGTCTTATACAAATGTATTTTTTTTATTTTGCGCATTTTATTAATCTATTGAGGCAATCATCTAAGTTTTCTCCATTATTTTGTAAATGTGGGAAGTTAAATTTTAATGTTGAATCACTCATGATTCCCAATAGAAAGCATTTTTTTTTTTTTACTTAGTTTGAGTTAAAATTTAGTGATTCACCAGTTGCATATAACACCCAGTGCTCATTACATCAAGTGCCCTTTTTTTGTTTTGTTTTTTGTTTTAGAGCTACCCTATGACCCAGCAATCGCACTACTGGGTATTTATCCCAAAGATACAAATGCAGTGATCTGAAGGCGCACTTGCACCCCAGTGTTCATAGCAGCAATGTCCACAATAGCCAAACTGTGGAAAGAGCCAAGACGTCCTTCAACAGATGAATGGATAAAGAAGATGTGGTTCATATATACAATGGAATATCACTCAGCCATCAGAAAGGATGAATACCCAACTTTTACATCAACATGGATGGGACTGGAGGAGATTATGCTAAGTGAAAGAAGTCAATCAGAGAAAAACAATTATATGGTTTCACTCATATGTAGAATATAGGAAACAGCACAGAGGATCACAGGGGAAGGGAGGGAAAACTGAATGGGAAATCATCAAAGTGGGAGAAAAATCATGACAGACTCTTAACTCTAGGAAACAAACTGAGGGGTGCTGGAGATGAGGTGGGGGGAGTAGGGTAACTGGGTGATGGGCATTAAGGAGGCAATTGATGGGCATCACATCACAAGATGTGATGAGCACTGGGTGTTATACGCAACTGATGAATTGTTGAACTCTACGTCTGAAACTAATGATGTACTATATGTTGGCTAACTGAATTTAAATTTAAAAAATACAAATGTATTTAAATAGTTGCTCCCAGTGTAGTTAGGGATACATATAAAGTGGAGGGGATGGCATAAAGATGGAGGCATTAACCTTGTCCAAGGCAGATGGGGGGCAACAGTGAAGGTTTCACAAAAGAGGAGTTTTCAATCTGATTTTCTTCTTTTCTTTTCTTTTTTAAACTTCATAAAAATACATAGTATGTGCATAGTACCACCACTTCTGTACCTTTTCTAAGTAGATAAGAATATGGGGAAATTCTCTTCTTATGAAAAGGGTCATATACTTTAGAAATAATTTTTCAATTTAATTTTTTGTCATTTGGCCTAGCACAGATTGTTTTGTATGGCTTAGTTTCTACATTCTACTAAATTATCTTAATCATTCTGTATAGAAACAACATAGAATTGGTATGATAACTCACAGATATTCACAGATGAAAGGGATTAGTTACTGAAAAATTCAGTTTAGATCCATTTAGCAGTAGGGAAATGAGAAAGAAAATTATGCTAAGGTCTAATTTTGAAAGTCTAATGAATGGCTTGTACTGTTTAACTCTTTCTGCATTCCTGCAAAACTTTTCTTTAGTATCATTTAGGAATGTTATCAATGTTTCTTTGTTTTTTGAAAAAAAAGGAAAGATTATGGATGCCTATAAAACTAAAATACTAAAATGTTATTATTTGGTGTAAAGAATGACTGGAGCATTGTAAAACAAAACAAAACAAACCCTTAAGCTCGAAGACTTCAATTTAATATTAAAACTTTTAATATTTTTAATATTCTAATATTTTCTCCTTTACACGATTTATTTGTTCTTTCAAAAAGGATTGGGAAAAGTAATAGGAATAAGTTTTTGGGCTCCTTACACGGACTTTCCTTACTTTCCTAATGATTCTTGTTAATGGTGGTATAAAATAGTGAAGCTATGAAGAGAATCTTATATTCTTAAGAAAAATAGATTCCTTTGCATTCTTTTTTCAGATTAGAGATTGGAAATGCTTCTATTAAGGAATAAAAATAGTTTGTGAAAAATAATTTAATTTTTATCCTACAACTAATTTCTGGCATGATATTATATACACATATATTAGAGAAGTCCATATATGCCTTCAATCATATTTTTACAAATTGTGATAATACTGCAATTTTGAGCACATTTTCTGAATTGGCACTTTGAATAATATACTATATTTTTAAACATGCATCTTTTGAAGAACTGAAAGTGCCATTTAAATGAAACACTTATTGGGGCGCCTGAGTGGCTCAGTTGGTTAAGCATTGCCTTTGGATCCGGTCATGATCCCAGGGTCCTAGGATAGAGTCCCGCATTGGGCTCCCTGCTCAGCGGGGAGTCTGCTTCTCCCTCTGCCCCTCATCCCTCTCCTGTTCTCTCTCTCTCTCAAATAAATAAATAAATAAATAAATAAATAAATAAATAAAATCTTTAAAAAAATAAATGAAACACTTATTCAACATGACTCCTTTTTTTCCTTCACTCTCTGGTAGATGCTGAAGTAGACATTTATGTATAGGCCCAGAATAGTCACCAAATAATCAAAAAGAATTAAGAAAATAATCATAATCAAATGTAAGTTTTTCTGATTGATGAAGGAGTCAAAGGCAAATAATTCAAAATATTGGATGATCCAAGCTAAACATATATAAAATATTTTTAAAAACTTGAATGAAATTGAGGCGCCTGGGTGGCTCAGATGGTTAAGCCTTTGCCTTCGGCTCAGGTCATGATCCCAGGGTCCTGGGATCGAGTCCCACATCCGGCTCCCTGCTTGGCGGAGAGCCTGCTTCTCCCTCTCCCTCTGCAACTTCCCCTGCTCATGCTCTCTCTCTCTGTATCTCTCTGTCTCAAATGAATAAATAAAAAAAAAAAAATCTTAAAAAAAAACTTGAATGAAATTGATTTGGATATGTGATTATGAGGATAGTGATGGTGGTGGTGGTGGTAGAAGTGAAGACAACTCACGTGTATTGACAACTTTTTGATTGCCTGGCATCACTACACCAAAGACTTTCTGTGCATTAGCTTATCTGCCCTCAAAACAGCCCCATGAGGTATATTCTATTACTATCAGAAGCTCAGAAAGATTAACTGACCTGCTCAATGTTCCATAGCTAAGAGAGTTTATGTAGTCATTGGTGTTGTCCATGAAATATTTCTGGTGTTGTTTCTTTCTTTCTTTCTTTCTTTCTTTCTTTCTTTCTTTCTTTCTTTCTTTCTTTCTTTCTTTCTTTCTTTCTTTCCTTCTTTCTTTCTTTCTTTCTTTCTTTCTTTTTCTTTTTTTTTTAGATTTTATTTATTTATTTGAGAGAGAGAGCGTGTGCACAAGCCGGGGGGATGGGGCAGGGGGTGAAGAAGACTCCCTGCTGAGCAGGGAGCCCAATGTGAGGCTTGATCTCAGGACCCTGAAATCATGACCTGAGATGAACAGACGCTTAACCGCTTACCCAACTGAGCCAACCAGGCGCCCCCTGGTTTCCTTTTTAAGCACATGTTAATATTTCCCTACCCACTCTAAGTTAGGTACGTTTGTGTGACTTCAATATATTGTGAACAGAGTGACTTGTTTTGGCCAATGATATGGGAGCAGAATGTTACTTCCAGTTGAAAACTCTCAGAACCACTGAGTGATTTGCCATGCTCTCTTTCCTTCTTCTCTGTCATGGTTATATTGAATAACTGGTTGCTCCATCAGCCTGGGTCCTGGAAAAGTGATATGACAATGAGGAAGCCAGCTATAATAGACATATAGTATAAGTAAGGAATAACTCCTTGTTTTCAACCTCTGAGATTTGGAGATGTATAGCCATATAATCTAAACCATCTAGACAGATAAAATAGTAGAACCAAGGTGACCTTGAAAAGCATGACCAGGAACAAAGCAGCAAATTATTACTTTAGGAAGCTATATTAGAATTATTAACCAGCTGCCATTCATGATCTTTTTTTATACAGGTACCAGGCTAGGCTGATTCATTAGTTTATATCTTAAAAGTTAGGGAAAATATTTAAAATAAGAACTATTTTTATTCCAGGAGTAAAAGAATGGCTTATTATAGGTATCTACTAATACAACTAAATCTATCAATAAATAAAAATAAAAATCATAAAATAATCTTTATAAGGGTGCCTGGGTGGCTCAGATGGTTAAGTGTCTGCCTTCGGCTCAGGTCGTGATCTCCAGGTCCTGGGATGGAGCCCCGTGTCGGGCTCCTGGCTCAGCAGGGAGTCTGCTTCTTCCTCTCCCTCTGCCTCTCCCCCTGCTTGTGCTCTTTCTATCTCTGTCTCCATCTCTCTCTCAAATGAATAAATAAAATCTTTTAAAAAATAGTCTTTATAGATACTTAAAATCAATTTGAAAATATTTTAATCATTCTTGAATTGAAATAAAATTAAATCCTCTTACCCTCTAGAAACAAAATAAAACCCCCCGAATGTGATAAAGAATAACTACATGGTCTATATCAAACTCATTTGAAAAGCTCTAGAATTATTCCCATCAAAATAAAGACAAAGATACTTATTATTAGCATTATCATTCAACATTGTTATGGAAATTTTAGCAAATGCCTTAAGAAAATATTAGAAAGAAAGATGTGGAAGAGAGGAGAAAATCTGTTTTACGTATTTATTTATTTATTTATTTATTTTTTGAGTATGGCAGACACATAATGTTATGTAAGTTTTAGGTGTACAACACTATTGAATGGGAGAAGATATTTGTAAATGATATAACTGATAAGAGGATAATATCCAAAATGTATTTTAAAAAATATAAAACTCAATACCAAAAAAGCAAACAGATTAAAACATGGGCAGATGGAATGGCCATTTTTCCAAAGAAGGCACACAAATGGCCAATAGACACATGAAAAGATGCTCAACATCACTCATCATCAGGAAAATGCCAATCAAAACCACAGTGGGATATCACCTTTTATCTGTCAGAATGGCTAAAATAAGAAAGACAAGAAATAACAAGTGTTGCTGAGGATGTGGAGAAAAAGGACCCTCTCACACTGTCGGTGGGAATGTAAATTGGTGCAGCCACTGTAGAGAACAGTATAGAGTTTCCTCAAAAAATTAAAAATAGAAAAGCCATATGATGTGTATTTTATTTAAAGGTACTGGAGAAGACTTTATATAAATTTAAGTCTGTGTTTACCACATATGTTGTATGCCTGGATCATTTATTCTGGAAAATTAATCTTACATTCTTCTAGCATCTTGGTAAGAATGTTCTGGGCTTTTAACAGAAGTTGCATCTGATAAACAGGCATTCACATAACACAGTCAGAGTCTCTAACAGTTGAAAGGAGGCAGAAGGATACCTTTGGTTCCCTAGCACCCACAGATTGTCAGTGAGAATAGCCAAAGGAATTTCTCAAAGGACTTGCAAGATAATCTTCCCAAATCATATTGTATCATCAGCTGCTGGTCACATTATAGAAATGTAAAGGCCAGTTAAACTTCCTGTCTGTGTGTAATAAGTCATGAAATTTTCTTCCTCAAAAAATTAAAAATAAAACTACAGTATGATCCAGCAATTCCACTTCTGGTTATATATCTGAAAAAAACAAAATCACTGCATTGAAGAAATATCTGCCTGCCCATGTTTATTGTAGCACTATTTACAAAAACCAAGACTTGGAAACAATCTAAGAGTCCATCAATGGATGAATGCATAAAGAAAATGAACACACACACACACACACACACACAGAGTGAAATACTATTAAGCCATAAACAAGAAAGAAATTCTGTCATTTGCAACATACATGGACTTTGAGGGCATTATGCTAAGTAAATAAATCAGACAGAGAAAGATATAGACTGTGATCTCACTTATGCATAGAATCTAAACAAAACAAAACTCATACAAAAAAAAAAGGATGAAACCAAATCAGAGAGGGAAACAAACCATGAGAGACTCTTAACTATAGGAAACAAACTAAGGGCTGCTGGAGGGGAGATGGGTGGGGGTGATGGGGAAAATGGGTGATGGGGTTTAAAGAGGGCACATGATGTGATGAACACTGGGTGTTGTATGCAACTGATGAATTTTTGAACTCTACATCTGAAACTAATGATGTAATATATATTGGCTAATTGAATTTTAAATTAAAAAAAGAAGAAAAAACATAAAAATAAAACCTAATTCATTTTTATTCACCTAAAAACTGTAATTGGAAAAAAACCCATATAATTAATATTTAAACCTCACAAAGTTTTCTCACACACAAAAATATTTAGATCAGTTTTACTTAGATTATGAACAAGATCATAAACAAGTGTGTTTTAGTCCAGAAAAGCAAGCATAATTCATTATAATGAATTATTAACAGTTTATTATTAATAGATCTAAGGGAAAAACTGTATGTTCTGAACTCCTTAGATGCAGAAAAAAGCATTTAATAAATATAATATCCATTAATCATAAAGGCTCTTAATAAAATAAGAAAGTTAGATACTTTAAAAATATTCTCTGGCATTCCTACCCAAATGTTAACATCTTTTTAAGTGAGCAAAAAATGGAAGTAGCAATGTAAGAATTTCACTATTACCAATATTATCTAACATTTTTCTGGAGGACCTAACTAATGATATTAGGCATGAGGAATAAATCACAGGAAAAATTGGGAATGCAAAGTAACGTATTCCACATTCAACAATTTGATATTTTACTTAAAACTAAGAAAGTCAAGTAAAAACTATTATATAACATAAGATAATTTAGTATGGTCATAATATTCATACATATAGAAAGTAAGTAGTTTAAAGATACAATGTAAGAAAATTCTCCTTTACAACCATAAAAAACTATTAAAATCCTGGACAGGAACATGGCAAAAAAAAAAATTAACAAGAACATAACAAATTTAGAACAACTTTTGAAAGATGCAAAATGATTTGGTCAAATGATGTCATATCCATGTCCATGGACAACACGGCATCATAAAAACCCTTTGGTACCCTACACACCACCCTGAACACAATGTAGAAGTCTATGGTGCACTGAAGGTAACAGAAGCTAATCCAGTTCAACTACTAAGTAGCTTGACTCTCTCCCTCCCCCATATAATGACTGAACCAAAGAAAAGGTGTACCCATTTCTGGGAATAAAGTCCAATTACCTTGGTTTCTACTTTTCTACACACAATGACCATAATGCAACAAAAAATGAAAATGCACCCTAAAAAAGCAAGAGGAAAAACATCAAGAGATAAAGGAGTCAACAGAACCAGACCCAGAATGACACAGTTGTTTAAAGTATCTAGGACTTTCAAATAACTATGAATAAATGTAGGCAACATGCATGAACATATGTGTCACATCAAAAGAGAGATGGAAACTTTCTAAAGAAGTAAAATGAAAATGCGAGAAATAAAAACACACCATCAGATATAAAGAATCCCTTTGATGGACTTATCAGTAAACTGAACATAGCTGAGGAAAGAGTCCCTAATACTGAAAATAGGCCAATAAAAATTATTCATACTTAAATAGGAAGAACATATTTTAAAATAACAAACAAAAACCACTAGCACATCCAAGATCTGTGGGGCAATATTCAAATTGTTAACATACAAGTAAGTGGACTTGCAGTTAGGGAAAAGAGAGAGAATAAAGCAGAAGACATCTTTGAAGAAAAAACAGCCAAGAATTACCTAAAATTAATGAAAGAAAAAAATCATGGATGTAAGAAACACAGAAAACCCTGAGTGATAAGTAATAAGAATATGAATAAATTCCTAGGTACATCATAGTTAACTGCCAAAAAACAAAGAGAAAATTTTGCAGGCACCCAGTGAAAAAGAAACATTACATACAGAATAATGAATATCAAAGTTATAGCAGAATTCTTATCAGCAGCAATGCAACCAAGAAGACAATTGAGTGACACGTTTCCTGCACTGAGACAGGAAATAAATCTTTCAACCCAGAAATCCATATTTTTTTTTTAAGAAACAGGATAAAAAACCTGTATACTAGTGATGTAGGAAAGATGTTGGGGTTTGAAGCTGACGGCCAAGAAAGAATTCTTGACATGTCTTTGGTGCAAAAATGTGGTTTTATATTAAAACACAGGGACAGGACATGTGGGCAGAAAGAAGGGTAATGAGGAGTGGCCCATTCTATACTTTCAAGTGGGGAGGGGGTTAGGGATAGTGTAAGTCTCTAAGGAGTTTTGGAAGCAAGGTTTTCAGGACCTTGAGGGGGCTAGCTATTGTTGGGAAAAGGTCATTTATTACTGTCTAATAAAACCTTAGTCATGAGGTCCTTCAGATGTGTATCAGTGGATCATATGTTTTGGGGATGACTGCCTACATGTGTCTTGGGGGGTAGAGATAAAGAAAGTTTCCAAAGGAATTTTTATATCTTAAAGTAGACTTAAAAGATCCTTATAGGCTAAGATTGCCTTTTGTCCTTAGCAGAATATTAACACTGAGGCAGCTGAGTTCCTAGAGCAAGGTCACTCTGCCTGTTTCAAGGACTTGTCAATGCGCTGTAAGTGGTAAGGAAATTTAATTTTTCTTTTGTCTTTGTTTCCCACATCACTAGAAAGGTAAATAGATTAGACTTTTCATGTATATGCATGAAATAGATCTTAAAGATACACAGTAATTAATACTGATTGTCTCTGCAGAAGAGACTTCAGTATTTGGGAGTATATGGGAGACACATTTATCTCTGTAGGCTTTTGTTCTCTTTTTAAAAAATTTTTTATTATTTTATTTATTTATTTATTTTTAAGATTTTATTTATTTGAGAGAGAGAGAGAGAGCATGTGTGCCTGCTGGAGAGCGTGCAAATGGAGGGGGTGTGGCAGAGGGAGAGGGAGAAGCAGACTTCCTGCTGAGCAGGGAGCCCAATGTGGGGCTCGATCCCAGGATCCTGGGACCATGACCTGAGCTGAAGGCAGACGCTTAACCAACTGAGCCACCCCGACACCCCTTCCTTTTATTTTTTAACTATGTGGACAAAAAGTAATAACATTTTGACGCTTGGAAGAGGCTAAATGAAGTTACTTTGGTAATATGACAAAATCATTTTGAATTTCATATACAAGAATTAATAGATAAGAAGAGTCAGGTAATCTTTGACAAACAACAATGAAGGAGAATGTACAGACATTCAGTGTCATAAAGCTACTCTTGTTCAAACAGCTAGTTCATGAATAGATACACCACAAAATAGAAGTCTATGAACAACTTATGATTATTTATAAAATCAGTTTATGACAAAAGTGATATTTTGATCTAGTAGAGACTATATTACTATTGCACTTCAGTAAATTTGCCAAATTCTCAAGAAATAAGTTGTTTTCTAATACCACATACCAAACAAATCCTAGTTGAATTTTAAAAACTAAAGTTAAAAATTGAAGTAATAAGAGAACAAGAACATAGACATATATATCTGTTTTATCATTGGGAAAGGAAAGTGTTTTAAAGCATAACAGCAAATAAATTATTAAAAGGAAACCACTGATAGATTTAACTTAAAAGTTGTCATGTGTTGGGGTGCCTGGTTGGCTCAGTTGGTTAAGCTCAAGTCATGATTCCAGGGTCCTGGGATTGAGTCCCAATGTTGGGCTCCCTGTGCTCAGTGGGCAGCCTGCTTCTCCCTAATACCCCACCCCCCACTTGTGCTCTCTCACTCACTCTCTCTCAAATAAATAAATAAAATCTTTAAAAACTGTCATGTGTCAAAAAATGAAAGAAAAAATTAGATTGATTATAATTGTGATAATATAAAAAACATGTGACAAAGGTTCTCTCTTTGACCAAACTCTACTCAAGTTCCTCTGAATTCTCTAATCCTTGACTTGGGGGCTTCCATGTTTATCTCTGCAATGTCCAATTTTAGCAAGAATCCTGCTAAGTCAGTTTAGCTAGAATCCCCCATCCTCTGTATCTGATCATCCGCCATATCTGATCATATTCCTCATTCCTTACCACCCCCCCAGGTGATGTCTGACCACCCTGCTTTCAGCAGAAAATCCTGTTGGGCCAGTTATGCCAAATCTCCTTTTACCCCTGCTATTTCTTCTGGGTAGTTTTCCATCCACTGACCCCTGCAGTGCTCCTTGGCTCTAATTCCTACTTTTCCTTGTTGTGTTCGGAGTAGAGCCTCATCTCGCCCACCAGTGCAAAACCCGATTGCAGTGGTCCCTACACCTATCGCTGTGGTCCCCTGAATAAAGTCTGCTTTACTGTTCTTTATCAGTTGAATCATATATTTTCTTTAACACATGTATGACAAAGTATCCATGTTTTTAGAACACAAAGCTCATTTACAAACAATCATTAAAATTTGGGCATTGCAATGAAAAAATTAAAATAATATAAACAGTTCACCAAAGAAGAGACATAGTTGACTTCAAAATAAATATCAAGAAACCCTTTATTAATAACCAAATAAATTCAAATTAAATCTCAGATTACATTCCCATGTTGATGAGAGTATGAAGAAATTGGCATTCTTTTGCACTCTTTGGAGTAGTGAAAATGAGCATAACATTTTGGAGGTCAATTTGGAAATGTGCCACAAATGTTTTCCACATGTTTTTCACCTTTAACTGGGAAAGATTCCATTTTTATTTATATAATTTAAAGAGATACCTAAAGGTATGCTAAAGCATTTTTGTATGATGATGTTTCCCTGTGTGGTTTTTTTTTTTACTAATAGTGAAAAATCAAAATATATTCCAATATAAGCAATTTTATTTTTAGTTTATTTTTTAGGATTTTAAAATTATTTCTAATTAAATTAAATTAAGTAATTAAAAAATTATTTTTAAGTGTCTAATGTGGGGCTCAAACTCACAACCCCAAGATCAAGAGTCACACTCTCCACTGACTGAGCCAGCCAGGCATCCCTAATATAAGCAATTTTAAATAAATTAGAATAATGTCATATGATTTTGTGCTATGTAACATAAAAGTATCGTGAAAAAAACCTTAAAGGCCTGGCAAATTTTATGGTACTTTTTTTTTTAAAGATTTTATTTATTTATTTATTATTTATTTATTTTAGAGAGTGCGAGTTGGGGGGAGGGCAGTGAGAGAGGGAGAGAGAGACTCTCAAGCAGACTCCACACTGAGTGCAGAGCCCAATGTGGGGCTCAAACTCGTGACCCCGAGATCATGACCTGACCTAAAATCAAGAGTCAGATGCTAGCCCCTTTCATGGTATCTTTTTTAAGCTAATAAAAAGTTTACAAAACATTGTGAACTGTGTGTGTTATGTACTGTATGCTTTAAAAGACTATGTAAACATACATAAAACAAAATTTATATGTAAATGTACACCTATCTCTCCATCTATCTATAGATATGTATAGATAGATAGGATATATATAACTTCTGATGGTGTGTGTGGTGTGTGTGTGTATCAAATCAATTTTCTTGGTGACAAAATGATATATTTCCATTATAATGATAAATAAATGCTACAGAAATACATAGAAGAATCTGTAGAAAATGCTAAACCCAAAATAAAGAAATTCAATAAAGAATGAAGAAAAAACCACGTAGGCATGTCCCACATATTCCACCCTCCATAAATTTCCTAAACAACATATCTGTTTTACAATTTGTTTTGTCCCCTTTGCTGCTTAAAACAATGCTTCCTACTCATGTGGCAGATAAAATTCACATTCCTTCCCATGACCCATGGCAATGCGTACAATCTCATCTTTCACAGGCCTTCTTGCCATTTGAATCTTCAGGGTAAATACTAGTTGTTGTTTCCTGCATGCACAATGCTGCTTTCTATCTCTGTACCTTTCTCTGTTCTATTTGCCCCTACTGAATTCCAGAACACCCTTTAGCCTCTTCTGTGCCGGAGCAATTTTGTTTACTTTCAGTATGCTTCTATGACGACTCCATGGTGAAAAAATGCTGGATGATGCCAGTTCCTCCCCCACATACAAAGAGACAGGCTGAGGTAATGAGCACCCTTCTTCTATTTTTGTTGCTGTATCCATAGTTCTTTTATTACTTTTTATATTTATCAAATTTTGGTAATTGGTTACTTATATAATTCTCCCCCTGGAGGGTAAAGTCCTTGAGGGCAGTGATTGGCTTATCTCCACCCGCAACTTTTTTTTTTTTTTTTAATTATAGACACTCAGCCAACAAATGTTTCTTTCAGGTCAACTGAACTGAAGATGATTAAGACTAATATACAAATGATGCTTGCCCATGATGGGATGCAAATAAGGGTATATTTTAAAGGAATTCTTTTATGATGAGGGAATTACTTGGAGACAGATTTTTCAATGTTTTCCTTGATCTTTCATAATTTAAAACAACAGGTGTTAAGTTACTGTTTAATTATTATAGACAGGAACTCTTTACTTTTTTAGTTTTTGAATTGTTGATCTGCTCTTTTTATTAAAAAAAGTTAAGTTTTTATTTAAATTCCGGTTAGTTAACATACAGGGTGATATTAGTTTCTGGTGTTCAGCATAGTGATTCAACATTTCCACACAACACCTGGTGCTCATCACAGGTGCATTCCTTAATCCTCATCACCTATTTCCCCCCATCCCCCACCTCCCCTCTGGTGACCCTCAGTTTAGACAAATTTTTAATACAAGAGTTGATAGCTGAGAGTTGGTATTTCAATTTATAATATAGGATTTAAACGTGAGCAGGATTTTATTTCTGTTTCAGGCAGTGCTATGAACTAGATTGTCTTAAGACCCCTTCTGCTGCAGGGGTGCCTGGGTGGCTCAGTCATTAAGCGTCTGCCTTCCGCTCAGGTCATGATCTCAGGGTCCTGGGATCGAGCCCTGCATCGGGCTCCCTGCTCTGCGGGAAGCCTGCTTCTCCCTCTCCCATTCTCCCTGCTTGTGTTCCCTCGCTCACTGTGTCTCTCTCTGTCAAATAAATAAATAAATAAATAAATAAAGACCCCTTCTGCTGCAAACAACTAAAAAGAGAGGGAGGAAATATTAAAAATAAAATCTTTATGAATGCATCTGTGAATAGTTAAGAAAGTAAGGAATTCTTAGAAGTCAAGGAATCAACAGAGGAAAACAAAACTCTGAATCAGTTCCCCTTGAAGGAATTTTCTGTATGGATAAAGTTTGCTTTCTGGAACTGTTTGGAAGTAGGGAACATAGTTAAACCCTAGGTATATACAAGATGGGACGCTCACAGGGAATTGGGTCTCCATACTCCACACATCCACATGTTGAAAGAGGACAAGAAAAGTGATTTGTGTTGAACTTTGATACTGTATGGAGGGGAATAAAAAGCTTTCTTTTATACTTAGTAATCACAGCCAACTGACTTTAGTTTTACTGACTGAATTCCTACTTCCTGGGTGGTCTCAATACTCAACATACAAGTATTCAGTGTAAAGTGGTCCCGGATTAGGAGTGCCCTTGGGGCATGGCAGGACAAAAGTTTTCTCTCATTAAAAAAAAAAACCAAAAAAAAAAAAAAAAACCCCACAAAAAACACAAACACCTCAACTCAGGGCTCAAATAATATCTATAGTAATATGAGCTCACAGTAAAAACAGAAACAATGCAAAGCAAAATAAAATAAAACAAACTAAGCAAGCATGTTGAATGAGAACCAGCAGGGAAAAAAACAAAACAAACAAAACAAAAACAAAAACCAGACAAACAAATCACAGAGTAAAACCTGCAAAAACATTGTATATTGGAATTAACAGATACAAAATATAAGTAAGAGTCTATAAAAATGACTGCTCATAAAATTTGAATGAGTTTAGCAGTATATTAGACAAAGATGAAGAGCAAATCTGTGAACTGGAGAGAAATAATGGAGAAATTTCCATGAATGTAAGAGAGCCCATTGGGTGGAAAACAGAAGAATACAGCTTAAGAAAAATAGAAGATATAGTTTTAAAACCCCAGCCAGCAATGTAGACAGTAACATTTAGAGTTAAAGACAGTTGTTCTGAGATGATTTATTAACAGCAACAGTGAAAGAATGTACAATAATGTATTTAATATACTGAGAAAGTACAATAATGTATTTAATATACTGAGAAAAAATAGCTATCAGTGCAGAATAATGTACTAGAAAGATGACAAGAATGAGCGCAAAACAGTGGCCTTTTAAGAGAAAGAAAACCTAAAAGAATTTGCCTGCAATAAACTCTCAATAAGGAAAACCTAAAATATGTACTTGAAAATAGGCACATCATCCCAGATAGAAGGTTTTTCTGGGGGGGAGGGGGCGGTCAGTCAACAACTTAAATGTTACCATTAGTGATTCTAGAGTATACAGCAAGAGACAACATTCCAGCTCATTATATAAGAACAGCATAAGTTTTAGACCAAAAGAGTGAATGAGGAAGATTTCAGGCCATCTTTCTGTGACAATGATGCAAAAATGTTTAGCCAAATATTAGTGTAAAAAATAAGATAAATACTGTTTGGCCAAGTGTCAAAGTGCAATAGAAGTTTAATACAAGAAAACCAGTGAGTGCAATTTACTACAATTAACAATTTGAAGGGGAAAATGTGACAATTGTATTAAAAGATACAGGAAAATAGTAAGTGCAACTTAGCATCCATTCACTGAAATGGATAATGGTTTCATAGGAAACCAAGAATAGAAGGAATTTTATGATCTAACCAAAGGTTTCTATAAAAATTCTATAGTAAAAATTATACTTAATGGAGAAGTGTTGGAAATATTACACATATGAACTAATCAGGGATACCTGCTACAGCCATTTTTAATAAACATTCTTTCTGGAGAGTAAGAAAAGATATAATTAGATGTAAATTATGTGGTTGTCATTATAGAAGATCTAATAAAAATAATTTGTAGGTAATTGGAATTAATAAGAAAGTATATCAAATTTTTGCACATAAGATTAATATACAACATCCACAATAGCCAAACTATGGAAAGAGCCAAGATGTCCATCAACAGATGAATGGATAAAGAAGATGTAGTGTATACACACACACACACACACACATACACTATGGAATATTATGCAGCTATCACAAAAATGAAATCTTGCCATTTGCAATGACATGAATGTAACTAGAGGGTATTATGTTAAGTGAAATAAGTCAATCAGAGAAAGACAAGTATCATATGATCTCACTGATATGAGGAATTTGAGAAACAAGACAGAGGGTCATAGGGGAAGGGAGGAAAAAATGAAACAGGATGAAACCAGAGAGGGAGACAAACCATAAGAGACTCTTAATCTCAGGAAACAAACTGAGGGTTGCTGGAGTGGAGGGGGGTGGGAGGGATGGGGTGGCTGGGTGATAGACATTGGGGAGGGTATATGCTATGGTGAGTACTGTGAATTGTGTAAGACTGATGAATCACAGACCTGTACCTCTGAAACAAATAATACATTATATGTTAAAAAAAAAAAAGAAGATAGTAGGAAGGGACAAATGAAGGGGGGAAATCAGAGGGGGAGACGAACTATGAAAGACTATGGACCCTGAGAAACAAACTGAGGGTTTTAGAGTGGAGGGGGTGGGGAATGAGTTAGCTTGGTGATGGGTATTAAGGAGGGCACATATAGCATGGAGCACTGGGTGTTATACGCAAACAATGAATCATGGAACACTACATCAAAAACCAATGATGTAATGTATGGTGACTAACATAACATAGTAACATAAAATTTAAAAAAAAGTAAAAAAAAGAAAAAAGATTAATATACAACACTAATTTGCATTTTGATATTAATAAACAGAAAATGAAATCAAATAAAATAAGCCATTTTTAATTATATTGAAAACAAAATGTGTGTAGGAGTAACTTTCATAATAGATACACAAAAGTCTTGGGGCGCCTGAGTGGCTCAGTCAGGTGAAGCACCCAACTCTTGGTTTCTGCTAGGGTCATGATCTCAGGGTCATAGGATTGAGCTCTGCACTGGGCTCTGTGCTCCATGCTCAGCATGGAGTCGGCTTGTCCCTCTCTTTCTGTTCTTCCTCCTGCTTATGCTCTCTCTCCCCCACCCTCTCTCAAATAAATAAATAAAGATACAATGCTTCTGAAAATATAAAATCTTAGTGAAAGGCATTAAAGAAGACAAATGGACAGATATAATACATTTATGGATTGAAAAACATCTAAAGAAAATAGTTAGCACTTGAATTGATCAATAAATGAAATGCAATTAAAATAAAAACCTCAAAAGTTTATTAGTGGATTTGACAAACTGGTTCTAAAATTTACGAGAAAGAAGAGAGGGACAGAGCACACTCCTGTAAAGGGAAATATTATCTGATAAGAAAAATTAATGTGGAGGGCTTCTGATAAGATACAGAAGGTTAAAGCAGACCATTGGTTCCATTGTACTAACTGCAAAAACTGGATAAAAATTAAAATAAAATATTTTTTGAAGGACTCTAGAGAGTTATGAATAAATAGCTCATATATAAAAAATGAATAGCAGCATGGGACAAATAGAAAACAAAGTAACTATATGAGTAGATACATTAAATGTGAGTGTACTGAATATTCCACTTAAAACACAAATTGTCAGATTAAAATAATAAAAAAGAACCACCTCCATAATTTTTGTCTAAATTAAGAAGCATAAAATAAAACAAATATTCAAAAATATATATATAGATTGAAAATGAGGATTGCAATGAAAACTTAAAAAAAAATCTATGTGTTAGGGATGCCTGGGTGTCTGAGTCGGCTAAGTGTCTGCCTTCAGCTCAGGTCATGATCCCAGGATCCTGGGATTGAGTCCCGCACTGGGATCTTTGCTCAGTAGGGAGCTGCTTCTCCCTCTGCCTGCCACTCCCCCTGCTTGTGCTCTCTCTCTCTCTGACAAATAAATAAATACGATCTTTAAAAAAATGTATGTGTTATAAGTATCTTGTCCCAATCTGTGGGCAAATCTTTTGAAATTCTAAATGGTGTCTTTAGAAAAACAGAAGTTTTAATTTTTCTGAAGATTTTATTTTTTTGAGAGAGAGCATGTGCGTGAGTGGTGGGGGAGGGGCAGAGGGAGAGGGAGAAGCAGACTCCCTGCTGAGCACACAGCAGAAGGGGCTCAGTCCCAGGACCCTGGGATCATGACCTGAGCTGAAGGCAGACGCTTAACCAACTGAGCCACCCAGACGCCCCTAATTTTAATGAAGTACCATTTATCAATTTTTGATTTTATGTTTAGTGTTTTCTGAATCGTGTTTAAGAAATTTTGCCTAGTCCTAGGTCACAAAGATTTTCTCCAGTGTTTTACCCAGATATTTTATAATTTTGCCTTTTACATTTAGAGTCATAATCCATTTCAAAATAATGTTTGAATATGTGAAATGAAGTAGGAGCCAAGTTTTACATTTTTCCCCATAAAGACTTTTTGAATCAGGAATTCTGCGAGGTCTTGGTAAGGTGGTTCATTTCTGATTTCTGTTATCAGCGGGGGCACCTGGAGCTGAAGGATCTACTTCCAAAATGGCTTCTTTGCTCAAATGTGTGGTAATCAGGCTCCCTCACCATTCTCTCTTGCTCTCAGTCTCACATGGTGGCTCATCCTCAATTAGGGCTTCTTCATGCGCCTTGGGATTCTCATTGGTGACCTCAGAGTTGTTGGACTTCTTACTTAGCAGCTCATGATATCAAAAGAACAAGGTGGAAACTGTTAGCCCACTTATGATCTAAAATCAGTATAGTGTCAATTCTTTCATACTCTTTTGGGGAGAGAAGTCACAGGAAGCTCAATTCAAAGGAAGCTCAAGGGAAGAGAGACTGACTATGTCTCAGTGGAAGGGATATCTACAGATTTGTGGCCATCCTTACTCCACCACGGCATCACACTGATAAGATCATTCTTTTCCCCATTGAATTACATTAGCACCATGTTAATAATTTAAATGAATATCACTGAACTCTTCATTCTGTTCTTATAAAGTTAAACGTATACTTACCACATGACTCAACAATCTTTTTCCTCAGTATTTTTCACATGATAAATAAAAGCCTATATTAACATAAAAACCCTTCTATGAATGTGTACAGCAACCTTATTCCTAATTGTTCAAACCTAGAAACAACTCAGTTGTCCTTTAACCAATGAAGGAATAAAGACACCGTCGTACAGTCGTAAAATAGACTATCTATTTAGCAATGTAAGAGAGCTACCAATTTATACAATATAGATAAATCTCAAATATATTTTGCTACGAAAAGAAGCCAACTGCAAAAGACTACACACTGCTTGATTCCATTTACACGCTATTAAGGAAAAAGCAAAATTATAGGGCTGGGAAACAGATCCATAGTTGCTAGGGTAAGAAATGAAGGGAGATGTTGACAACAATCCTCTCAACATGAGAGGATTTGGGGGAAGTTGAAACTGTTTGGTATCACAACAATAATGGCGGATACATGACTTTTTGCATTTTTTAAAATCAGCACCACAAAAAATAAGTGGATAATCTAAAGCCAAATACAAAAAATGTGTTACACAAATAATGCACTGTAGTGAGTAAATTTGTTTCTCATAGAGTTATGGGTTAGTAATTATGAAACCACTTTATGTAGTATGATTTTCATTATAAATAAATAAATAAATAAATAAATAAATAAATAAATAAATAAATA